>NC_079199.1:81359469-81663880 GCF_029499605.1 Hyla sarda | reverse complement strand
AAAGTGAAAACAGTATGAGTGTATGATGGTTTGGGAACATAGGTGTAGAAGCACAAATCGATGAAAGGATAGCAGCATATGGCAACTTAACTGTTTGTTTTCCAAAGCAAACGAAGAGTGTATAATTATTAAAAACTTTATTTTTGGAGATGGACAGGCAGGCTGTAGGGGAGGAGGTAGGCCTGTATTTTGAACTTAAAAACTCAAATGGGTTTTTGGGTTCAAAATGTGTATTTTTCCCTTATGCTGCTATCCTTTTATAATCCATAATTTTGGGGCCAGGTTGTTCGATAACTTGGCAAAGTGAAAACAGTATGAGTGTATGATGGTTTGGGAACATAGGTGTAGAAGCACAAATCGATGAAAGGATAGCAGCATATGGCAACTTTACTGTTTGTTTTCCAAAGCAAACGAAGAGTGTATAATTATTAAAAACTTTATTTTTGGAGATGGACAGGCAGGCTGTAGGGGAGGAGGTAGGCCTGTATTTTGAACTTAAAAACTCAAATGGGTTTTTGGCTTCAAAATGTGTATTTTTCACTAATGCTGCTATCCTTTTATAATCCATAATTTTTGGGCCAGGTAGTCTAATTACTTGGCGACATAATAACAGTATGAGTGCATGGTTTGGGAAAATAGATGCAGAAGGACAAATGGATGAAAGGATGGCCGCATCTGGCAACTTTACTGTTTGCTTTTTTTCAATGCAAAGGAGGAGCGTATAATTATTAAAAAGGGTATTTTTGGAGATGGACAGGCAGGCTGTAGGGGAGGAGGTAGGCCTGTATTTTGAACTTAAAAACTCAAATGGGTTTTTGGGTTCAAAATGTGTATTTTTCACTAATGCTGCTATCCTTTTATAATCCATAATTTTTGGGCCAGGTAGTCTAATTACTTGGCGACATAATAACAGTATGAGTGCATGGTTTGGGAAAATAGATGCAGAAGGACAAATGGATGAAAGGATGGCCGCATCTGGCAACTTTACTGTTTGCTTTTTTTCAATGCAAAGGAGGAGCGTATAATTATTAAAAAGGGTATTTTTGGAGATGGACAGGCAGGCTGTAGGGGAGGAGGTAGGCCTGTATTTTGAACTTAAAAACTCAAATGGGTTTTTGGGTTCAAAATGTGTATTTTTCCCTTATGCTGCTATCCTTTTATAATCCATAATTTTTGGGCCAGGTAGTCTAATTACTTGGCGACATAATAACAGTATGAGTGCATGGTTTGGGAAAATAGATGCAGAAGGACAAATGGATGAAAGGATGGCCGCATCTGGCAACTTTACTGTTTGCTTTTTTTCAATGCAAAGGAGGAGCGTATAATTATTAAAAAGGGTATTTTTGGAGATGGACAGGCAGGCTGTAGGGGTGGAGGTAGGCCTGTATTTTGAACTTAAAAACTCAAATGGGTTTTTGGGTTCAAAATGTGTATTTTTCCCTTATGCTGCTATCCTTTTATAATCCATAATTTTGGGGCCAGGTTGTCCGATAACTTGGCAAAGTGAAAACAGTATGAGTGTATGATGGTTTGGGAACATAGGTGTAGAAGCACAAATCGATGAAAGGATAGCAGCATATGGCAACTTAACTATTTGCTTTTCCAAAGCAAATGAAGAGTGCATAATTATTAAAACAGGGTATTTTTGGAGATGGACAGGCAGGCTGATGGGGAGGAGGTAGGCCTGGATTTTGAACTTAAAAACTCAAATGGGTTTTTGGGTTCAAAATGTGTATTTTTTCCCTTATGCTGCTATCCTTTTATAATCCATAATTTTGGGGCCAGGTTGTCCGATAACTTGGCAAAGTGAAAACAGTATGAGTGTATGATGGTTTGGGAACATAGGTGTAGAAGCACAAATCGATGAAAGGATAGCAGCATATGGCAACTTAACTGTTTGTTTTCCAAAGCAAACGAAGAGTGTATAATTATTAAAAACTTTATTTTTGGAGATGGACAGGCAGGCTGTAGGGGAGGAGGTAGGCCTGTATTTTGAACTTAAAAACTCAAATGGGTTTTTGGGTTCAAAATGTGTATTTTTCCCTTATGCTGCTATCCTTTTATAATCCATAATTTTGGGGCCAGGTTGTTCGATAACTTGGCAAAGTGAAAACAGTATGAGTGTATGATGGTTTGGGAACATAGGTGTAGAAGCACAAATCGATGAAAGGATAGCAGCATATGGCAACTTTACTGTTTGTTTTCCAAAGCAAACGAAGAGTGTATAATTATTAAAAACTTTATTTTTGGAGATGGACAGGCAGGCTGTAGGGGAGGAGGTAGGCCTGTATTTTGAACTTAAAAACTCAAATGGGTTTTTGGCTTCAAAATGTGTATTTTTCACTAATGCTGCTATCCTTTTATAATCCATAATTTTTGGGCCAGGTAGTCTAATTACTTGGCGACATAATAACAGTATGAGTGCATGGTTTGGGAAAATAGATGCAGAAGGACAAATGGATGAAAGGATGGCCGCATCTGGCAACTTTACTGTTTGCTTTTTTTCAATGCAAAGGAGGAGCGTATAATTATTAAAAAGGGTATTTTTGGAGATGGACAGGCAGGCTGTAGGGGAGGAGGTAGGCCTGTATTTTGAACTTAAAAACTCAAATGGGTTTTTGGGTTCAAAATGTGTATTTTTCACTAATGCTGCTATCCTTTTATAATCCATAATTTTTGGGCCAGGTAGTCTAATTACTTGGCGACATAATAACAGTATGAGTGCATGGTTTGGGAAAATAGATGCAGAAGGACAAATGGATGAAAGGATGGCCGCATCTGGCAACTTTACTGTTTGCTTTTTTTCAATGCAAAGGAGGAGCGTATAATTATTAAAAAGGGTATTTTTGGAGATGGACAGGCAGGCTGTAGGGGAGGAGGTAGGCCTGTATTTTGAACTTAAAAACTCAAATGGGTTTTTGGGTTCAAAATGTGTATTTTTCCCTTATGCTGCTATCCTTTTATAATCCATAATTTTTGGGCCAGGTAGTCTAATTACTTGGCGACATAATAACAGTATGAGTGCATGGTTTGGGAAAATAGATGCAGAAGGACAAATGGATGAAAGGATGGCCGCATCTGGCAACTTTACTGTTTGCTTTTTTTCAATGCAAAGGAGGAGCGTATAATTATTAAAAAGGGTATTTTTGGAGATGGACAGGCAGGCTGTAGGGGTGGAGGTAGGCCTGTATTTTGAACTTAAAAACTCAAATGGGTTTTTGGGTTCAAAATGTGTATTTTTCCCTTGTGCTGCTATCCTTTTATAATCCATAATTTTGGGGCCAGGTTGTCCGATAACTTGGCAAAGTGAAAACAGTATGAGTGTATGATGGTTTGGGAACATAGGTGTAGAAGCACAAATCGATGAAAGGATAGCAGCATATGGCAACTTAACTATTTGCTTTTCCAAAGCAAATGAAGAGTGCATAATTATTAAAACAGGGTATTTTTGGAGATGGACAGGCAGGCTGATGGGGAGGAGGTAGGCCTGGATTTTGAACTTAAAAACTCAAATGGGTTTTTGGGTTCAAAATGTGTATTTTTTCCCTTATGCTGCTATCCTTTTATAATCCATAATTTTGGGGCCAGGTTGTCCGATAACTTGGCAAAGTGAAAACAGTATGAGTGTATGATGGTTTGGGAACATAGGTGTAGAAGCACAAATCGATGAAAGGATAGCAGCATATGGCAACTTAACTGTTTGTTTTCCAAAGCAAACGAAGAGTGTATAATTATTAAAAACTTTATTTTTGGAGATGGACAGGCAGGCTGTAGGGGAGGAGGTAGGCCTGTATTTTGAACTTAAAAACTCAAATGGGTTTTTGGGTTCAAAATGTGTATTTTTCCCTTATGCTGCTATCCTTTTATAATCCATAATTTTGGGGCCAGGTTGTTCGATAACTTGGCAAAGTGAAAACAGTATGAGTGTATGATGGTTTGGGAACATAGGTGTAGAAGCACAAATCGATGAAAGGATAGCAGCATATGGCAACTTTACTGTTTGTTTTCCAAAGCAAACGAAGAGTGTATAATTATTAAAAACTTTATTTTTGGAGATGGACAGGCAGGCTGTAGGGGAGGAGGTAGGCCTGTATTTTGAACTTAAAAACTCAAATGGGTTTTTGGCTTCAAAATGTGTATTTTTCACTAATGCTGCTATCCTTTTATAATCCATAATTTTTGGGCCAGGTAGTCTAATTACTTGGCGACATAATAACAGTATGAGTGCATGGTTTGGGAAAATAGATGCAGAAGGACAAATGGATGAAAGGATGGCCGCATCTGGCAACTTTACTGTTTGCTTTTTTTCAATGCAAAGGAGGAGCGTATAATTATTAAAAAGGGTATTTTTGGAGATGGACAGGCAGGCTGTAGGGGAGGAGGTAGGCCTGTATTTTGAACTTAAAAACTCAAATGGGTTTTTGGGTTCAAAATGTGTATTTTTCACTAATGCTGCTATCCTTTTATAATCCATAATTTTTGGGCCAGGTAGTCTAATTACTTGGCGACATAATAACAGTATGAGTGCATGGTTTGGGAAAATAGATGCAGAAGGACAAATGGATGAAAGGATGGCCGCATCTGGCAACTTTACTGTTTGCTTTTTTTCAATGCAAAGGAGGAGCGTATAATTATTAAAAAGGGTATTTTTGGAGATGGACAGGCAGGCTGTAGGGGAGGAGGTAGGCCTGTATTTTGAACTTAAAAACTCAAATGGGTTTTTGGGTTCAAAATGTGTATTTTTCCCTTATGCTGCTATCCTTTTATAATCCATAATTTTTGGGCCAGGTAGTCTAATTACTTGGCGACATAATAACAGTATGAGTGCATGGTTTGGGAAAATAGATGCAGAAGGACAAATGGATGAAAGGATGGCCGCATCTGGCAACTTTACTGTTTGCTTTTTTTCAATGCAAAGGAGGAGCGTATAATTATTAAAAAGGGTATTTTTGGAGATGGACAGGCAGGCTGTAGGGGTGGAGGTAGGCCTGTATTTTGAACTTAAAAACTCAAATGGGTTTTTGGGTTCAAAATGTGTATTTTTCCCTTATGCTGCTATCCTTTTATAATCCATAATTTTGGGGCCAGGTTGTCCGATAACTTGGCAAAGTGAAAACAGTATGAGTGTATGATGGTTTGGGAACATAGGTGTAGAAGCACAAATCGATGAAAGGATAGCAGCATATGGCAACTTAACTATTTGCTTTTCCAAAGCAAATGAAGAGTGCATAATTATTAAAACAGGGTATTTTTGGAGATGGACAGGCAGGCTGATGGGGAGGAGGTAGGCCTGGATTTTGAACTTAAAAACTCAAATGGGTTTTTGGGTTCAAAATGTGTATTTTTTCCCTTATGCTGCTATCCTTTTATAATCCATAATTTTGGGGCCAGGTTGTCCGATAACTTGGCAAAGTGAAAACAGTATGAGTGTATGATGGTTTGGGAACATAGGTGTAGAAGCACAAATCGATGAAAGGATAGCAGCATATGGCAACTTAACTGTTTGTTTTCCAAAGCAAACGAAGAGTGTATAATTATTAAAAACTTTATTTTTGGAGATGGACAGGCAGGCTGTAGGGGAGGAGGTAGGCCTGTATTTTGAACTTAAAAATTCAAATGGGTTTTTGGCTTCAAAATGTGTATTTTTCACTAATGCTGCTATCCTTTTATAATCCATAATTTTTGGGCCAGGTAGTCTAATTACTTGGCGACATAATAACAGTATGAGTGCATGGTTTGGGAAAATAGATGCAGAAGGACAAATGGATGAAAGGATGGCCGCATCTGGCAACTTTACTGTTTGCTTTTTTTCAATGCAAAGGAGGAGCGTATAATTATTAAAAAGGGTATTTTTGGAGATGGACAGGCAGGCTGTAGGGGAGGAGGTAGGCCTGTATTTTGAACTTAAAAACTCAAATGGGTTTTTGGGTTCAAAATGTGTATTTTTCACTAATGCTGCTATCCTTTTATAATCCATAATTTTTGGGCCAGGTAGTCTAATTACTTGGCGACATAATAACAGTATGAGTGCATGGTTTGGGAAAATAGATGCAGAAGGACAAATGGATGAAAGGATGGCCGCATCTGGCAACTTTATTGTTTGCTTTTTTTCAATGCAAAGGAGGAGCGTATAATTATTAAAAAGGGTATTTTTGGAGATGGACAGGCAGGCTGTAGGGGAGGAGGTAGGCCTGTATTTTGAACTTAAAAACTCAAATGGGTTTTTGGGTTCAAAATGTGTATTTTTCCCTTATGCTGCTATCCTTTTATAATCCATAATTTTGGGGCCAGGTTGTCCGATAACTTGGCAAAGTGAAAACAGTATGAGTGTATGATGGTTTGGGAACATAGGTGTAGAAGCACAAATCGATGAAAGGATAGCAGCATATGGCAACTTAACTATTTGCTTTTCCAAAGCAAATGAAGAGTGCATAATTATTAAAACAGGGTATTTTTGGAGATGGACAGGCAGGCTGATGGGGAGGAGGTAGGCCTGGATTTTGAACTTAAAAACTCAAATGGGTTTTTGGGTTCAAAATGTGTATTTTTTCCCTTATGCTGCTATCCTTTTATAATCCATAATTTTGGGGCCAGGTTGTCCGATAACTTGGCAAAGTGAAAACAGTATGAGTGTATGATGGTTTGGGAACATAGGTGTAGAAGCACAAATCGATGAAAGGATAGCAGCATATGGCAACTTAACTGTTTGTTTTCCAAAGCAAACGAAGAGTGTATAATTATTAAAAACTTTATTTTTGGAGATGGACAGGCAGGCTGTAGGGGAGGAGGTAGGCCTGTATTTTGAACTTAAAAACTCAAATGGGTTTTTGGCTTCAAAATGTGTATTTTTCACTAATGCTGCTATCCTTTTATAATCCATAATTTTGGGGCCAGGTAGTCTAATTACTTGGCGACATAATAACAGTATGAGTGCATGGTTTGGGAAAATAGATGCAGAAGGACAAATGGATGAAAGGATGGCCGCATCTGGCAACTTTACTGTTTGCTTTTTTTCAATGCAAAGGAGGAGCGTATAATTATTAAAAAGGGTATTTTTGGAGATGGACAGGCAGGCTGTAGGGGTGGAGGTAGGCCTGTATTTTGAACTTAAAAACTCAAATGGGTTTTTGGGTTCAAAATGTGTATTTTTCCCTTATGCTGCTATCCTTTTATAATCCATAATTTTGGGGCCAGGTTGTCCGATAACTTGGCAAAGTGAAAACAGTATGAGTGTATGATGGTTTGGGAACATAGGTGTAGAAGCACAAATCGATGAAAGGATAGCAGCATATGGCAACTTAACTATTTGCTTTTCCAAAGCAAATGAAGAGTGCATAATTATTAAAACAGGGTATTTTTGGAGATGGACAGGCAGGCTGATGGGGAGGAGGTAGGCCTGGATTTTGAACTTAAAAACTCAAATGGGTTTTTGGGTTCAAAATGTGTATTTTTTCCCTTATGCTGCTATCCTTTTATAATCCATAATTTTGGGGCCAGGTTGTCCGATAACTTGGCAAAGTGAAAACAGTATGAGTGTATGATGGTTTGGGAACATAGGTGTAGAAGCACAAATCGATGAAAGGATAGCAGCATATGGCAACTTAACTGTTTGTTTTCCAAAGCAAACGAAGAGTGTATAATTATTAAAAACTTTATTTTTGGAGATGGACAGGCAGGCTGTAGGGGAGGAGGTAGGCCTGTATTTTGAACTTAAAAACTCAAATGGGTTTTTGGCTTCAAAATGTGTATTTTTCACTAATGCTGCTATCCTTTTATAATCCATAATTTTTGGGCCAGGTAGTCTAATTACTTGGCGACATAATAACAGTATGAGTGCATGGTTTGGGAAAATAGATGCAGAAGGACAAATGGATGAAAGGATGGCCGCATCTGGCAACTTTACTGTTTGCTTTTTTTCAATGCAAAGGAGGAGCGTATAATTATTAAAAAGGGTATTTTTGGAGATGGACAGGCAGGCTGTAGGGGAGGAGGTAGGCCTGTATTTTGAACTTAAAAACTCAAATGGGTTTTTGGGTTCAAAATGTGTATTTTTCACTAATGCTGCTATCCTTTTATAATCCATAATTTTTGGGCCAGGTAGTCTAATTACTTGGCGACATAATAACAGTATGAGTGCATGGTTTGGGAAAATAGATGCAGAAGGACAAATGGATGAAAGGATGGCCGCATCTGGCAACTTTATTGTTTGCTTTTTTTCAATGCAAAGGAGGAGCGTATAATTATTAAAAAGGGTATTTTTGGAGATGGACAGGCAGGCTGTAGGGGAGGAGGTAGGCCTGTATTTTGAACTTAAAAACTCAAATGGGTTTTTGGGTTCAAAATGTGTATTTTTCCCTTATGCTGCTATCCTTTTATAATCCATAATTTTGGGGCCAGGTTGTCCGATAACTTGGCAAAGTGAAAACAGTATGAGTGTATGATGGTTTGGGAACATAGGTGTAGAAGCACAAATCGATGAAAGGATAGCAGCATATGGCAACTTAACTATTTGCTTTTCCAAAGCAAATGAAGAGTGCATAATTATTAAAACAGGGTATTTTTGGAGATGGACAGGCAGGCTGATGGGGAGGAGGTAGGCCTGGATTTTGAACTTAAAAACTCAAATGGGTTTTTGGGTTCAAAATGTGTATTTTTTCCCTTATGCTGCTATCCTTTTATAATCCATAATTTTGGGGCCAGGTTGTCCGATAACTTGGCAAAGTGAAAACAGTATGAGTGTATGATGGTTTGGGAACATAGGTGTAGAAGCACAAATCGATGAAAGGATAGCAGCATATGGCAACTTAACTGTTTGTTTTCCAAAGCAAACGAAGAGTGTATAATTATTAAAAACTTTATTTTTGGAGATGGACAGGCAGGCTGTAGGGGAGGAGGTAGGCCTGTATTTTGAACTTAAAAACTCAAATGGGTTTTTGGCTTCAAAATGTGTATTTTTCACTAATGCTGCTATCCTTTTATAATCCATAATTTTGGGGCCAGGTAGTCTAATTACTTGGCGACATAATAACAGTATGAGTGCATGGTTTGGGAAAATAGATGCAGAAGGACAAATGGATGAAAGGATGGCCGCATCTGGCAACTTTACTGTTTGCTTTTTTTCAATGCAAAGGAGGAGCGTATAATTATTAAAAAGGGTATTTTTGGAGATGGACAGGCAGGCTGTAGGGGTGGAGGTAGGCCTGTATTTTGAACTTAAAAACTCAAATGGGTTTTTGGGTTCAAAATGTGTATTTTTCCCTTATGCTGCTATCCTTTTATAATCCATAATTTTGGGGCCAGGTTGTCCGATAACTTGGCAAAGTGAAAACAGTATGAGTGTATGATGGTTTGGGAACATAGGTGTAGAAGCACAAATCGATGAAAGGATAGCAGCATATGGCAACTTAACTATTTGCTTTTCCAAAGCAAATGAAGAGTGCATAATTATTAAAACAGGGTATTTTTGGAGATGGACAGGCAGGCTGATGGGGAGGAGGTAGGCCTGGATTTTGAACTTAAAAACTCAAATGGGTTTTTGGGTTCAAAATGTGTATTTTTTCCCTTATGCTGCTATCCTTTTATAATCCATAATTTTGGGGCCAGGTTGTCCGATAACTTGGCAAAGTGAAAACAGTATGAGTGTATGATGGTTTGGGAACATAGGTGTAGAAGCACAAATCGATGAAAGGATAGCAGCATATGGCAACTTAACTGTTTGTTTTCCAAAGCAAACGAAGAGCGTATAATTATTAAAAACTTTATTTTTGGAGATGGACAGGCAGGCTGTAGGGGAGGAGGTAGGCCTGTATTTTGAACTTAAAAACTCAAATGGGTTTTTGGCTTCAAAATGTGTATTTTTCACTAATGCTGCTATCCTTTTATAATCCATAATTTTTGGGCCAGGTAGTCTAATTACTTGGCGACATAATAACAGTATGAGTGCATGGTTTGGGAAAATAGATGCAGAAGGACAAATGGATGAAAGGATGGCCGCATCTGGCAACTTTACTGTTTGCTTTTTTTCAATGCAAAGGAGGAGCGTATAATTATTAAAAAGGGTATTTTTGGAGATGGACAGGCAGGCTGTAGGGGAGGAGGTAGGCCTGTATTTTGAACTTAAAAACTCAAATGGGTTTTTGGGTTCAAAATGTGTATTTTTCACTAATGCTGCTATCCTTTTATAATCCATAATTTTTGGGCCAGGTAGTCTAATTACTTGGCGACATAATAACAGTATGAGTGCATGGTTTGGGAAAATAGATGCAGAAGGACAAATGGATGAAAGGATGGCCGCATCTGGCAACTTTATTGTTTGCTTTTTTTCAATGCAAAGGAGGAGCGTATAATTATTAAAAAGGGTATTTTTGGAGATGGACAGGCAGGCTGTAGGGGAGGAGGTAGGCCTGTATTTTGAACTTAAAAACTCAAATGGGTTTTTGGGTTCAAAATGTGTATTTTTCCCTTATGCTGCTATCCTTTTATAATCCATAATTTTGGGGCCAGGTTGTCCGATAACTTGGCAAAGTGAAAACAGTATGAGTGTATGATGGTTTGGGAACATAGGTGTAGAAGCACAAATCGATGAAAGGATAGCAGCATATGGCAACTTAACTATTTGCTTTTCCAAAGCAAATGAAGAGTGCATAATTATTAAAACAGGGTATTTTTGGAGATGGACAGGCAGGCTGATGGGGAGGAGGTAGGCCTGGATTTTGAACTTAAAAACTCAAATGGGTTTTTGGGTTCAAAATGTGTATTTTTTCCCTTATGCTGCTATCCTTTTATAATCCATAATTTTGGGGCCAGGTTGTCCGATAACTTGGCAAAGTGAAAACAGTATGAGTGTATGATGGTTTGGGAACATAGGTGTAGAAGCACAAATCGATGAAAGGATAGCAGCATATGGCAACTTAACTGTTTGTTTTCCAAAGCAAACGAAGAGTGTATAATTATTAAAAACTTTATTTTTGGAGATGGACAGGCAGGCTGTAGGGGAGGAGGTAGGCCTGTATTTTGAACTTAAAAACTCAAATGGGTTTTTGGCTTCAAAATGTGTATTTTTCACTAATGCTGCTATCCTTTTATAATCCATAATTTTTGGGCCAGGTAGTCTAATTACTTGGCGACATAATAACAGTATGAGTGCATGGTTTGGGAAAATAGATGCAGAAGGACAAATGGATGAAAGGATGGCCGCATCTGGCAACTTTACTGTTTGCTTTTTTTCAATGCAAAGGAGGAGCGTATAATTATTAAAAAGGGTATTTTTGGAGATGGACAGGCAGGCTGTAGGGGAGGAGGTAGGCCTGTATTTTGAACTTAAAAACTCAAATGGGTTTTTGGGTTCAAAATGTGTATTTTTCACTAATGCTGCTATCCTTTTATAATCCATAATTTTTGGGCCAGGTAGTCTAATTACTTGGCGACATAATAACAGTATGAGTGCATGGTTTGGGAAAATAGATGCAGAAGGACAAATGGATGAAAGGATGGCCGCATCTGGCAACTTTATTGTTTGCTTTTTTTCAATGCAAAGGAGGAGCGTATAATTATTAAAAAGGGTATTTTTGGAGATGGACAGGCAGGCTGTAGGGGAGGAGGTAGGCCTGTATTTTGAACTTAAAAACTCAAATGGGTTTTTGGGTTCAAAATGTGTATTTTTCCCTTATGCTGCTATCCTTTTATAATCCATAATTTTGGGGCCAGGTTGTCCGATAACTTGGCAAAGTGAAAACAGTATGAGTGTATGATGGTTTGGGAACATAGGTGTAGAAGCACAAATCGATGAAAGGATAGCAGCATATGGCAACTTAACTATTTGCTTTTCCAAAGCAAATGAAGAGTGCATAATTATTAAAACAGGGTATTTTTGGAGATGGACAGGCAGGCTGATGGGGAGGAGGTAGGCCTGGATTTTGAACTTAAAAACTCAAATGGGTTTTTGGGTTCAAAATGTGTATTTTTTCCCTTATGCTGCTATCCTTTTATAATCCATAATTTTGGGGCCAGGTTGTCCGATAACTTGGCAAAGTGAAAACAGTATGAGTGTATGATGGTTTGGGAACATAGGTGTAGAAGCACAAATCGATGAAAGGATAGCAGCATATGGCAACTTAACTGTTTGTTTTCCAAAGCAAACGAAGAGTGTATAATTATTAAAAACTTTATTTTTGGAGATGGACAGGCAGGCTGTAGGGGAGGAGGTAGGCCTGTATTTTGAACTTAAAAACTCAAATGGGTTTTTGGCTTCAAAATGTGTATTTTTCACTAATGCTGCTATCCTTTTATAATCCATAATTTTGGGGCCAGGTAGTCTAATTACTTGGCGACATAATAACAGTATGAGTGCATGGTTTGGGAAAATAGATGCAGAAGGACAAATGGATGAAAGGATGGCCGCATCTGGCAACTTTACTGTTTGCTTTTTTTCAATGCAAAGGAGGAGCGTATAATTATTAAAAAGGGTATTTTTGGAGATGGACAGGCAGGCTGTAGGGGTGGAGGTAGGCCTGTATTTTGAACTTAAAAACTCAAATGGGTTTTTGGGTTCAAAATGTGTATTTTTCCCTTATGCTGCTATCCTTTTATAATCCATAATTTTGGGGCCAGGTTGTCCGATAACTTGGCAAAGTGAAAACAGTATGAGTGTATGATGGTTTGGGAACATAGGTGTAGAAGCACAAATCGATGAAAGGATAGCAGCATATGGCAACTTAACTATTTGCTTTTCCAAAGCAAATGAAGAGTGCATAATTATTAAAACAGGGTATTTTTGGAGATGGACAGGCAGGCTGATGGGGAGGAGGTAGGCCTGGATTTTGAACTTAAAAACTCAAATGGGTTTTTGGGTTCAAAATGTGTATTTTTTCCCTTATGCTGCTATCCTTTTATAATCCATAATTTTGGGGCCAGGTTGTCCGATAACTTGGCAAAGTGAAAACAGTATGAGTGTATGATGGTTTGGGAACATAGGTGTAGAAGCACAAATCGATGAAAGGATAGCAGCATATGGCAACTTAACTGTTTGTTTTCCAAAGCAAACGAAGAGTGTATAATTATTAAAAACTTTATTTTTGGAGATGGACAGGCAGGCTGTAGGGGAGGAGGTAGGCCTGTATTTTGAACTTAAAAACTCAAATGGGTTTTTGGCTTCAAAATGTGTATTTTTCACTAATGCTGCTATCCTTTTATAATCCATAATTTTTGGGCCAGGTAGTCTAATTACTTGGCGACATAATAACAGTATGAGTGCATGGTTTGGGAAAATAGATGCAGAAGGACAAATGGATGAAAGGATGGCCGCATCTGGCAACTTTACTGTTTGCTTTTTTTCAATGCAAAGGAGGAGCGTATAATTATTAAAAAGGGTATTTTTGGAGATGGACAGGCAGGCTGTAGGGGAGGAGGTAGGCCTGTATTTTGAACTTAAAAACTCAAATGGGTTTTTGGGTTCAAAATGTGTATTTTTCACTAATGCTGCTATCCTTTTATAATCCATAATTTTTGGGCCAGGTAGTCTAATTACTTGGCGACATAATAACAGTATGAGTGCATGGTTTGGGAAAATAGATGCAGAAGGACAAATGGATGAAAGGATGGCCGCATCTGGCAACTTTATTGTTTGCTTTTTTTCAATGCAAAGGAGGAGCGTATAATTATTAAAAAGGGTATTTTTGGAGATGGACAGGCAGGCTGTAGGGGAGGAGGTAGGCCTGTATTTTGAACTTAAAAACTCAAATGGGTTTTTGGGTTCAAAATGTGTATTTTTCCCTTATGCTGCTATCCTTTTATAATCCATAATTTTGGGGCCAGGTTGTCCGATAACTTGGCAAAGTGAAAACAGTATGAGTGTATGATGGTTTGGGAACATAGGTGTAGAAGCACAAATCGATGAAAGGATAGCAGCATATGGCAACTTAACTATTTGCTTTTCCAAAGCAAATGAAGAGTGCATAATTATTAAAACAGGGTATTTTTGGAGATGGACAGGCAGGCTGATGGGGAGGAGGTAGGCCTGGATTTTGAACTTAAAAACTCAAATGGGTTTTTGGGTTCAAAATGTGTATTTTTTCCCTTATGCTGCTATCCTTTTATAATCCATAATTTTGGGGCCAGGTTGTCCGATAACTTGGCAAAGTGAAAACAGTATGAGTGTATGATGGTTTGGGAACATAGGTGTAGAAGCACAAATCGATGAAAGGATAGCAGCATATGGCAACTTAACTGTTTGTTTTCCAAAGCAAACGAAGAGTGTATAATTATTAAAAACTTTATTTTTGGAGATGGACAGGCAGGCTGTAGGGGAGGAGGTAGGCCTGTATTTTGAACTTAAAAACTCAAATGGGTTTTTGGCTTCAAAATGTGTATTTTTCACTAATGCTGCTATCCTTTTATAATCCATAATTTTGGGGCCAGGTAGTCTAATTACTTGGCGACATAATAACAGTATGAGTGCATGGTTTGGGAAAATAGATGCAGAAGGACAAATGGATGAAAGGATGGCCGCATCTGGCAACTTTACTGTTTGCTTTTTTTCAATGCAAAGGAGGAGCGTATAATTATTAAAAAGGGTATTTTTGGAGATGGACAGGCAGGCTGTAGGGGTGGAGGTAGGCCTGTATTTTGAACTTAAAAACTCAAATGGGTTTTTGGGTTCAAAATGTGTATTTTTCCCTTATGCTGCTATCCTTTTATAATCCATAATTTTGGGGCCAGGTTGTCCGATAACTTGGCAAAGTGAAAACAGTATGAGTGTATGATGGTTTGGGAACATAGGTGTAGAAGCACAAATCGATGAAAGGATAGCAGCATATGGCAACTTAACTATTTGCTTTTCCAAAGCAAATGAAGAGTGCATAATTATTAAAACAGGGTATTTTTGGAGATGGACAGGCAGGCTGATGGGGAGGAGGTAGGCCTGGATTTTGAACTTAAAAACTCAAATGGGTTTTTGGGTTCAAAATGTGTATTTTTTCCCTTATGCTGCTATCCTTTTATAATCCATAATTTTGGGGCCAGGTTGTCCGATAACTTGGCAAAGTGAAAACAGTATGAGTGTATGATGGTTTGGGAACATAGGTGTAGAAGCACAAATCGATGAAAGGATAGCAGCATATGGCAACTTAACTGTTTGTTTTCCAAAGCAAACGAAGAGTGTATAATTATTAAAAACTTTATTTTTGGAGATGGACAGGCAGGCTGTAGGGGAGGAGGTAGGCCTGTATTTTGAACTTAAAAACTCAAATGGGTTTTTGGCTTCAAAATGTGTATTTTTCACTAATGCTGCTATCCTTTTATAATCCATAATTTTTGGGCCAGGTAGTCTAATTACTTGGCGACATAATAACAGTATGAGTGCATGGTTTGGGAAAATAGATGCAGAAGGACAAATGGATGAAAGGATGGCCGCATCTGGCAACTTTACTGTTTGCTTTTTTTCAATGCAAAGGAGGAGCGTATAATTATTAAAAAGGGTATTTTTGGAGATGGACAGGCAGGCTGTAGGGGAGGAGGTAGGCCTGTATTTTGAACTTAAAAACTCAAATGGGTTTTTGGGTTCAAAATGTGTATTTTTCACTAATGCTGCTATCCTTTTATAATCCATAATTTTTGGGCCAGGTAGTCTAATTACTTGGCGACATAATAACAGTATGAGTGCATGGTTTGGGAAAATAGATGCAGAAGGACAAATGGATGAAAGGATGGCCGCATCTGGCAACTTTATTGTTTGCTTTTTTTCAATGCAAAGGAGGAGCGTATAATTATTAAAAAGGGTATTTTTGGAGATGGACAGGCAGGCTGTAGGGGAGGAGGTAGGCCTGTATTTTGAACTTAAAAACTCAAATGGGTTTTTGGGTTCAAAATGTGTATTTTTCCCTTATGCTGCTATCCTTTTATAATCCATAATTTTGGGGCCAGGTTGTCCGATAACTTGGCAAAGTGAAAACAGTATGAGTGTATGATGGTTTGGGAACATAGGTGTAGAAGCACAAATCGATGAAAGGATAGCAGCATATGGCAACTTAACTATTTGCTTTTCCAAAGCAAATGAAGAGTGCATAATTATTAAAACAGGGTATTTTTGGAGATGGACAGGCAGGCTGATGGGGAGGAGGTAGGCCTGGATTTTGAACTTAAAAACTCAAATGGGTTTTTGGGTTCAAAATGTGTATTTTTTCCCTTATGCTGCTATCCTTTTATAATCCATAATTTTGGGGCCAGGTTGTCCGATAACTTGGCAAAGTGAAAACAGTATGAGTGTATGATGGTTTGGGAACATAGGTGTAGAAGCACAAATCGATGAAAGGATAGCAGCATATGGCAACTTAACTGTTTGTTTTCCAAAGCAAACGAAGAGTGTATAATTATTAAAAACTTTATTTTTGGAGATGGACAGGCAGGCTGTAGGGGAGGAGGTAGGCCTGTATTTTGAACTTAAAAACTCAAATGGGTTTTTGGCTTCAAAATGTGTATTTTTCACTAATGCTGCTATCCTTTTATAATCCATAATTTTGGGGCCAGGTAGTCTAATTACTTGGCGACATAATAACAGTATGAGTGCATGGTTTGGGAAAATAGATGCAGAAGGACAAATGGATGAAAGGATGGCCGCATCTGGCAACTTTACTGTTTGCTTTTTTTCAATGCAAAGGAGGAGCGTATAATTATTAAAAAGGGTATTTTTGGAGATGGACAGGCAGGCTGTAGGGGAGGAGGTAGGCCTGTATTTTGAACTTAAAAACTCAAATGGGTTTTTGGGTTCAAAATGTGTATTTTTCACTAATGCTGCTATCCTTTTATAATCCATAATTTTTGGGCCAGGTAGTCTAATTACTTGGCGACATAATAACAGTATGAGTGCATGGTTTGGGAAAATAGATGCAGAAGGACAAATGGATGAAAGGATGGCCGCATCTGGCAACTTTATTGTTTGCTTTTTTTCAATGCAAAGGAGGAGCGTATAATTATTAAAAAGGGTATTTTTGGAGATGGACAGGCAGGCTGTAGGGGAGGAGGTAGGCCTGTATTTTGAACTTAAAAACTCAAATGGGTTTTTGGGTTCAAAATGTGTATTTTTCCCTTATGCTGCTATCCTTTTATAATCCATAATTTTTGGGCCAGGTAGTCTAATTACTTGGCGACATAATAACAGTATGAGTGCATGGTTTGGGAAAATAGATGCAGAAGGACAAATGGATGAAAGGATGGCCGCATCTGGCAACTTTACTGTTTGCTTTTTTTCAATGCAAAGGAGGAGCGTATAATTATTAAAAAGGGTATTTTTGGAGATGGACAGGCAGGCTGTAGGGGTGGAGGTAGGCCTGTATTTTGAACTTAAAAACTCAAATGGGTTTTTGGGTTCAAAATGTGTATTTTTCCCTTATGCTGCTATCCTTTTATAATCCATAATTTTGGGGCCAGGTTGTCCGATAACTTGGCAAAGTAAAAACAGTATGAGTGTATGATGGTTTGGGAACATAGGTGTAGAAGCTTAAATCGATGAAAGGATAGCAGCATATGGCAACTTAACTATTTGCTTTTCCAAAGCAAATGAAGAGTGCATAATTATTAAAACAGGGTATTTTTGGAGATAGACAGGCAGGCTGATGGGGAGGAGGTAGGCCTGGATTTTGAACTTAAAAACTCAAATGGGTTTTTGGGTTCAAAATGTGTATTTTTTCCCTTATGCTGCTATCCTTTTATAATCCATAATTTTGGGGCCAGGTTGTCCGATAACTTGGCAAAGTGAAAACAGTATGAGTGTATGATGGTTTGGGAACATAGGTGTAGAAGCACAAATCGATGAAAGGATAGCAGCATATGGCAACTTAACTGTTTGTTTTCCAAAGCAAACGAAAAGTGTATAATTATTAAAAACTTTATTTTTGGAGATGGACAGGCAGGCTGTAGGGGAGGAGGTAGGCCTGTATTTTGAACTTAAAAACTCAAATGGGTTTTTGGGTTCAAAATGTGTATTTTTCCCTTATGCTGCTATCCTTTTATAATCCATAATTTTGGGGCCAGGTTGTTCGATAACTTGGCAAAGTGAAAACAGTATGAGTGTATGATGGTTTGGGAACATAGGTGTAGAAGCACAAATCGATGAAAGGATAGCAGCATATGGCAACTTTACTGTTTGTTTTCCAAAGCAAACGAAGAGTGTATAATTATTAAAAACTTTATTTTTGGAGATGGACAGGCAGGCTGTAGGGGAGGAGGTAGGCCTGTATTTTGAACTTAAAAACTCAAATGGGTTTTTGGCTTCAAAATGTGTATTTTTCACTAATGCTGCTATCCTTTTATAATCCATAATTTTTGGGCCAGGTAGTCTAATTACTTGGCGACATAATAACAGTATGAGTGCATGGTTTGGGAAAATAGATGCAGAAGGACAAATGGATGAAAGGATGGCCGCATCTGGCAACTTTACTGTTTGCTTTTTTTCAATGCAAAGGAGGAGCGTATAATTATTAAAAAGGGTATTTTTGGAGATGGACAGGCAGGCTGTAGGGGAGGAGGTAGGCCTGTATTTTGAACTTAAAAACTCAAATGGGTTTTTGGGTTCAAAATGTGTATTTTTCACTAATGCTGCTATCCTTTTATAATCCATAATTTTTGGGCCAGGTAGTCTAATTACTTGGCGACATAATAACAGTATGAGTGCATGGTTTGGGAAAATAGATGCAGAAGGACAAATGGATGAAAGGATGGCCGCATCTGGCAACTTTACTGTTTGCTTTTTTTCAATGCAAAGGAGGAGCGTATAATTATTAAAAAGGGTATTTTTGGAGATGGACAGGCAGGCTGTAGGGGAGGAGGTAGGCCTGTATTTTGAACTTAAAAACTCAAATGGGTTTTTGGGTTCAAAATGTGTATTTTTCCCTTATGCTGCTATCCTTTTATAATCCATAATTTTTGGGCCAGGTAGTCTAATTACTTGGCGACATAATAACAGTATGAGTGCATGGTTTGGGAAAATAGATGCAGAAGGACAAATGGATGAAAGGATGGCCGCATCTGGCAACTTTACTGTTTGCTTTTTTTCAATGCAAAGGAGGAGCGTATAATTATTAAAAAGGGTATTTTTGGAGATGGACAGGCAGGCTGTAGGGGTGGAGGTAGGCCTGTATTTTGAACTTAAAAACTCAAATGGGTTTTTGGGTTCAAAATGTGTATTTTTCCCTTATGCTGCTATCCTTTTATAATCCATAATTTTGGGGCCAGGTTGTCCGATAACTTGGCAAAGTGAAAACAGTATGAGTGTATGATGGTTTGGGAACATAGGTGTAGAAGCACAAATCGATGAAAGGATAGCAGCATATGGCAACTTAACTATTTGCTTTTCCAAAGCAAATGAAGAGTGCATAATTATTAAAACAGGGTATTTTTGGAGATGGACAGGCAGGCTGATGGGGAGGAGGTAGGCCTGGATTTTGAACTTAAAAACTCAAATGGGTTTTTGGGTTCAAAATGTGTATTTTTTCCCTTATGCTGCTATCCTTTTATAATCCATAATTTTGGGGCCAGGTTGTCCGATAACTTGGCAAAGTGAAAACAGTATGAGTGTATGATGGTTTGGGAACATAGGTGTAGAAGCACAAATCGATGAAAGGATAGCAGCATATGGCAACTTAACTGTTTGTTTTCCAAAGCAAACGAAGAGTGTATAATTATTAAAAACTTTATTTTTGGAGATGGACAGGCAGGCTGTAGGGGAGGAGGTAGGCCTGTATTTTGAACTTAAAAACTCAAATGGGTTTTTGGCTTCAAAATGTGTATTTTTCACTAATGCTGCTATCCTTTTATAATCCATAATTTTTGGGCCAGGTAGTCTAATTACTTGGCGACATAATAACAGTATGAGTGCATGGTTTGGGAAAATAGATGCAGAAGGACAAATGGATGAAAGGATGGCCGCATCTGGCAACTTTACTGTTTGCTTTTTTTCAATGCAAAGGAGGAGCGTATAATTATTAAAAAGGGTATTTTTGGAGATGGACAGGCAGGCTGTAGGGGAGGAGGTAGGCCTGTATTTTGAACTTAAAAACTCAAATGGGTTTTTGGGTTCAAAATGTGTATTTTTCACTAATGCTGCTATCCTTTTATAATCCATAATTTTTGGGCCAGGTAGTCTAATTACTTGGCGACATAATAACAGTATGAGTGCATGGTTTGGGAAAATAGATACAGAAGGACAAATGGATGAAAGGATGGCCGCATCTGGCAACTTTATTGTTTGCTTTTTTTCAATGCAAAGGAGGAGCGTATAATTATTAAAAAGGGTATTTTTGGAGATGGACAGGCAGGCTGTAGGGGAGGAGGTAGGCCTGTATTTTGAACTTAAAAACTCAAATGGGTTTTTGGGTTCAAAATGTGTATTTTTCCCTTATGCTGCTATCCTTTTATAATCCATAATTTTGGGGCCAGGTTGTCCGATAACTTGGCAAAGTGAAAACAGTATGAGTGTATGATGGTTTGGGAACATAGGTGTAGAAGCACAAATCGATGAAAGGATAGCAGCATATGGCAACTTAACTATTTGCTTTTCCAAAGCAAATGAAGAGTGCATAATTATTAAAACAGGGTATTTTTGGAGATGGACAGGCAGGCTGATGGGGAGGAGGTAGGCCTGGATTTTGAACTTAAAAACTCAAATGGGTTTTTGGGTTCAAAATGTGTATTTTTTCCCTTATGCTGCTATCCTTTTATAATCCATAATTTTGGGGCCAGGTTGTCCGATAACTTGGCAAAGTGAAAACAGTATGAGTGTATGATGGTTTGGGAACATAGGTGTAGAAGCACAAATCGATGAAAGGATAGCAGCATATGGCAACTTAACTGTTTGTTTTCCAAAGCAAACGAAGAGTGTATAATTATTAAAAACTTTATTTTTGGAGATGGACAGGCAGGCTGTAGGGGAGGAGGTAGGCCTGTATTTTGAACTTAAAAACTCAAATGGGTTTTTGGCTTCAAAATGTGTATTTTTCACTAATGCTGCTATCCTTTTATAATCCATAATTTTGGGGCCAGGTAGTCTAATTACTTGGCGACATAATAACAGTATGAGTGCATGGTTTGGGAAAATAGATGCAGAAGGACAAATGGATGAAAGGATGGCCGCATCTGGCAACTTTACTGTTTGCTTTTTTTCAATGCAAAGGAGGAGCGTATAATTATTAAAAAGGGTATTTTTGGAGATGGACAGGCAGGCTGTAGGGGTGGAGGTAGGCCTGTATTTTGAACTTAAAAACTCAAATGGGTTTTTGGGTTCAAAATGTGTATTTTTCCCTTATGCTGCTATCCTTTTATAATCCATAATTTTGGGGCCAGGTTGTCCGATAACTTGGCAAAGTGAAAACAGTATGAGTGTATGATGGTTTGGGAACATAGGTGTAGAAGCACAAATCGATGAAAGGATAGCAGCATATGGCAACTTAACTATTTGCTTTTCCAAAGCAAATGAAGAGTGCATAATTATTAAAACAGGGTATTTTTGGAGATGGACAGGCAGGCTGATGGGGAGGAGGTAGGCCTGGATTTTGAACTTAAAAACTCAAATGGGTTTTTGGGTTCAAAATGTGTATTTTTTCCCTTATGCTGCTATCCTTTTATAATCCATAATTTTGGGGCCAGGTTGTCCGATAACTTGGCAAAGTGAAAACAGTATGAGTGTATGATGGTTTGGGAACATAGGTGTAGAAGCACAAATCGATGAAAGGATAGCAGCATATGGCAACTTAACTGTTTGTTTTCCAAAGCAAACGAAGAGTGTATAATTATTAAAAACTTTATTTTTGGAGATGGACAGGCAGGCTGTAGGGGAGGAGGTAGGCCTGTATTTTGAACTTAAAAACTCAAATGGGTTTTTGGCTTCAAAATGTGTATTTTTCACTAATGCTGCTATCCTTTTATAATCCATAATTTTTGGGCCAGGTAGTCTAATTACTTGGCGACATAATAACAGTATGAGTGCATGGTTTGGGAAAATAGATGCAGAAGGACAAATGGATGAAAGGATGGCCGCATCTGGCAACTTTACTGTTTGCTTTTTTTCAATGCAAAGGAGGAGCGTATAATTATTAAAAAGGGTATTTTTGGAGATGGACAGGCAGGCTGTAGGGGAGGAGGTAGGCCTGTATTTTGAACTTAAAAACTCAAATGGGTTTTTGGGTTCAAAATGTGTATTTTTCACTAATGCTGCTATCCTTTTATAATCCATAATTTTTGGGCCAGGTAGTCTAATTACTTGGCGACATAATAACAGTATGAGTGCATGGTTTGGGAAAATAGATGCAGAAGGACAAATGGATGAAAGGATGGCCGCATCTGGCAACTTTATTGTTTGCTTTTTTTCAATGCAAAGGAGGAGCGTATAATTATTAAAAAGGGTATTTTTGGAGATGGACAGGCAGGCTGTAGGGGAGGAGGTAGGCCTGTATTTTGAACTTAAAAACTCAAATGGGTTTTTGGGTTCAAAATGTGTATTTTTCCCTTATGCTGCTATCCTTTTATAATCCATAATTTTGGGGCCAGGTTGTCCGATAACTTGGCAAAGTGAAAACAGTATGAGTGTATGATGGTTTGGGAACATAGGTGTAGAAGCACAAATCGATGAAAGGATAGCAGCATATGGCAACTTAACTATTTGCTTTTCCAAAGCAAATGAAGAGTGCATAATTATTAAAACAGGGTATTTTTGGAGATGGACAGGCAGGCTGATGGGGAGGAGGTAGGCCTGGATTTTGAACTTAAAAACTCAAATGGGTTTTTGGGTTCAAAATGTGTATTTTTTCCCTTATGCTGCTATCCTTTTATAATCCATAATTTTGGGGCCAGGTTGTCCGATAACTTGGCAAAGTGAAAACAGTATGAGTGTATGATGGTTTGGGAACATAGGTGTAGAAGCACAAATCGATGAAAGGATAGCAGCATATGGCAACTTAACTGTTTGTTTTCCAAAGCAAACGAAGAGTGTATAATTATTAAAAACTTTATTTTTGGAGATGGACAGGCAGGCTGTAGGGGAGGAGGTAGGCCTGTATTTTGAACTTAAAAACTCAAATGGGTTTTTGGCTTCAAAATGTGTATTTTTCACTAATGCTGCTATCCTTTTATAATCCATAATTTTGGGGCCAGGTAGTCTAATTACTTGGCGACATAATAACAGTATGAGTGCATGGTTTGGGAAAATAGATGCAGAAGGACAAATGGATGAAAGGATGGCCGCATCTGGCAACTTTACTGTTTGCTTTTTTTCAATGCAAAGGAGGAGCGTATAATTATTAAAAAGGGTATTTTTGGAGATGGACAGGCAGGCTGTAGGGGTGGAGGTAGGCCTGTATTTTGAACTTAAAAACTCAAATGGGTTTTTGGGTTCAAAATGTGTATTTTTCCCTTATGCTGCTATCCTTTTATAATCCATAATTTTGGGGCCAGGTTGTCCGATAACTTGGCAAAGTGAAAACAGTATGAGTGTATGATGGTTTGGGAACATAGGTGTAGAAGCACAAATCGATGAAAGGATAGCAGCATATGGCAACTTAACTATTTGCTTTTCCAAAGCAAATGAAGAGTGCATAATTATTAAAACAGGGTATTTTTGGAGATGGACAGGCAGGCTGATGGGGAGGAGGTAGGCCTGGATTTTGAACTTAAAAACTCAAATGGGTTTTTGGGTTCAAAATGTGTATTTTTTCCCTTATGCTGCTATCCTTTTATAATCCATAATTTTGGGGCCAGGTTGTCCGATAACTTGGCAAAGTGAAAACAGTATGAGTGTATGATGGTTTGGGAACATAGGTGTAGAAGCACAAATCGATGAAAGGATAGCAGCATATGGCAACTTAACTGTTTGTTTTCCAAAGCAAACGAAGAGTGTATAATTATTAAAAACTTTATTTTTGGAGATGGACAGGCAGGCTGTAGGGGAGGAGGTAGGCCTGTATTTTGAACTTAAAAACTCAAATGGGTTTTTGGCTTCAAAATGTGTATTTTTCACTAATGCTGCTATCCTTTTATAATCCATAATTTTTGGGCCAGGTAGTCTAATTACTTGGCGACATAATAACAGTATGAGTGCATGGTTTGGGAAAATAGATGCAGAAGGACAAATGGATGAAAGGATGGCCGCATCTGGCAACTTTACTGTTTGCTTTTTTTCAATGCAAAGGAGGAGCGTATAATTATTAAAAAGGGTATTTTTGGAGATGGACAGGCAGGCTGTAGGGGAGGAGGTAGGCCTGTATTTTGAACTTAAAAACTCAAATGGGTTTTTGGGTTCAAAATGTGTATTTTTCACTAATGCTGCTATCCTTTTATAATCCATAATTTTTGGGCCAGGTAGTCTAATTACTTGGCGACATAATAACAGTATGAGTGCATGGTTTGGGAAAATAGATGCAGAAGGACAAATGGATGAAAGGATGGCCGCATCTGGCAACTTTATTGTTTGCTTTTTTTCAATGCAAAGGAGGAGCGTATAATTATTAAAAAGGGTATTTTTGGAGATGGACAGGCAGGCTGTAGGGGAGGAGGTAGGCCTGTATTTTGAACTTAAAAACTCAAATGGGTTTTTGGGTTCAAAATGTGTATTTTTCCCTTATGCTGCTATCCTTTTATAATCCATAATTTTGGGGCCAGGTTGTCCGATAACTTGGCAAAGTGAAAACAGTATGAGTGTATGATGGTTTGGGAACATAGGTGTAGAAGCACAAATCGAT
Organism: Hyla sarda; assembly: GCF_029499605.1. NCBI lineage: Eukaryota > Metazoa > Chordata > Amphibia > Anura > Hylidae > Hyla > Hyla sarda. The sequence continues at coordinate 81,639,161 of NC_079199.1, read as the reverse complement.
GAAAGGATAGCAGCATATGGCAACTTAACTATTTGCTTTTCCAAAGCAAATGAAGAGTGCATAATTATTAAAACAGGGTATTTTTGGAGATGGACAGGCAGGCTGATGGGGAGGAGGTAGGCCTGGATTTTGAACTTAAAAACTCAAATGGGTTTTTGGGTTCAAAATGTGTATTTTTTCCCTTATGCTGCTATCCTTTTATAATCCATAATTTTGGGGCCAGGTTGTCCGATAACTTGGCAAAGTGAAAACAGTATGAGTGTATGATGGTTTGGGAACATAGGTGTAGAAGCACAAATCGATGAAAGGATAGCAGCATATGGCAACTTAACTGTTTGTTTTCCAAAGCAAACGAAGAGTGTATAATTATTAAAAACTTTATTTTTGGAGATGGACAGGCAGGCTGTAGGGGAGGAGGTAGGCCTGTATTTTGAACTTAAAAACTCAAATGGGTTTTTGGCTTCAAAATGTGTATTTTTCACTAATGCTGCTATCCTTTTATAATCCATAATTTTGGGGCCAGGTAGTCTAATTACTTGGCGACATAATAACAGTATGAGTGCATGGTTTGGGAAAATAGATGCAGAAGGACAAATGGATGAAAGGATGGCCGCATCTGGCAACTTTACTGTTTGCTTTTTTTCAATGCAAAGGAGGAGCGTATAATTATTAAAAAGGGTATTTTTGGAGATGGACAGGCAGGCTGTAGGGGAGGAGGTAGGCCTGTATTTTGAACTTAAAAACTCAAATGGGTTTTTGGGTTCAAAATGTGTATTTTTCACTAATGCTGCTATCCTTTTATAATCCATAATTTTTGGGCCAGGTAGTCTAATTACTTGGCGACATAATAACAGTATGAGTGCATGGTTTGGGAAAATAGATGCAGAAGGACAAATGGATGAAAGGATGGCCGCATCTGGCAACTTTATTGTTTGCTTTTTTTCAATGCAAAGGAGGAGCGTATAATTATTAAAAAGGGTATTTTTGGAGATGGACAGGCAGGCTGTAGGGGAGGAGGTAGGCCTGTATTTTGAACTTAAAAACTCAAATGGGTTTTTGGGTTCAAAATGTGTATTTTTCCCTTATGCTGCTATCCTTTTATAATCCATAATTTTTGGGCCAGGTAGTCTAATTACTTGGCGACATAATAACAGTATGAGTGCATGGTTTGGGAAAATAGATGCAGAAGGACAAATGGATGAAAGGATGGCCGCATCTGGCAACTTTACTGTTTGCTTTTTTTCAATGCAAAGGAGGAGCGTATAATTATTAAAAAGGGTATTTTTGGAGATGGACAGGCAGGCTGTAGGGGTGGAGGTAGGCCTGTATTTTGAACTTAAAAACTCAAATGGGTTTTTGGGTTCAAAATGTGTATTTTTCCCTTATGCTGCTATCCTTTTATAATCCATAATTTTGGGGCCAGGTTGTCCGATAACTTGGCAAAGTAAAAACAGTATGAGTGTATGATGGTTTGGGAACATAGGTGTAGAAGCTTAAATCGATGAAAGGATAGCAGCATATGGCAACTTAACTATTTGCTTTTCCAAAGCAAATGAAGAGTGCATAATTATTAAAACAGGGTATTTTTGGAGATGGACAGGCAGGCTGATGGGGAGGAGGTAGGCCTGGATTTTGAACTTAAAAACTCAAATGGGTTTTTGGGTTCAAAATGTGTATTTTTTCCCTTATGCTGCTATCCTTTTATAATCCATAATTTTGGGGCCAGGTTGTCCGATAACTTGGCAAAGTGAAAACAGTATGAGTGTATGATGGTTTGGGAACATAGGTGTAGAAGCACAAATCGATGAAAGGATAGCAGCATATGGCAACTTAACTGTTTGTTTTCCAAAGCAAACGAAAAGTGTATAATTATTAAAAACTTTATTTTTGGAGATGGACAGGCAGGCTGTAGGGGTGGAGGTAGGCCTGTATTTTGAACTTAAAAACTCAAATGGGTTTTTGGCTTCAAAATGTGTATTTTTCACTAATGCTGCTATCCTTTTATAATCCATAATTTTTGGGCCAGGTAGTCTAATTACTTGGCGACATAATAACAGTATGAGTGCATGGTTTGGGAAAATAGATGCAGAAGGACAAATGGATGAAAGGATGGCCGCATCTGGCAACTTTACTGTTTGCTTTTTTTCAATGCAAAGGAGGAGCGAATAATTATTAAAAAGGGTATTTTTGGAGATGGACAGGCAGGCTGTAGGGGAGGAGGTAGGCCTGTATTTTGAACTTAAAAACTCAAATGGGTTTTTGGGTTCAAAATGTGTATTTTTCACTAATGCTGCTATCCTTTTATAATCCATAATTTTTGGGCCAGGTAGTCTAATTACTTGGCGACATAATAACAGTATGAGTGCATGGTTTGGGAAAATAGATGCAGAAGGACAAATGGATGAAAGGATGGCCGCATCTGGCAACTTTATTGTTTGCTTTTTTTCAATGCAAAGGAGGAGCGTATAATTATTAAAAAGGGTATTTTTGGAGATGGACAGGCAGGCTGTAGGGGAGGAGGTAGGCCTGTATTTTGAACTTAAAAACTCAAATGGGTTTTTGGGTTCAAAATGTGTATTTTTCCCTTATGCTGCTATCCTTTTATAATCCATAATTTTGGGGCCAGGTTGTTCGATAACTTGGCAAAGTGAAAACAGTATGAGTGTATGATGGTTTGGGAACATAGGTGTAGAAGCACAAATCGATGAAAGGATAGCAGCATATGGCAACTTAACTGTTTGTTTTCCAAAGCAAACGAAGAGTGTATAATTATTAAAAACTTTATTTTTGGAGATGGACAGGCAGGCTGTAGGGGAGGAGGTAGGCCTGTATTTTGAACTTAAAAACTCAAATGGGTTTTTGGCTTCAAAATGTGTATTTTTCACTAAGGCTGCTATCCTTTTATAATCCATAATTTTTGGGCCAGGTAGTCTAATTACTTGGCGACATAATAACAGTATGAGTGCATGGTTTGGGAAAATAGATGCAGAAGGACAAATGGATGAAAGGATGGCCGCATCTGGCAACTTTACTGTTTGCTTTTTTTCAATGCAAAGGAGGAGCGTATAATTATTAAAAAGGGTATTTTTGGAGATGGACAGGCAGGCTGTAGGGGAGGAGGTAGGCCTGTATTTTGAACTTAAAAACTCAAATGGGTTTTTGGGTTCAAAATGTGTATTTTTCACTAATGCTGCTATCCTTTTATAATCCATAATTTTTGGGCCAGGTAGTCTAATTACTTGGCGACATAATAACAGTATGAGTGCATGGTTTGGGAAAATAGATGCAGAAGGACAAATGGATGAAAGGATGGCCGCATCTGGCAACTTTATTGTTTGCTTTTTTTCAATGCAAAGGAGGAGCGTATAATTATTAAAAAGGGTATTTTTGGAGATGGACAGGCAGGCTGTAGGGGAGGAGGTAGGCCTGTATTTTGAACTTAAAAACTCAAATGGGTTTTTGGGTTCAAAATGTGTATTTTTCCCTTATGCTGCTATCCTTTTATAATCCATAATTTTTGGGCCAGGTAGTCTAATTACTTGGCGACATAATAACAGTATGAGTGCATGGTTTGAGAAAATAGATGCAGAAGGACAAATGGATGAAAGGATGGCCGCATCTGGCAACTTTACTGTTTGCTTTTTTTCAATGCAAAGGAGGAGCGTATAATTATTAAAAAGGGTATTTTTGGAGATGGACAGGCAGGCTGTAGGGGTGGAGGTAGGCCTGTATTTTGAACTTAAAAACTCAAATGGGTTTTTGGGTTCAAAATGTGTATTTTTCCCTTATGCTGCTATCCTTTTATAATCCATAATTTTGGGGCCAGGTTGTCCGATAACTTCGCAAAGTGAAAACAGTATGAGTGTATGATGGTTTGGGAACATAGGTGTAGAAGCACAAATCGATGAAAGGATAGCAGCATATGGCAACTTAACTATTTGCTTTTCCAAAGCAAATGAAAAGTGCATAATTATTAAAACAGGGTATTTTTGGAGATGGACAGGCAGGCTGATGGGGAGGAGGTAGGCCTGGATTTTGAACTTAAAAACTCAAATGGGTTTTTGGGTTCAAAATGTGTATTTTTTCCCTTATGCTGCTATCCTTTTATAATCCATAATTTTGGGGCCAGGTTGTCCGATAACTTGGCAAAGTGAAAACAGTATGAGTGTATGATGGTTTGGGAACATAGGTGTAGAAGCACAAATCGATGAAAGGATAGCAGCATATGGCAACTTAACTGTTTGTTTTCCAAAGCAAACGAAGAGTGTATAATTATTAAAAACTTTATTTTTGGAGATGGACAGGCAGGCTGTAGGGGAGGAGGTAGGCCTGTATTTTGAACTTAAAAACTCAAATGGATTTTTGGCTTCAAAATGTGTATTTTTCACTAATGCTGCTATCCTTTTATAATCCATAATTTTTGGGCCAGGTAGTCTAATTACTTGGCGACATAATAACAGTATGAGTGCATGGTTTGGGAAAATAGATGCAGAAGGACAAATGGATGAAAGGATGGCCGCATCTGGCAACTTTACTGTTTGCTTTTTTTCAATGCAAAGGAGGAGCGTATAATTATTAAAAAGGGTATTTTTGGAGATGGACAGGCAGGCTGTAGGGGAGGAGGTAGGCCTGTATTTTGAACTTAAAAACTCAAATGGGTTTTTGGGTTCAAAATGTGTATTTTTCCCTTATGCTGCTATCCTTTTATAATCCATAATTTTGGGGCCAGGTAGTCTAATTACTTGGCGACATAATAACAGTATGAGTGCATGGTTTGGGAAAATAGATGCAGAAGGACAAATGGATGAAAGAATGGCCGCATCTGGCAACTTTACTGTTTGCTTTTTTTCAATGCAAAGGAGGAGCGTATAATTATTAAAAAGGGTATTTTTGGAGATGGACAGGCAGGCTGTAGGGGAGGAGGTAGGCCTGTATTTTGAACTTAAAAACTCAAATGGGTTTTTGGGTTCAAAATGTGTATTTGTCCCTTATGCTGCTATCCTTTAATAATCCATAATTTTTGGGCCAGTGAGTCTAATTACTTGGCGACATAATAACAGTATGAGTGCATGGTTTGGGAAAAATAGATGCAGAAGGACAAATGGATGAAAGGATGGCCGCATCTGGCAACTTTACTGTTTGCTTTTTTTCAATGCAAAGGAGGAGCGTATAATTATTAAAAAGGGTATTTTTGGAGATGGACAGGCAGGCTGTAGGGGAGGAGGTAGGCCTGTATTTTGAACTTAAAAACTCAAATGGGTTTTTGGGTTCAAAATGTGTATTTTTCCCTTATGCTGCTATCCTTTTATAATCCATAATTTTGGGGCCAGGTTGTTCGATAACTTGGCAAAGTGAAAACAGTATGAGTGTATGATGGTTTGGGAACATAGGTGTAGAAGCACAAATCGATGAAAGGATAGCAGCATATGGCAACTTAACTGTTTGTTTTCCAAAGCAAACGAAGAGTGTATAATTATTAAAAACTGTATTTTTGGAGATGGACAGGCAGGCTGTAGGGGAGGAGGTAGGCCTGTATTTTGAACTTAAAAACTCAAATGGGTTTTTGGCTTCAAAATGTGTATTTTTCACTAATGCTGCTATCCTTTTATAATCCATAATTTTTGGGCCAGGTAGTCTAATTACTTGGCGACATAATAACAGTATGAGTGCATGGTTTGGGAAAATAGATGCAGAAGGACAAATGGATGAAAGGATGGCCACATCTGGCAACTTTACTGTTTGCTTTTTTTCAATGCAAAGGAGGAGCGTATAATTATTAAAAAGGGTATTTTTGGAGATGGACAGGCAGGCTGTAGGGGAGGAGGTAGGCCTGTATTTTGAACTTAAAAACTCAAATGGGTTTTTGGCTTCAAAATGTGTATTTTTCCCTTATGCTGCTATCCTTTTATAATCCATAATTTTGGGGCCAGGTAGTCTAATTACTTGGCGACATAATAACAGTATGAGTGCATGGTTTGGGAAAATAGATGCAGAAGGACAAATGGATGAAAGAATGGCCGCATCGGACAACTTTACTGTTTGCTTTTTTTCAATGCAAAGGAGGAGCGTATAATTATTAAAAAGGGTATTTTTGGAGATGGACAGGCAGGCTGTAGGGGAGGAGGTAGGCCTGTATTTTGAACTTAAAAACTCAAATGGGTTTTTGGGTTCAAAATGTGTATTTTTCCCTTATGCTGCTATCCTTTAATAATCCATAATTTTTGGGCCAGTGAGTCTAATTACTTGGCGACATAATAACAGTATGAGTGCATGGTTTGGGAAAAATAGATGCAGAAGGACAAATGGATGAAAGGATGGCCGCATCTGGCAACTTTACTGTTTGCTTTTTTTCAATGCAAAGGAGGAGCGTATAATTATTAAAAAGGGTATTTTTGGAGATGGACAGGCAGGCTGTAGGGGAGGAGGTAGGCCTGTATTTTGAACTTAAAAACTCAAATGGGTTTTTGGGTTCAAAATGTGTATTTTTCCCTTATGCTGCTATCCTTTTATAATCCATAATTTTGGGGCCAGGTTGTCTGATAACTCAGCAAAGTGAAAACAGTATGAGTGCCCCTTCTCTCCCCCTGGCTATCAGTGCCGCTGCCCCATTGCCGGCGCCGATAGCCAGGGGTAGAGAAACGGCGCCGGCAATGGGGCAGCGTCGTCGACAGACAGGGGGAAAGAAGAGGCAGCGGCACCCATTGCTGGCGCCGCTGCCCCGTGTCCCCCCACCGGAGGCCTGAAGCAGCACGGACCCGACCCCGGCAACAGGGTAATTATACAACTAGGGATGGGGGAGGCAACGGGGCAGCGGAACCGGCAATGGGTGCCGCTGCCCCTTATCCCCCCCTGGCTATCGGTGCCGTTGCCCCATTGCCGGCGCCTCTTCTCTCCCCCTGTATTTTGAACTTAAAAACTCAAATGGGTTTTTGGCTTCAAAATGTGTATTTTTCACTAATGCTGCTATCCTTTTATAATCCATAATTTTTGGGCCAGGTAGTCTAATTACTTGGCGACATAATAACGGTATGAGTGCATGGTTTGGGAAAATAGATGCAGAAGGACAAATGGATGAAAGGATGGCCGCATCTGGCAACTTTATTGTTTGCTTTTTTTCAATGCAAAGGAGGAGCGTATAATTATTAAAAAGGGTATTTTTGGAGATGGACAGGCAGGCTGTAGGGGAGGAGGTAGGCCTGTATTTTGAACTTAAAAACTCAAATGGGTTTTTGGGTTCAAAATGTGTATTTTTCCCTTATGCTGCTATCCTTTTATAATCCATAATTTTTGGGCCAGGTAGTCTAATTACTTGGCGACATAATAACAGTATGAGTGCATGGTTTGGGAAAATAGATGCAGAAGGACAAATGGATGAAAGGATGGCCGCATCTGGCAACTTTACTGTTTGCTTTTTTTCAATGCAAAGGAGGAGCGTATAATTATTAAAAAGGGTATTTTTGGAGATGGACAGGCAGGCTGTAGGGGAGGAGGTAGGCCTGTATTTTGAACTTAAAAACTCAAATGGGTTTTTGGGTTCAAAATGTGTATTTTTCCCTTATGCTGCTATCCTTTTATAATCCATAATTTTGGGGCCAGGTTGTCCGATAACTCAGCAAAGTGAAAACAGTATGAGTGCCCCTTCTCTCCCCCTGGCTATCAGTGCCGCTGCCCCATTGCCGGCGCCGATAGCCAGGGGTAGAGAAACGGCGCCGGCAATGGGGCAGCGTCGTCGACAGACAGGGGGAAAGAAGAGGCAGCGGCACCCATTGCTGGCGCCGCTGCCCCGTGTCCCCCCACCGGAGGCCTGAAGCAGCACGGACCCGACCCCGGCAACAGGGTAATTATACAACTAGGGATGGGGGAGGCAACGGGGCAGCGGCACCGGCAATGGGTGCCGCTGCCCCTTATCCCCCCCTGGCTATCGGTGCCGTTGCCCCATTGCCGGCGCCTCTTCTCTCCCCCTGTATTTTGAACTTAAAAACTCAAATGGGTTTTTGGCTTCAAAATGTGTATTTTTCACTAATGCTGCTATCCTTTTATAATCCATAATTTTTGGGCCAGGTAGTCTAATTACTTGGCGACATAATAACGGTATGAGTGCATGGTTTGGGAAAATAGATGCAGAAGGACAAATGGATGAAAGGATGGCCGCATCTGGCAACTTTATTGTTTGCTTTTTTTCAATGCAAAGGAGGAGCGTATAATTATTAAAAAGGGTATTTTTGGAGATGGACAGGCAGGCTGTAGGGGAGGAGGTAGGCCTGTATTTTGAACTTAAAAACTCAAATGGGTTTTTGGGTTCAAAATGTGTATTTTTCCCTTATGCTGCTATCCTTTTATAATCCATAATTTTTGGGCCAGGTAGTCTAATTACTTGGCGACATAATAACAGTATGAGTGCATGGTTTGGGAAAATAGATGCAGAAGGACAAATGGATGAAAGGATGGCCGCATCTGGCAACTTTACTGTTTGCTTTTTTTCAATGCAAAGGAGGAGCGTATAATTATTAAAAAGGGTATTTTTGGAGATGGACAGGCAGGCTGTAGGGGTGGAGGTAGGCCTGTATTTTGAACTTAAAAACTCAAATGGGTTTTTGGGTTCAAAATGTGTATTTTTCCCTTATGCTGCTATCCTTTTATAATCCATAATTTTGGGGCCAGGTTGTCCGATAACTTAGCAAAGTGAAAACAGTATGAGTGCCCCTTCTCTCCCCCTGGCTATCAGTGCCGCTGCCCCATTGCCGGCGCCGATAGCCAGGGGTAGAGAAACGGCGCCGGCAATGGGGCAGCATCGTCGACAGACAGGGGGAAAGAAGAGGCAGCGGCACCCATTGCTGGCGCCGCTGCCCCGTGTCCCCCCACCGGAGGCCTGAAGCAGCACGGACCCGACCCCGGCAACAGGGTAATTATACAACTAGGGATGGGGGAGGCAACGGGACAGCGGCACCGGCAATGGGTGCCGCTGCCCCTTATCCCCCCCTGGCTATCGGTGCCGTTGCCCCATTGCCGGCGCCTCTTCTCTCCCCCTGTATTTTGAACTTAAAAACTCAAATGGGTTTTTGGCTTCAAAATGTGTATTTTTCACTAATGCTGCTATCCTTTTATAATCCATAATTTTTGGGCCAGGTAGTCTAATTACTTGGCGACATAATAACGGTATGAGTGCATGGTTTGGGAAAATAGATGCAGAAGGACAAATGGATGAAAGGATGGCCGCATCTGGCAACTTTATTGTTTGCTTTTTTTCAATGCAAAGGAGGAGCGTATAATTATTAAAAAGGGTATTTTTGGAGATGGACAGGCAGGCTGTAGGGGAGGAGGTAGGCCTGTATTTTGAACTTAAAAACTCAAATGGGTTTTTGGGTTCAAAATGTGTATTTTTCCCTTATGCTGCTATCCTTTTATAATCCATCATTTTTGGGCCAGGTAGTCTAATTACTTGGCGACATAATAACAGTATAAGTGCATGGTTTGGGAAAATAGATGCAGAAGGACAAATGGATGAAAGGATGGCCGCATCTGGCAACTTTACTGTTTGCTTTTTTTCAATGCAAAGGAGGAGCGTATAATTATTAAAAAATGTATTTTTGGAGATGGACAGGCAGGCTGTAGGGGAGGAGGTAGGCCTGTATTTTGAACTTAAAAACTCAAATGGGTTTTTGGGTTCAAAATGTGTATTTTTTCCCTTATGCTGCTATCCTTTTATAATCCATAATTTTGGGGCCAGGTTGTTCGATAACTTGGCAAAGTGAAAACAGTATGAGTGTATGATGGTTTGGGAACATAGGTGTAGAAGCACAAATCGATGAAAGGATAGCAGCATATGGCAACTTAAATGTTTGTTTTCCAAAGCAAACGAAGAGTGTATAATTATTAAAAACTGTATTTTTGGAGATGGACAGGCAGGCTGTAGGGGAGGAGGTAGGCCTGTATTTTGAACTTAAAAACTCAAATGGGTTTTTGGGTTCAAAATGTGTATTTTTCCCTTATGCTGCTATCCTTTTATAATCCATAATTTTGGGGCCAGGTAGTCTAATTACTTGGCGACATAATAACAGTATGAGTGCATGGTTTGGGAAAATAGATGCAGAAGGACAAATGGATGAAAGGATGGCCGCATCTGGCAACTTTACTGTTTGCTTTTTTTCAATGCAAAGGAGGAGCGTATAATTATTAAAAAGGGTATTTTTGGAGATGGACAGGCAGGCTGTAGGGGAGGAGGTAGGCCTGTATTTTGAACTTAAAAACTCAAATGGATTTTTGGGTTCAAAATGTGTATTTTTCACTAATGCTGCTATCCTTTTATAATCCATAATTTTTGGGCCAGGTAGTCTAATTACTTGGCGACATAATAACAGTATGAGTGCATGGTTTGGGAAAATAGATGCAGAAGGACAAATGGATGAAAGGATGGCCGCATCTGGCAACTTTACTGTTTGCTTTTTTTCAATGCAAAGGAGGAGCGTATAATTATTAAAAAGGGTATTTTTGGAGATGGACAGGCAGGCTGTAGGGGAGGAAGTAGGCCTGTATTTTGAACTTAAAAACTCAAATGGGTTTTTGGGTTCAAAATGTGTATTTTTCCCTTATGCTGCTATCCTTTTATAATCCATAATTTTTGGGCCAGGTAGTCTAATTACTTGGCGACATAATAACAGTATGAGTGCATGGTTTGGGAAAATAGATGCAGAAGGACAAATGGATGAAAGAATGGCCGCATCTGGCAACTTTACTGTTTGCTTTTTTTCAATGCAAAGGAGGAGCGTATAATTATTAAAAAGGGTATTTTTGGAGATGGACAGGCAGGCTGATGGGGAGGAGGTAGGCCTGTATTTTGAACTTAAAAACTCAAATGGGTATTTGGGTTCAAAATGTGTATTTTTCCCTTATGCTGCTATCCTTTTATAATCCATAATTTTGGGGCCAGGTTGTTCGATAACTTGGCAAAGTGAAAACAGTATGAGTGTATGATGGTTAGGGAACATAGGTGTAGAAGCACAAATCGATGAAAGGATAGCAGCATATGGCAACTTAACTATTTGCTTTTCCAAAGCAAATGAAGAGTGCATAATTATTAAAACAGGGTATTTTTGGAGATGGACAGGCAGGCTGATGGGGAGGAGGTAGGCCTGGATTTTGAACTTAAAAACTCAAATGGGTTTTTGGGTTCAAAATGTGTATTTTTCCCTTATGCTGCTATCCTTTTATAATCCATAATTTTGGGGCCAGGTTGTCCGATAACTTAGCAAAGTGAAAACAGTATGAGTGTATGATGGTTACCCCTGCTATCGGTGCTGCTGCCCCTTCTCTCCCCCTGGCTATCAGTGCCGCTGCCCAATTGCCGGCGCCGATAGCCAGGGGTAGAGAAACGGCGCCGGCAATGGGGCAGCGTCGTCGACAGACAGGGGGAAAGAAGAGGCAGCGGCACCCATTGCTGGCGCCGCTGCCCCGTGTCCCCCCACCGAAGGCCTGAAGCAGCACGGACCTGACCCCGGCAACAGGGTAATTATACAACTAGGGATGGATGAGGCAACGGGGCAGCGGCACCGGCAATGGGTGCCGCTGCCCCTTATCCCCCCCTGGCTATCGGTGCCGTTGCCCCATTGCCGGCGCTGCTTCTCTCCCCCTGCATTTTGAACTTAAAAACTCAAATGGATTTTTGGCTTCAAAATGTGTATTTTTCACTAATGCTGCTATCCTTTTATAATCCATAATTTTTGGGCCAGGTAGTCTAATTACTTGGCGACATAATAACAGTATGAGTGCATGGTTTGGGAAAATAGATGCAGAAGGACAAATGGATGAAAGGATGGCCGCATCTGGCAACTTTACTGTTTGCTTTTTTTCAATGCAAAGGAGGAGCGTATAATTATTAAAAAGGGTATTTTTGGAGATGGACAGGCAGGCTGTAGGGGAGGAGGTAGGCCTGTATTTTGAACTTAAAAACTCAAATGGGTTTTTGGGTTCAAAATGTGTATTTTTCCCTTATGCTGCTATCCTTTTATAATCCATAATTTTGGGGCCAGGTAGTCTAATTACTTGGCGACATAATAACAGTATGAGTGCATGGTTTGGGAAAATAGATGCAGAAGGACAAATGGATGAAAGAATGGCCGCATCTGGCAACTTTACTGTTTGCTTTTTTTCAATGCAAAGGAGGAGCGTATAATTATTAAAAAGGGTATTTTTGGAGATGGACAGGCAGGCTGTAGGGGAGGAGGTAGGCCTGTATTTTGAACTTAAAAACTCAAATGGGTTTTTGGGTTCAAAATGTGTATTTGTCCCTTATGCTGCTATCCTTTAATAATCCATAATTTTTGGGCCAGTGAGTCTAATTACTTGGCGACATAATAACAGTATGAGTGCATGGTTTGGGAAAAATAGATGCAGAAGGACAAATGGATGAAAGGATGGCCGCATCTGGCAACTTTACTGTTTGCTTTTTTTCAATGCAAAGGAGGAGCGTATAATTATTAAAAAGGGTATTTTTGGAGATGGACAGGCAGGCTGTAGGGGAGGAGGTAGGCCTGTATTTTGAACTTAAAAACTCAAATGGGTTTTTGGGTTCAAAATGTGTATTTTTCCCTTATGCTGCTATCCTTTTATAATCCATAATTTTGGGGCCAGGTTGTTCGATAACTTGGCAAAGTGAAAACAGTATGAGTGTATGATGGTTTGGGAACATAGGTGTAGAAGCACAAATCGATGAAAGGATAGCAGCATATGGCAACTTAACTGTTTGTTTTCCAAAGCAAACGAAGAGTGTATAATTATTAAAAACTGTATTTTTGGAGATGGACAGGCAGGCTGTAGGGGAGGAGGTAGGCCTGTATTTTGAACTTAAAAACTCAAATGGGTTTTTGGCTTCAAAATGTGTATTTTTCACTAATGCTGCTATCCTTTTATAATCCATAATTTTTGGGCCAGGTAGTCTAATTACTTGGCGACATAATAACAGTATGAGTGCATGGTTTGGGAAAATAGATGCAGAAGGACAAATGGATGAAAGGATGGCCACATCTGGCAACTTTACTGTTTGCTTTTTTTCAATGCAAAGGAGGAGCGTATAATTATTAAAAAGGGTATTTTTGGAGATGGACAGGCAGGCTGTAGGGGAGGAGGTAGGCCTGTATTTTGAACTTAAAAACTCAAATGGGTTTTTGGCTTCAAAATGTGTATTTTTCCCTTATGCTGCTATCCTTTTATAATCCATAATTTTGGGGCCAGGTAGTCTAATTACTTGGCGACATAATAACAGTATGAGTGCATGGTTTGGGAAAATAGATGCAGAAGGACAAATGGATGAAAGAATGGCCGCATCTGGCAACTTTACTGTTTGCTTTTTTTCAATGCAAAGGAGGAGCGTATAATTATTAAAAAGGGTATTTTTGGAGATGGACAGGCAGGCTGTAGGGGAGGAGGTAGGCCTGTATTTTGAACTTAAAAACTCAAATGGGTTTTTGGGTTCAAAATGTGTATTTTTCCCTTATGCTGCTATCCTTTAATAATCCATAATTTTTGGGCCAGTGAGTCTAATTACTTGGCGACATAATAACAGTATGAGTGCATGGTTTGGGAAAAATAGATGCAGAAGGACAAATGGATGAAAGGATGGCCGCATCTGGCAACTTTACTGTTTGCTTTTTTTCAATGCAAAGGAGGAGCGTATAATTATTAAAAAGGGTATTTTTGGAGATGGACAGGCAGGCTGTAGGGGAGGAGGTAGGCCTGTATTTTGAACTTAAAAACTCAAATGGGTTTTTGGGTTCAAAATGTGTATTTTTCCCTTATGCTGCTATCCTTTTATAATCCATAATTTTGGGGCCAGGTTGTCTGATAACTCAGCAAAGTGAAAACAGTATGAGTGCCCCTTCTCTCCCCCTGGCTATCAGTGCCGCTGCCCCATTGCCGGCGCCGATAGCCAGGGGTAGAGAAACGGCGCCGGCAATGGGGCAGCGTCGTCGACAGACAGGGGGAAAGAAGAGGCAGCGGCACCCATTGCTGGCGCCGCTGCCCCGTGTCCCCCCACCGAAGGCCTGAAGCAGCACGGACCCGACCCCGGCAACAGGGTAATTATACAACTAGGGATGGGGGAGGCAACGGGGCAGCGGCACCGGCAATGGGTGCCGCTGCCCCTTATCCCCCCCTGGCTATCGGTGCCGTTGCCCCATTGCCGGCGCCTCTTCTCTCCCCCTGTATTTTGAACTTAAAAACTCAAATGGGTTTTTGGCTTCAAAATGTGTATTTTTCACTAATGCTGCTATCCTTTTATAATCCATAATTTTTGGGCCAGGTAGTCTAATTACTTGGCGACATAATAACGGTATGAGTGTATGGTTTGGGAAAATAGATGCAGAAGGACAAATGGATGAAAGGATGGCCGCATCTGGCAACTTTATTGTTTGCTTTTTTTCAATGCAAAGGAGGAGCGTATAATTATTAAAAAGGGTATTTTTGGAGATGGACAGGCAGGCTGTAGGGGAGGAGGTAGGCCTGTATTTTGAACTTAAAAACTCAAATGGGTTTTTGGGTTCAAAATGTGTATTTTTCCCTTATGCTGCTATCCTTTTATAATCCATAATTTTTGGGCCAGGTAGTCTAATTACTTGGCGACATAATAACAGTATGAGTGCATGGTTTGGGAAAATAGATGCAGAAGGACAAATGGATGAAAGGATGGCCGCATCTGGCAACTTTACTGTTTGCTTTTTTTCAATGCAAAGGAGGAGCGTATAATTATTAAAAAGGGTATTTTTGGAGATGGACAGGCAGGCTGTAGGGGTGGAGGTAGGCCTGTATTTTGAACTTAAAAACTCAAATGGGTTTTTGGGTTCAAAATGTGTATTTTTCCCTTATGCTGCTATCCTTTTATAATCCATAATTTTGGGGCCAGGTTGTCCGATAACTTAGCAAAGTGAAAACAGTATGAGTGCCCCTTCTCTCCCCCTGGCTATCAGTGCCGCTGCCCCATTGCCGGCGCCGATAGCCAGGGGTAGAGAAACGGCGCCGGCAATGGGGCAGCATCGTCGACAGACAGGGGGAAAGAAGAGGCAGCAGCACCCATTGCTGGCGCCGCTGCCCCGTGTCCCCCCACCGGAGGCCTGAAGCAGCACGGACCCGACCCCGGCAACAGGGTAATTATACAACTAGGGATGGGGGAGGCAACGGGACAGCGGCACCGGCAATGGGTGCCGCTGCCCCTTATCCCCCCCTGGCTATCGGTGCCGTTGCCCCATTGCCGGCGCCTCTTCTCTCCCCCTGTATTTTGAACTTAAAAACTCAAATGGGTTTTTGGGTTCAAAATGTGTATTTTTCCCTTATGCTGCTATCCTTTTATAATCCATAATTTTGGGGCCAGGTAGTCTAATTACTTGGCGACATAATAACAGTATGAGTGCATGGTTTGGGAAAATAGATGCAGAAGGACAAATGGATGAAAGAATGGCCGCATCTGGCAACTTTATTGTTTGCTTTTTTTCAATGCAAAGGAGGAGCGTATAATTATTAAAAAGGGTATTTTTGGAGATGGACAGGCAGGCTGTAGGGGAGGAGGTAGGCCTGTATTTTGAACTTAAAAACTCAAATGGGTTTTTGGGTTCAAAATGTGTATTTTTCCCTTATGCTGCTATCCTTTTATAATCCATAATTTTTGGGCCAGGTAGTCTAATTACTTGGCGACATAATAACAGTATAAGTGCATGGTTTGGGAAAATAGATGCAGAAGGACAAGTGGATGAAAGGATGGCCGCATCTGGCAACTTTACTGTTTGCTTTTTTTCAATGCAAAGGAGGAGCGTATAATTATTAAAAAATGTATTTTTGGAGATGGACAGGCAGGCTGTAGGGGAGGAGGTAGGCCTGTATTTTGAACTTAAAAACTCAAATGGGTTTTTGGGTTCAAAATGTGTATTTTTTCCCTTATGCTGCTATCCTTTTATAATCCATAATTTTGGGGCCAGGTTGTTCGATAACTTGGCAAAGTGAAAACAGTATGAGTGTATGATGGTTTGGGAACATAGGTGTAGAAGCACAAATCGATGAAAGGATAGCAGCATATGGCAACTTAAATGTTTGTTTTCCAAAGCAAACGAAGAGTGTATAATTATTAAAAACTGTATTTTTGGAGATGGACAGGCAGGCTGTAGGGGAGGAGGTAGGCCTGTATTTTGAACTTAAAAACTCAAATGGGTTTTTGGGTTCAAAATGTGTATTTTTCCCTTATGCTGCTATCCTTTTATAATCCATAATTTTGGGGCCAGGTAGTCTAATTACTTGGCGACATAATAACAGTATGAGTGCATGGTTTGGGAAAATAGATGCAGAAGGACAAATGGATGAAAGGATGGCCGCATCTGGCAACTTTATTGTTTGCTTTTTTTCAATGCAAAGGAGGAGCGTATAATTATTAAAAAGGGTATTTTTGGAGATGGACAGGCAGGCTGTAGGGGAGGAGGTAGGCCTGTATTTTGAACTTAAAAACTCAAATGGATTTTTGGGTTCAAAATGTGTATTTTTCACTAATGCTGCTATCCTTTTATAATCCATAATTTTTGGGCCAGGTAGTCTAATTACTTGGCGACATAATAACAGTATGAGTGCATGGTTTGGGAAAATAGATGCAGAAGGACAAATGGATGAAAGGATGGCCGCATCTGGCAACTTTATTGTTTGCTTTTTTTCAATGCAAAGGAGGAGCGTATAATTATTAAAAAGGGTATTTTTGGAGATGGACAGGCAGGCTGATGGGGAGGAGGTAGGCCTGTATTTTGAACTTAAAAACTCAAATGGGTTTTTGGGTTCAAAATGTGTATTTTTCCCTAATGCTGCTATCCTTTTATAATCCATAATTTTGGGGACAGGTAGTCTAATTACTTGGCGACATAATAACAGTATGAGTGCATGGTTTGGGACAATAGATGCAGAAGGACAAATGGATGAAAGGATGGCCGCATCTGGCAACTTTACTGTTTGCTTTTTTTCAATGCAAAGGAGGAGCGTATAATTATTAAAAAGGGTATTTTTGGAGATGGACAGGCAGGCTGTAGGGGAGGAGGTAGGCCTGTATTTTGAACTTAAAAACTCAAATGGGTTTTTGGGTTCAAAATGTGTATTTTTCCCTTATGCTGCTATCCTTTTATAATCCATAATTTTGGGGCCAGGTTGTTCGATAACTTGGCAAAGTGAAAACAGTATGAGTGTATGATGGTTAGGGAACATAGGTGTAGAAGCACAAATCGATGAAAGGATAGCAGCATATGGCAACTTAACTATTTGCTTTTCCAAAGCAAATGAAGAGTGCATAATTATTAAAACAGGGTATTTTTGGAGATGGACAGGCAGGCTGATGGGGAGGAGGTAGGCCTGGATTTTGAACTTAAAAACTCAAATGGGTTTTTGGGTTCAAAATGTGTATTTTTCCCTTATGCTGCTATCCTTTTATAATCCATAATTTTGGGGCCAGGTTGTCCGATAACTTAGCAAAGTGAAAACAGTATGAGTGTATGATGGTTACCCCTGCTATCGGTGCTGCTGCCCCTTCTCTCCCCCTGGCTATCAGTGCCGCTGCCCAATTGCCGGCGCCGATAGCCAGGGGTAGAGAAACGGCGCCGGCAATGGGGCAGCGTCGTCGACAGACAGGGGGAAAGAAGAGGCAGCGGCACCCATTGCTGGCGCCGCTGCCCCGTGTCCCCCCACCGAAGGCCTGAAGCAGCACGGACCTGACCCCGGCAACAGGGTAATTATACAACTAGGGATGGATGAGGCAACGGGGCAGCGGCACCGGCAATGGGTGCCGCTGCCCCTTATCCCCCCCTGGCTATCGGTGCCGTTGCCCCATTGCCGGCGCTGCTTCTCTCCCCCTGTATTTTGAACTTAAAAACTCAAATGGGTTTTTGGGTTCAAAATGTGTATTTTTCCCTTATGCTGCTATCCTTTTATAATCCATAATTTTGGGGCCAGGTAGTCTAATTACTTGGCGACATAATAACAGTATGAGTGCATGGTTTGGGAAAATAGATGCAGAAGGACAAATGGATGAAAGAATGGCCGCATCTGGCAACTTTACTGTTTGCTTTTTTTCAATGCAAAGGAGGAGCGTATAATTATTAAAAAGGGTATTTTTGGAGATGGACAGGCAGGCTGTAGGGGAGGAGGTAGGCCTGTATTTTGAACTTAAAAACTCAAATGGGTTTTTGGGTTCAAAATGTGTATTTGTCCCTTATGCTGCTATCCTTTAATAATCCATAATTTTTGGGCCAGTGAGTCTAATTACTTGGCGACATAATAACAGTATGAGTGCATGGTTTGGGAAAAATAGATGCAGAAGGACAAATGGATGAAAGGATGGCCGCATCTGGCAACTTTACTGTTTGCTTTTTTTCAATGCAAAGGAGGAGCGTATAATTATTAAAAAGGGTATTTTTGGAGATGGACAGGCAGGCTGTAGGGGAGGAGGTAGGCCTGTATTTTGAACTTAAAAACTCAAATGGGTTTTTGGGTTCAAAATGTGTATTTTTCCCTTATGCTGCTATCCTTTTATAATCCATAATTTTGGGCCAGGTTGTTCGATAACTTGGCAAAGTGAAAACAGTATGAGTGTATGATGGTTTGGGAACATAGGTGTAGAAGCACAAATCGATGAAAGGATAGCAGCATATGGCAACTTAACTGTTTGTTTTCCAAAGCAAACGAAGAGTGTATAATTATTAAAAACTGTATTTTTGGAGATGGACAGGCAGGCTGTAGGGGAGGAGGTAGGCCTGTATTTTGAACTTAAAAACTCAAATGGGTTTTTGGCTTCAAAATGTGTATTTTTCACTAATGCTGCTATCCTTTTATAATCCATAATTTTTGGGCCAGGTAGTCTAATTACTTGGCGACATAATAACAGTATGAGTGCATGGTTTGGGAAAATAGATGCAGAAGGACAAATGGATGAAAGGATGGCCACATCTGGCAACTTTACTGTTTGCTTTTTTTCAATGCAAAGGAGGAGCGTATAATTATTAAAAAGGGTATTTTTGGAGATGGACAGGCAGGCTGTAGGGGAGGAGGTAGGCCTGTATTTTGAACTTAAAAACTCAAATGGGTTTTTGGCTTCAAAATGTGTATTTTTCCCTTATGCTGCTATCCTTTTATAATCCATAATTTTGGGGCCAGGTAGTCTAATTACTTGGCGACATAATAACAGTATGAGTGCATGGTTTGGGAAAATAGATGCAGAAGGACAAATGGATGAAAGAATGGCCGCATCTGGCAACTTTACTGTTTGCTTTTTTTCAATGCAAAGGAGGAGCGTATAATTATTAAAAAGGGTATTTTTGGAGATGGACAGGCAGGCTGTAGGGGAGGAGGTAGGCCTGTATTTTGAACTTAAAAACTCAAATGGGTTTTTGGGTTCAAAATGTGTATTTTTCCCTTATGCTGCTATCCTTTAATAATCCATAATTTTTGGGCCAGTGAGTCTAATTACTTGGCGACATAATAACAGTATGAGTGCATGGTTTGGGAAAAATAGATGCAGAAGGACAAATGGATGAAAGGATGGCCGCATCTGGCAACTTTACTGTTTGCTTTTTTTCAATGCAAAGGAGGAGCGTATAATTATTAAAAAGGGTATTTTTGGAGATGGACAGGCAGGCTGTAGGGGAGGAGGTAGGCCTGTATTTTGAACTTAAAAACTCAAATGGGTTTTTGGGTTCAAAATGTGTATTTTTCCCTTATGCTGCTATCCTTTTATAATCCATAATTTTGGGGCCAGGTTGTCTGATAACTCAGCAAAGTGAAAACAGTATGAGTGCCCCTTCTCTCCCCCTGGCTATCAGTGCCGCTGCCCCATTGCCGGCGCCGATAGCCAGGGGTAGAGAAACGGCGCCGGCAATGGGGCAGCGTCGTCGACAGACAGGGGGAAAGAAGAGGCAGCGGCACCCATTGCTGGCGCCGCTGCCCCGTGTCCCCCCACCGAAGGCCTGAAGCAGCACGGACCCGACCCCGGCAACAGGGTAATTATACAACTAGGGATGGGGGAGGCAACGGGGCAGCGGCACCGGCAATGGGTGCCGCTGCCCCTTATCCCCCCCTGGCTATCGGTGCCGTTGCCCCATTGCCGGCGCCTCTTCTCTCCCCCTGTATTTTGAACTTAAAAACTCAAATGGGTTTTTGGCTTCAAAATGTGTATTTTTCACTAATGCTGCTATCCTTTTATAATCCATAATTTTTGGGCCAGGTAGTCTAATTACTTGGCGACATAATAACGGTATGAGTGCATGGTTTGGGAAAATAGATGCAGAAGGACAAATGGATGAAAGGATGGCCGCATCTGGCAACTTTATTGTTTGCTTTTTTTCAATGCAAAGGAGGAGCGTATAATTATTAAAAAGGGTATTTTTGGAGATGGACAGGCAGGCTGTAGGGGAGGAGGTAGGCCTGTATTTTGAACTTAAAAACTCAAATGGGTTTTTGGGTTCAAAATGTGTATTTTTCCCTTATGCTGCTATCCTTTTATAATCCATAATTTTTGGGCCAGGTAGTCTAATTACTTGGCGACATAATAACAGTATGAGTGCATGGTTTGGGAAAATAGATGCAGAAGGACAAATGGATGAAAGGATGGCCGCATCTGGCAACTTTACTGTTTGCTTTTTTTCAATGCAAAGGAGGAGCGTATAATTATTAAAAAGGGTATTTTTGGAGATGGACAGGCAGGCTGTAGGGGTGGAGGTAGGCCTGTATTTTGAACTTAAAAACTCAAATGGGTTTTTGGGTTCAAAATGTGTATTTTTCCCTTATGCTGCTATCCTTTTATAATCCATAATTTAGGGGCCAGGTTGTCCGATAACTTAGCAAAGTGAAAACAGTATGAGTGCCCCTTCTCTCCCCCTGGCTATCAGTGCCGCTGCCCCATTGCCGGCGCCGATAGCCAGGGGTAGAGAAACGGCGCCGGCAATGGGGCAGCATCGTCGACAGACAGGGGGAAAGAAGAGGCAGCAGCACCCATTGCTGGCGCCGCTGCCCCGTGTCCCCCCACCGGAGGCCTGAAGCAGCACGGACCCGACCCCGGCAACAGGGTAATTATACAACTAGGGATGGGGGAGGCAACGGGACAGCGGCACCGGCAATGGGTGCCGCTGCCCCTTATCCCCCCCTGGCTATCGGTGCCGTTGCCCCATTGCCGGCGCCTCTTCTCTCCCCCTGTATTTTGAACTTAAAAACTCAAATGGGTTTTTGGCTTCAAAATGTGTATTTTTCACTAATGCTGCTATCCTTTTATAATCCATAATTTTTGGGCCAGGTAGTCTAATTACTTGGCGACATAATAACGGTATGAGTGCATGGTTTGGGAAAATAGATGCAGAAGGACAAATGGATGAAAGGATGGCCGCATCTGGCAACTTTATTGTTTGCTTTTTTTCAATGCAAAGGAGGAGCGTATAATTATTAAAAAGGGTATTTTTGGAGATGGACAGGCAGGCTGTAGGGGAGGAGGTAGGCCTGTATTTTGAACTTAAAAACTCAAATGGGTTTTTGGGTTCAAAATGTGTATTTTTCCCTTATGCTGCTATCCTTTTATAATCCATCATTTTTGGGCCAGGTAGTCTAATTACTTGGCGACATAATAACAGTATAAGTGCATGGTTTGGGAAAATAGATGCAGAAGGACAAGTGGATGAAAGGATGGCCGCATCTGGCAACTTTACTGTTTGCTTTTTTTCAATGCAAAGGAGGAGCGTATAATTATTAAAAAATGTATTTTTGGAGATGGACAGGCAGGCTGTAGGGGAGGAGGTAGGCCTGTATTTTGAACTTAAAAACTCAAATGGGTTTTTGGGTTCAAAATGTGTATTTTTTCCCTTATGCTGCTATCCTTTTATAATCCATAATTTTGGGGCCAGGTTGTTCGATAACTTGGCAAAGTGAAAACAGTATGAGTGTATGATGGTTTGGGAACATAGGTGTAGAAGCACAAATCGATGAAAGGATAGCAGCATATGGCAACTTAAATGTTTGTTTTCCAAAGCAAACGAAGAGTGTATAATTATTAAAAACTGTATTTTTGGAGATGGACAGGCAGGCTGTAGGGGAGGAGGTAGGCCTGTATTTTGAACTTAAAAACTCAAATGGGTTTTTGGGTTCAAAATGTGTATTTTTCCCTTATGCTGCTATCCTTTTATAATCCATAATTTTGGGGCCAGGTAGTCTAATTACTTGGCGACATAATAACAGTATGAGTGCATGGTTTGGGAAAATAGATGCAGAAGGACAAATGGATGAAAGGATGGCCGCATCTGGCAACTTTACTGTTTGCTTTTTTTCAATGCAAAGGAGGAGCGTATAATTATTAAAAAGGGTATTTTTGGAGATGGACAGGCAGGCTGTAGGGGAGGAGGTAGGCCTGTATTTTGAACTTAAAAACTCAAATGGATTTTTGGGTTCAAAATGTGTATTTTTCACTAATGCTGCTATCCTTTTATAATCCATAATTTTTGGGCCAGGTAGTCTAATTACTTGGCGACATAATAACAGTATGAGTGCATGGTTTGGGAAAATAGATGCAGAAGGACAAATGGATGAAAGGATGGCCGCATCTGGCAACTTTATTGTTTGCTTTTTTTCAATGCAAAGGAGGAGCGTATAATTATTAAAAAGGGTATTTTTGGAGATGGACAGGCAGGCTGATGGGGAGGAGGTAGGCCTGTATTTTGAACTTAAAAACTCAAATGGGTTTTTGGGTTCAAAATGTGTATTTTTCCCTAATGCTGCTATCCTTTTATAATCCATCATTTTGGGGACAGGTAGTCTAATTACTTGGCGACATAATAACAGTATGAGTGCATGGTTTGGGACAATAGATGCAGAAGGACAAATGGATGAAAGGATGGCCGCATCTGGCAACTTTACTGTTTGCTTTTTTTCAATGCAAAGGAGGAGCGTATAATTATTAAAAAGGGTATTTTTGGAGATGGACAGGCAGGCTGTAGGGGAGGAGGTAGGCCTGTATTTTGAACTTAAAAACTCAAATGGGTTTTTGGGTTCAAAATGTGTATTTTTCCCTTATGCTGCTATCCTTTTATAATCCATAATTTTGGGGCCAGGTTGTTCGATAACTTGGCAAAGTGAAAACAGTATGAGTGTATGATGGTTAGGGAACATAGGTGTAGAAGCACAAATCGATGAAAGGATAGCAGCATATGGCAACTTAACTATTTGCTTTTCCAAAGCAAATGAAGAGTGCATAATTATTAAAACAGGGTATTTTTGGAGATGGACAGGCAGGCTGATGGGGAGGAGGTAGGCCTGGATTTTGAACTTAAAAACTCAAATGGGTTTTTGGGTTCAAAATGTGTATTTTTCCCTTATGCTGCTATCCTTTTATAATCCATAATTTTGGGTCAGGTTGTCCGATAACTTAGCAAAGTGAAAACAGTATGAGTGTATGATGGTTACCCCTGCTATCGGTGCTGCTGCCCCATCTCTCCCCCTGGCTATCAGTGCCGCTGCCCCATTGCCGGCGCCGATAGCCAGGGGTAGAGAAACGGCGCCGGCAATGGGGCAGCGTCGTCGACAGACAGGGGGAAAGAAGAGGCAGCGGCACCCATTGCTGGCGCCGCTGCCCCGTGTCCCCCCACCGGAGGCCTGAAGCAGCACGGACCTGACCCCGGCAACAGGGTTATTATACAACTAGGGATGGATGAGGCAACGGGGCAGCGGCACCGGCAATGGGTGCCGCTGCCCCTTATCCCCCCCTGGCTATCGGTGCCGTTGCCCCATTGCCGGCGCTGCTTCTCTCCCCCTGTATTTTGAACTTAAAAACTCAAATGTATTTTTGGCTTCAAAATGTGTATTTTTCACTAATGCTGCTATCCTTTTATAATCCATAATTTTTGGGCCAGGTAGTCTAATTACTTGGCGACATAATAACAGTATGAGTGCATGGTTTGGGATAATAGATGCAGAAGGACAAATGGATGAAAGGATGGCCGCATCTGGTAACTTTACTGTTTGCTTTTTTTCAATGCAAAGGAGGAGCGTATAATTATTAAAAAGGGTATTTTTGGAGATGGACAGGCAGGCTGTAGGGGAGGAGGTAGGCCTGTATTTTGAACTTAAAAACTCAAATGGATTTTTGGGTTCAAAATGTGTATTTTTCCCTTATGCTGCTATCCTTTTATAATCCATAATTTTTGGGCCAGGTAGTCTAATTACTTGGCGACATAATAACAGTATGAGTGCATGGTTTGGGAAAATAGATGCAGAAGGACAAATGGATGAAAGAATGGCCGCATCTGGCAACTTTACTGTTTGCTTTTTTTCAATGCAAAGGAGGAGCGTATAATTATTAAAAAGGGTATTTTTGGAGATGGACAGGCAGGCTGATGGGGAGGAGGTAGGCCTGTATTTTGAACTTAAAAACTCAAATGGGTTTTTGGGTTCAAAATGTGTATTTTTCCCTTATGCTGCTATCCTTTTATAATCCATAATTTTGGGGCCAGGTTGTCCGATAACTTGGCAAAGTGAAAACAGTATGAGTGTATGATGGTTTGGGACCATGGGTGTAGAAGCACAAATCGATGAAAGGATAGCAGTATATGGCAACTTAACTGTTTGTTTTTCCAAAGCAAACGAAGAGTGTATAATTATTAAAAAAAGGTATTTTTGGAGATGGACAGGCAGGCTGAAGGGGAGGAGGTAGACCTGTATTTTGAACTTAAAATCTCAAATGGGTTTTTGGGTTCAAAATGTATATTTTTCCCTTATGCTGCTATCCTTTTATAATCCATAATTTTGGGGCCAGGTTGTCCGATAATTTGGCAAAGTGAAAACAGTATGAGTGTATGATGGTTACCCCTGCTATCGGCGCTGCTGCCCCTTCTCTCCCCCTGGCTATCAGAGCCGCTGCCCCATTGCCGGCGCCGATAGCCAGGGGGAGAGAAACGGCGACGGCAATGGGGCAGCGGCGTCGACAGACAGGGAGAAAGAAGGGGCAGCGGCACCCATTGCCGGTGCCGCTGCCCCGTTGCCTCCCCCATCCCCGGCTGTATAATTACCTGTTGCTGGGGTCGGGTCAGCGCTGCTTCAGGCCTCCGGTGTGCATTCCCTGCGTCGTTGCTATGCTTTGCATGGCGCGGCGCAATGACGAGAGACGTCACTCGTCATTGCGTCTCGCAATGCATAGCAATGATGCAGGGGACGCACACCGGAGGCCTGAAGCAGAACGGACCCGACCCCGGCAACACGTAATTATACAACTAGGGATGGGGGAGGCAACGGGGCAGCGGCGCCGGCAATGGGTGCCGCTGCCCCTTATCTCCCCCTGGCTATCGGTGCCGCTGCCCCATTGCCGGCACCGCTTCTCTCCCCCTGGCTATCGGCGCTGGCAATGGGACAGCGGCACCGATAGCCAGGGGGAGAGAAGGGGCAGCGGCGCCGATAGCAGGGGGAGAGAAAGCAGGGCTCTAGACCACAGGAAAGGCAGGGGGAGAGAAACAGGCAGTGACGGCATCTCTCCCCCTGCCTTTCCTGGGGGCTCTGTGGGGTGAAACAAACCCCATCTTTATGTTATTAACTTACTACTTGGGTGACACACTGTAACAAACCTCCTCCTCATTTTTTTCTCCTAACTACTGCGGTGACACACTGTAACAAACCCCATCCTCATATTATTAACTTACTACTGGGTGACAAACTGTAAAAAAAAAACAAAACATTGTCAAGTAATCACCTTACGACTGGGGTGAAACACTGTAACAAACCCCATTCTTATATTATTAACTTACTACTGGGGTGATACACTGTAACAAACCCCCTCGTCATGTAATCTCCTTACTACTGGAGTGACACACTGAAACAAACCTTCCCCTCATGTAATCTCCTTTCTACTGGGGTGACACACTCTAACAAACCTTCTCATCATGTAATCTTATTACTACTGGAGTGACACACTGTAACAAAACTTCACCTCATGTAATCTCGTTTCTACTGGGGTGACCCACTGTAACAAACCCCATCTTCATATTATTACCTTACTACTGGGGTGACACATAGTAACAAGCCTACTCCCCATGTAATCTCCTTACTACTTGGGTGACACACTGTAACAAACCTCCTCCTCCTTTTTTCTCCTATCTACTGGGGTGACACACTGTAACAAACCCCATCCTCATATTATTAACTTACTACTGGGTGACAAACTGTAAAAAAAAAAAACTCATCGTGTCATCTCCTTACGACTGGGGTGACACACTGTAACAAACCCCATTCTTATATTATTAACTTACTACTGGGGTGACACACTGTAACAAACCTACTGCCCAAGTAATCTTATTAGTAATAGGGTGACACACTGTAACAAACCTCCTCCACATGTAATCTTATTACTACTGAGGTGACACACTGTAACAAACCTCCACCACATGTTATTAACTTACTACTGGGGTGACACACTGTAACAAACCTTCTCCTTATGTAATCTCCTTTCTACTGTGGTGATACACTGTAACAAACCTCCTCCACATGTAATCTTATTACTACTGGGGTGACACACTGTAACAAACCTCCTACACATGTAATCTCCTTTCTACTGGGGTGACACACTGTAACAAAACTTCTCCTCATGTAATCTCCTTTCTACTGGGGTGACACACTGTAACAAACCTCATCATGTTATTAACTTATTACTGGGGTGACACACTGTAACAAAACTTCACCTCATGTAATCTCGTTTCTACTTGAGTGACCCACTGTAACAAACCCCATCTTCATATTATTAACTTACCAATGGGTTGACACACAGTAACAAGCCTACTCCCCATGTAATCTCCTAAATACTGGAGTGACACACTGTAACAAACCCCATCCTCATATTATTAACTTACTACTGGGTGACATACTGTAAAAAAAAAAAAAACCTCCTCATGTCATCTCCTTACGACTGGGGTGACACACTGTAAAAAACCCCATTCTTATATTATTAACTTACTACTGGGGTGACACACTGTAACAAACCCCCTCCTCATGTAATCTCCTTACTACTGGGGTGACACACTGCAACAAACCTTCCCCTCATGTAATCTCCTTTCTACTGGGGTGACACACTGTAACAAACCTCCTCATGTTATTAACTTATCACTGGGGTGACACACTGTAACAAACCTTCTCATCATGTAATCTCCTTACTACTGGGGTGACACACTGTAACAAGCCTTCTCATCATGTAATCTCCTTACTACTGGGATGACACACCATTACAAACCCCATCCTCATGTAATCTCTTTACTACTGGGATGACACATTGTAACAAACCTTCTCATCATATAATCTCCTTTCTACTGGGGTGACACATTGTAACAAACCTTCTCATGTTATTAACTTATTACTGGGGTGACACACTGTAACAAACCTCCTCATCATGTAATCTCCTTACAACTGGGGTGACACACTGTAACAAAACTCCTCATCATCATGTAATCTCCTTACAACTGGGGTGACACACTGTAACAAAACTTCTCCTCATCATGTAATCTCCTTTCTACTGGGGTGACACACTGTAACAAATCTCCTCATGTTATTAACTTATTACTGGGGTGACTCACAGTAACAAACCTTCTCATTATGTAATCACCTTACTACTGGGGTGACACACTGTAACAAACCCCCTACTCATATAATCTCCTTACTATTGGGGTGACACACTGTAACAAAACTTCTCATGTTATTAACTTATTACTGGGGTGACTCACTGTAACAAACCTTCTCATCATGTAATCAGCTTACTACTGGGGTAACACACTGTAACAAACCTCCTCCTCCTCATGTCAACTCCTACTACTGGGGTGACACACTGTAACAAACCTTCTCCCCGTGTAATCTCCTTACTACTAGGGTGACACACTGTAACAAACCTCCTCCTTATGTAATCTCCTTACTACTGGGTTGACACTCTGTAACAAATCTCCTCTTCATGATTTTTCTCCTAATTACTGGGGTGACACACACACTGTAACAAACCTCCTCCTCATGGATCTTCCTTACAACTGGGGTGACACAATGTAACAAATCTCATCATGTAATACCCGAAATAAAAAAATGTCAAATTCCTGGTTATAGGCCAGGGGGAGGTGTGGGTCCATGTGCCCAGGAAGGTCAACCTTACCTGGGCAAGTCCTCCTGAAGTGTCCCCTGACTGACTTCCATGCCTAACAATAATTGAAAAACTGAGAACCAGTATGAGATCGGATTTGAAAGCTGAATCCAGCTCACAGTTCCACGAGCTGGGCATGTCCGAGTGGTATGTCCGAGTGCGTTCATAAAACTGTATCGCAGCATCACGAGTTGGTACCTTTGAACGGCCACCTGCCTCAGAATAGCAGGAGAGCAAGCCGTCCGGCTGCTTTCTCAGGGTACGCCAGGGCCGAGCGCGGGCTCCCCTGGGGTCGAACCCCTGGTTTCTCCCTTGATATTTTCCAAGGGGATTGGGATGGTTAAGGTACCCGAACCGGGGCAGGGCTGTCCCCGGGTGAAACCTCTGGAAGGGTCCCCTGAAAGGCTTCCATGCCTGTTGACTTTTGACATGCAGAGAACCAGAGACGCTATAAGGGGTGGGAGGCACGGGTCCCTGTACACAGGCAGGGCGTGCCGTCCTTGGGCACAGGATTGGTGACGCGGACCCCCTGGCGACGGGGAGCAGAAGCGTCGGGCGAGTCGGCAAACATTGGTGGGCGGTCTACCAAGGCACCCCGGCCCTCCGGAGGCGAAATTAAAAATTCCAGGTTGTCGGCCAGGGGCAGATGCGAGTCCAAATGCACAGGAGGGTCAACAGAACACGGGCAAGGCCTCTGTAAGGGTCTTCCATGCCTGTAGACTTTTGAAACACAGAGAACTAGAGAAGGCTATAAGGGCAGGAGGCTCCGGTCCCTGTACCCAGGTAGGGCGCGCCGTCCTTGCGCACAGGATCGGTGACGCGGACCCCAGGGTTGCGGGGAACAGAAGCATCAGGCGAGTAAGAATACATAGGCGAGCGGTCCGCCGAGGAGATTCATCCCCAGGGGAGCCCGTACTCAGCCGCTCTCTCAGGTTACGCCAGGGCCAAGCGCGGGGTCCCCTGGGGACGAACCTTCAGGTTTTTCCCTTAGTATTTTACAGGGGGAAAGGGCTGGTTCATGTACCCCACCCAGGGCGTGGCGGTCCCCATGCGAAGCCTTTGAAACAGTCTCCTGACAGGCTTCCATGCCTGTAGACCTTTGACATGTAGAGAACCAGAAATGGCTATAAGGGCGGGAGGCGCAGGTCCCTGTACCCAGACAGGGCACGCCATCCTTGGGCACAGGATCGGTGATGCAGACCCCCCAGCGTCGGGGAGCAGAACCGTCAGGCGAGTCGGCAAACATCGGCGGGCGGTCCGCCGAGGAGGTTCATCCCCACGGGAGCCCGTACTCAGCCGTTCTCTCAGGGTATGCGAGGGCCGAGCGTGGGCTAACCTGGGGACGAACCTTCCGGTTTCTTCCTTGGTATTTTCCAGGGGGATTGGGCTGGTTCGTCCCCGGGCGAAACCTCCGGAACGGTCCCCTGGAAGGCTTCCATGCCTGAAGACCTTTGACACGCAGAGAACCAGAGAGGCTATAAGGGAGGGAGGCGCGGGTCCCTGTACCCAGACAGGGCGTGCCGTCCATGGGCACAGGATCAGTGTCGCGGCCCTGGCGTAACCTGAGAGAGCGGCCGAGTACGGGCTCCGGTGGGGATGAACCTCCTCGGCGGACCGCCCGCCGATGTTTGCCGACTCGCCCTACGCTTCTGCTCCCTGACGCTGGGGGGTCAGCATCACTGATCCTGTGCCCATGGACGGCACTCCCTGTCTGGGTACAGGGACCCGCGCTTCCCTCCCTTATAGCCTCTCTGGTTCTCTGCGTGTCAACGGTCTTCAGGCATGGAAGCCTGTCAGGGGACCGTTCCGGAGGTTTCGCCCTGGGACCACCCAGGCCTGGGCTGGGTACATGAACCAGCCCAATCCACCTAGAAAATACCAAGGGAGAAACCGGAAGATTCGTCCCCAGGGGACCCCGCGCTCGGCCCTGGCGTAACCTGAGAGAGCGGCCGAGTACGGGCTCATCTGGGGATGAATTTCCTCGGCGGACCGTTCGGGAGCAGAATTGTCGGGCGAGTCGGCAAACATCGGCCGGCGGTCCGCCGGGGAGGTTCATCCCAACGGGTGCCTGTACTCAGCCGTTCTCTCAGGGTACGCAAGGCATGGAAGCCTGTCAGGGGACCGTTCCGGATTTTTCGCCTTGGGACCACCCAGCCCTGTACTCCCATACTCAGCCGTTCTCTCAGGGTACGCAAGGGCCTAAAGCGGGCTCCCCTGGGGACGATTCTTCAAGTTTCTCCCTTGGTATTTTACAGGGGGAATGGGCTGGTTCATGTACCCCACCCGAACTGGGCGGTCCCTGAGCAAAGCCTTTGTAACAGTCCTCTGACAAGCTTCCATGCCTGTAGACCTTTGACACGCAGGAAGGGTCCTCTGGAAGGGTCCCCTGAAAGGCTTCCATGCCTGTTGACTTTTGACATGCAGAGAACCATAGACGCTATAAGGGGCGGGAGGCACGGGTCCCTGTACACAGGCAGGGCGTGCCGTCCTTGGGCACAGGATCGGTGACGCGGATCCCCTGGTGACGGGGAGCAGAAGCGTTGAGTGAGTCGGTAAACATTGGCGGGCGGTCCACCAAGGCACCCCGGCCCTCCGGAGGCGAAATTAAAAATTCCAGGTTGTCGGCCAGGGGCAGTTGCGAGTCCAAATTCACAGGAGGGTCAACAGAACACAGGCAAGGCCTCTGGAAGGGTCTTCCATGCCTGTAACTTTTGACACGCTGAGAACCAGAGAAGGCTATAAGGGCGGGAGGCGTGGGTCCCTGTACCCAGACAGTGTGTGCTGTATTTGGGCACAGGATCAGTGATGAAGACCCCCCAGCGTCGGGGAGCAGAAGCGGCGGGCGAGTCGGCAAACATCGGCGGGCGGTCCTTCGAGGAGGTTCATCCCCAGGGGAGCCCGTACTCAGCCGCTTTCTCAGGGTACGCCAGGACAGAGCGCGGGCTCCCCTGGGGACGAACCTTGAGGTTTCTCCCTTGGTATTTTACAGGGGGAAAGGGCTGGTTCATGTACCCGACCAGGGGCTGGGCGGTCCCCGGGTGAAGCCTCTGAAACAGTCCCCTGTAGACCTTTGACACGTAGAGAACCAGAGAGGCTATAAGGGTGGGAGGCACGGGTCCCTGTACGCAAGCAGGGCGTGCCGTCCTTGGGCACAGGATCAGTGATGCGGACCCCTGGCGACGGGGAGAAGAAGCGTCGGGCGAGTTGGCAAACATTGGCGGGCGGTCCACCAAGGCACCCCGGCCCTCCGGAGGCGAAATTAAAAATTCCAGGTTGTCGGCCAGGGGCAGATGCGAGTCCAAATGCACAGGAGGGTCAACACAACACGGGCAAGGCCTCTTGAAGTTGTACACCCCGATAAATACGGTAATGTTCCCTTATGGTGCTAGCCTTTTATAATCCATAATTTTTGGGCCAGGTAGTCTAATTACTTGGCGACATAATAACAGTATGAGTGCATGGTTTGGGAAAATAGATGCAGAAGGACAAATGGATGAAAGGATGGCCGCATCTGGCAACTTTACTGTTTGCTTTTTTTCAATGCAAAGGAGGAGCGTATAATTATTAAAAAGGGTATTTTTGGAGATTGACAGGCAGGCTGTAGGGGAGGAGGTAGGCCTGTATTTTGAACTTAAAAACTCAAATGGGTTTTTGGGTTCAAAATGTGTATTTTTCACTAATGCTGCTATCCTTTTATAATCCATAATTTTTGGGCCAGGTAGTCTAATTACTTGGCGACATAATAACAGTATGAGTGCATGGTTTGGGAAAATAGATGCAGAAGGACAAATGGATGAAAGGATGGCCGCATCTGGCAACTTTACTGTTTGCTTTTTTTCAATGCAAAGGAGGAGCGTATAATTATTAAAAAGGGTATTTTTGGAGATGGACAGGCAGGCTGTAGGGGAGGAAGTAGGCCTGTATTTTGAACTTAAAAACTCAAATGGGTTTTTGGGTTCAAAATGTGTATTTTTCCCTTATGCTGCTATCCTTTTATAATCCATAATTTTTGGGCCAGGTAGTCTAATTACTTGGCGACATAATAACAGTATGAGTGCATGGTTTGGGAAAATAGATGCAGAAGGACAAATGGATGAAAGGATGGCCGCATCTGGCAACTTTACTGTTTGCTTTTTTTCAATGCAAAGGAGGAGCGTATAATTATTAAAAAGGGTATTTTTGGAGATTGACAGGCAGGCTGTAGGGGAGGAGGTAGGCCTGTATTTTGAACTTAAAAACTCAAATGGGTTTTTGGGTTCAAAATGTGTATTTTTCACTAATGCTGCTATCCTTTTATAATCCATAATTTTTGGGCCAGGTAGTCTAATTACTTGGCGACATAATAACAGTATGAGTGCATGGTTTGGGAAAATAGATGCAGAAGGACAAATGGATGAAAGGATGGCCGCATCTGTCAACTTTACTGTTTGCTTTTTTTCAATGCAAAGGAGGAGCGTATAATTATTAAAAAGGGTATTTTTGGAGATTGACAGGCAGGCTGTAGGGGAGGAGGTAGGCCTGTATTTTGAACTTAAAAACTCAAATGGGTTTTTGGGTTCAAAATGTGTATTTTTCCCTTATGCTGCTATCCTTTTATAATCCATAATTTTTGGGCCAGGTAGTCTAATTACTTGGCGACATAATAACAGTATGAGTGCATGGTTTGGGAAAATAGATGCAGAAGGACAAATGGATGAAAGGATGGCCGCATCTGGCAACTTTACTGTTTGCTTTTTTTCAATGCAAAGGGGGAGCGTATAATTATTAAAAAGGGTATTTTTGGAGATTGACAGGCAGGCTGTAGGGGAGGAGGTAGGCCTGTATTTTGAACTTAAAAACTCAAATGGGTTTTTGGGTTCAAAATGTGTATTTTTCACTAATGCTGCTATCCTTTTATAATCCATAATTTTTGGGCCAGGTAGTCTAATTACTTGGCGACATAATAACAGTATGAGTGCATGGTTTGGGAAAATAGATGCAGAAGGACAAATGGATGAAAGGATGGCCGCATCTGGCAACTTTACTGTTTGCTTTTTTTCAATGCAAAGGAGGAGCGTATCATTAATAAAAAGGGTATTTTTGGAGATGGACAGGCAGGCTGTAGGGGAGGAGGTAGGCCTGTATTTTGAACTTAAAAACTCAAATGGGTTTTTGGGTTCAAAATGTGTATTTTTCACTAATGCTGCTATCCTTTTATAATCCATAATTTTTGGGCCAGGTAGTCTAATTACTTGGCGACATAATAACAGTATGAGTGCATGGTTTGGGAAAATAGATGCAGAAGGACAAATGGATGAAAGGATGGCCGCATCTGGCAACTTTACTGTTTGCTTTTTTTCAATGCAAAGGAGGAGCGTATAATTATTAAAAAGGGTATTTTTGGAGATGGACAGGCAGGCTGTAGGAGAGGAGGTAGGCCTGTATTTTGAACTTAAAAACTCAAATGGGTTTTTGGGTTCAAAATGTGTATTTTTCCCTTATGCTGCTATCCTTTTATAATCCATCATTTTGGGGCCAGATTGTTCGATAACTTGGCAAAGTGAAAACAGTATGAGTGTATGATGGTTTGGGAACATAGGTGTAGAAGCACAAATCGATGAAAGGATAGCAACATATGGCAACTTAACTGTTTGTTTTCCAAAGCAAACGAAGAGTGTATAATTATTAAAAACTGTATTTTTGGAGATGGACAGGCAGGCTGTAGGGGAGGAGGTAGGCCTGTATTTTAAACTTAAAAACTCAAATGAGTTTTTGGGTTCAAAATGTGTATTTTTCCCTTATGCTGCTATCCTTTTATAATCCATCATTTTGGGGCCAGGTAGTCTAATTACTTGGCGACATAATAACAGTATGAGTGCATGGTTTGGGAAAATAGATGCAGAAGGACAAATGGATGAAAGGATGGCCGCATCTGGCAACTTTACTGTTTGCTTTTTTTCAATGCAAAGGAGGAGCTTATAATTATTAAAAAGGGTATTTTTGGAGATGGACAGGCAGGCTGTAGGGGAGGAGGAAGGCCTGTATTTTGAACTTAAAAACTCAAATGGGTTTTTGGGTTCAAAATGTGTATTTTTTCCCTTATGCTGCTATCCTTTTATAATCCATAATTTTGGGGCCAGGTTGTTCGATAACTTGGCAAAGTGAAAACAGTATGAGTGTATGATGGTTTGGGAACATAGGTGTAGAAGCACAAATCGATGAAAGGATAGCAGCATATGGCAACTTAACTGTTTGCTTTTCCAAAGCAAACGAAGAGTGTATAATTATTAAAAACTGTATTTTTGGAGATGGACAGGCAGGCTGTAGGGGAGGAGGTAGGCCTGTATTTTGAACTTAAAAACTCAAATGGGTTTTTGGGTTCAAAATGTGTATTTTTCCCTTATGCTGCTATCCTTTTATAATCCATAATTTTGGGGCCAGGTTGTCCGATAACTTAGCAAAGTGAAAACAGTATGAGTGTATGATGGTTACCCCTGCTATCGGCGCTGCTGCCCCTTCTCTCCCCCTGGCTATCAGTGCCGCTGCCCCATTGCCGGCGCTGATAGCCAGAGGTAGAGAAACGGCGCCGGCAATGGGGCAGCGTCGTCGACAGACAGGGGGAAAGAAGAGGCAGTGGCACCCATTGCTGGCGCCGCTGCCCCGTGTCCTCCCCCTCCCCGGTTGTATAATTACCTGTTGCTGGGGTCGGGTCAGCGCTGCTTCAGGCCTCCGGTGTGCATTCCCTGTGTCGTTGCTATGCTTTGCATGGCGCGGCGCAATGACGAGAGACGTCACTCGTCATTGCGTCTCGCAACGCATAGCAATGATGCAGGGGACGCACACCGGAGGCCTGAAGCAGCACGGACCCGACCCCGGCAACAGGGTTATTATACAACTAGGGATGGGGGAGGCAACGGGGCAGCGGCGCCGGCAATGGGTGCCGCTGCCCCTTATCCCCCCCTGGCTATCGGTGCCGTTGCCCCATTGCCGGCGCCGCTTCTCTCCCCCTGGCTATCGGCACTGGCAATGGGACAGCGGCACCGATAGCCAGGGGGAGAGAAGGGGAAGCGGCGCCGATAGCAGGGGGAGAGAAGCGGCGGTAGCAGGGCTCTAGACCCCAGAAAAGGCAGGGGGAGAGAAGCAGGCAGCGATGGCCTCTCTCCCCCTGCCTTTCCTGGGGGCTCTGTGGGGTGAGAAGCAGTGTATCGGGGTATACACATGCACACACACGCACCCTCATTTTATGAAGGATATTTGGGTAAAAAACTTTTTTTACCCAAATATCCTTGGTAAAATGAGGGTGCGTGTTATAGGCCGGTGCGTGGTACACCCCGATAAATACGGTAATTTTCCCTTATGCTGCTACCCTTTTATAATCCATAATTTTTGGGCCAGGTAGTCTAATAACTTGGCAACATGATAACAGTATGAGTGCATGGTTTCGGAAAATAGGTGCCGGAAAATAGGTGTAGAAGGACAAATGGATGAAAGGTTGGCTGCATATGGCAACTTTACTGTTTGCTTTTTTTCAATGCAAAGGAGGAGCGTATAATTATTAAAAAGGGTATTTTTGGAGATGGACAGGCAGGCTGTAGGGGAGGAGGTAGGCCTGTATTTTGAACTTAAAAACTCAAATGGGTTTTTGGGTTCAAAATGTGTCTTTTTCCCTTATGCTGCTATCCTTTTATAATCCATAATTTTGGGGCCAGGTTGTCCGATAACTTGGCAAAGTGAAAACAAAATGAGTGTATGATGGTTTGGGAACATAGGTGTAGAAGCACAAATCGATGAAAGGATAGCAGCATATGGCAACTTAACTGTTTGTTTGTTTTTCCAAAGCAAATGAAGAGTGCATAATTATTAAAAAAAGGGTATTTTTGGAGATGGACAGGCAGGCTGATGGGGAGGAGGTAGGCCTGTATTTTGAACTTAAAAACTCAAATGGGTTTTTGGGTTCAAAATGTGTATTTTTCCCTTATGCTGCTATCCTTTTATAATCCATAATTTTGGGGCCAGGTTGTCCGATAACTTGGCAAAGTGAAAACAGTATGATTGTATGATGGTTACCCCTGCTATTGGCGCTGCTGTCCCTTCTCTCCCCCTGGCTATCAGAGACGCTGCCCCATTGCCGGCGCCGATAGCCAGGGGGAGAGAAACGGCGCCGGCAATGGGGCAGCGACGTCGACTGACAGGGGGAAAGAAGTGGCAGCGGCACCCATTGCCGGTGCCGCTGCCCCGTTGCCTCCACCATCCCCGGTTGTATAATTACCTGTTGCTAGGGTCGGGTCAGCACTGCTTCAGGCCTCCGGTGTGCATTCCCTGCGTCGTTGCTATGCTTTGCATGGCGCGGCGCAATGACGAGAGTAGTCACTCGTCATTGCGTCTCGCAACGCATAGCAATGATGCAGGGGACGCACACCGGAGGCCTGAAGCAGCGCGTACCCAACCCCGGCAACAGGTAATTATACAACTAGGGATGGGGTAGGCAACGGGGCAGCGGCGCCGGCAATGGGTGCCGCTGCCCCTTATCTCCTCCTGGCTATCGATGCCGCTGCCCCATTGCCGGCGCCGCTTCTCTCCCCCTGGCAATCGGTGCTGGCAATGGGACAGCAGCACCAATAGCCAGGGGGAGAGAAGGGGCAGCGGCGCCGATAGCAGGGGGAGAGAAGCGGCGGTAGCAGGGCCCTAGACCCCAGGAAAGGCAGGGGGAGAGAAGAAGGCAGCGACGGCCTCTCTTCCCCTGCCTTTCCTGGGGGCTCTGTGGGGTGAGAAGCAGTGTATCGGGGTATACACATGCACACACACGCATCCTCATTTTATGAAGGATATTTAAGTAAAAAATAAATTTTTACCCACATATCCTTTGTAAAATGAGGGTGCGTGTTATAGGCCGGTGCGTGGTACACCCCGATAAATACGGTAATTTTCCTTTATGCTGCTACCCTTTTATAATCCATAATTTTTGGGCCAGGTAGTCTAATAACTTGGCGACATGATAACAGTATGAGTGCATGGTTTTGGAAAATAGGTGCAGAAGGACAAATGGATGAAAGGATGGCTGCATATGGCAACTTTGCTGTTTGCAATTTTTTAATGCAAAGGAGGAGCGTAAAATTATTAAAAAGGGTATATTTGGAGATGGACAGGCAGGCTGAAGGTGAGGACGTAGGCCTGTATTTTGAAATGTTTTTTGGGTTCAAAATGTGTATTTTTCCCTTATGCTGCTATCCTTTTAAAATCCATAATTTTGGGGCTAGGTACTCCGATAACTTGTTAAAGTGAGAACAGTATGAGTGTATGATGGTTTTGGAACATAGGTGTTGAAGCACAATTCGATGAAAGGATGGCCGCATATGGCAAGTTTACTGTTTGATTTTTTTCAATGCAGTGGAGGAGCTTATAATTATTAAAAAGGGTATTTTTGGAGATGGACAGGCAGGCTGTAGGGGAGGAGGTAGGCCTGTATTTTGAACTTAAAAACTCAAATGGGTTTTTGGGTTCAAAATGTGTATTTTTCCCTCATGCTGCTATACTTTTATAATCCATAATTTTAGGGCCAGGTTGTCCGATAACTTGGCAAAGTGAAAACAGTATGAGTGTATGATGGTTTGGGACCATGGGTGTAGAAGCACAAATCGATGAAAGGATAGCGGCATATGGTAACTTAACTGTTTGTTTTTCCAAAGCAAACAAAGAGTGTATAATTATTAAAAAAGGTATTTTTGGAGATGGACAGGCAGGCTGAAGGGGAGGAGGTAGGCCTGTATTTTGAACTTAAAAACTCAAATGGGTTTTTGGGTTCAAAATGTGTATTTTTCACTACTGCTGCTATCCTTTTATAATCCATAATTTTTGGGCCAGGTAGTCTAATTACTTGGCGACATAATAACAGTATGAGTGCATGGTTTGGGAAAATAGATGCAGAAGGACAAATGGATGAAAGGATGGCCGCATCTGGCAACTTTACTGTTTGCTTTTTTTCAATGCAAAGGAGGAGCGTATAATTATTAAAAAGGGTATTTTTGGAGATGGACAGGCAGGCTGTAGGGGAGGAAGTAGGCCTGTATTTTGAACTTAAAAACTCAAATGGGTTTTTGGGTTCAAAATGTGTATTTTTCCCTTATGCTGCTATCCTTTTATAATCCATAATTTTTGGGCCAGGTAGTCTAATTACTTGGCGACATAATAACAGTATGAGTGCATGGTTTGGGAAAATAGATGCAGAAGGACAAATGGATGAAAGGATGGCCGCATCTGGCAACTTTACTGTTTGCTTTTTTTCAATGCAAAGGAGGAGCGTATAATTATTAAAAAGGGTATTTTTGGAGATTGACAGGCAGGCTGTAGGGGAGGAGGTAGGCCTGTATTTTGAACTTAAAAACTCAAATGGGTTTTTGGGTTCAAAATGTGTATTTTTCACTAATGCTGCTATCCTTTTATAATCCATAATTTTTGGGCCAGGTAGTCTAATTACTTGGCGACATAATAACAGTATGAGTGCATGGTTTGGGAAAATAGATGCAGAAGGACAAATGGATGAAAGGATGGCCGCATCTGGCAACTTTACTGTTTGCTTTTTTTCAATGCAAAGGAGGAGCGTATAATTATTAAAAAGGGTATTTTTGGAGATTGACAGGCAGGCTGTAGGGGAGGAGGTAGGCCTGTATTTTGAACTTAAAAACTCAAATGGGTTTTTGGGTTCAAAATGTGTATTTTTCCCTTATGCTGCTATCCTTTTATAATCCATAATTTTTGGGCCAGGTAGTCTAATTACTTGGCGACATAATAACAGTATGAGTGCATGGTTTGGGAAAATAGATGCAGAAGGACAAATGGATGAAAGGATGGCCGCATCTGGCAACTTTACTGTTTGCTTTTTTTCAATGCAAAGGAGGAGCGTATCATTAATAAAAAGGGTATTTTTGGAGATGGACAGGCAGGCTGTAGGGGAGGAGGTAGGCCTGTATTTTGAACTTAAAAACTCAAATGGGTTTTTGGGTTCAAAATGTGTATTTTTCACTAATGCTGCTATCCTTTTATAATCCATAATTTTTGGGCCAGGTAGTCTAATTACTTGGCAACATAATAACAGTATGAGTGCATGGTTTGGGAAAATAGATGCAGAAGGACAAATGGATGAAAGGATGGCCGCATCTGGCAACTTTACTGTTTGCTTTTTTTCAATGCAAAGGAGGAGCGTATAATTATTAAAAAGGGTATTTTTGGAGATGGACAGGCAGGCTGTAGGGGAGGAGGTAGGCCTGTATTTTGAACTTAAAAACTCAAATGGGTTTTTGGGTTCAAAATGTGTATTTTTCCCTTATGCTGCTATCCTTTTATAATCCATCATTTTGGGGCCAGATTGTTCGATAACTTGGCAAAGTGAAAACAGTATGAGTGTATGATGGTTTGGGAACATAGGTGTAGAAGCACAAATCGATGAAAGGATAGCAACATATGGCAACTTAACTGTTTGTTTTCCAAAGCAAACGAAGAGTGTATAATTATTAAAAACTGTATTTTTGGAGATGGACAGGCAGGCTGTAGGGGAGGAGGTAGGCCTGTATTTTAAACTTAAAAACTCAAATGAGTTTTTGGGTTCAAAATGTGTATTTTTCCCTTATGCTGCTATCCTTTTATAATCCATCATTTTGGGGCCAGGTAGTCTAATTACTTGGCGACATAATAACAGTATGAGTGCATGGTTTGGGAAAATAGATGCAGAAGGACAAATGGATGAAAGGATGGCCGCATCTGGCAACTTTACTGTTTGCTTTTTTTCAATGCAAAGGAGGAGCTTATAATTATTAAAAAGGGTATTTTTGGAGATGGACAGGCAGGCTGTAGGGGAGGAGGAAGGCCTGTATTTTGAACTTAAAAACTCAAATGGGTTTTTGGGTTCAAAATGTGTATTTTTCCCTTATGCTGCTATCCTTTTATAATCCATAATTTTGGGGCCAGGTTGTTCGATAACTTGGCAAAGTGAAAACAGTATGAGTGTATGATGGTTTGGGAACATAGGTGTAGAAGCACAAATCGATGAAAGGATAGCAGCATATGGCAACTTAACTGTTTGCTTTTCCAAAGCAAACGAAGAGTGTATAATTATTAAAAACTGTATTTTTGGAGATGGACAGGCAGGCTGTAGGGGAGGAGGTAGGCCTGTATTTTGAACTTAAAAACTCAAATGGGTTTTTGGGTTCAAAATGTGTATTTTTCCCTTATGCTGCTATCCTTTTATAATCCATAATTTTGGGGCCAGGTTGTCCGATAACTTAGCAAAGTGAAAACAGTATGAGTGTATGATGGTTACCCCTGCTATCGGCGCTGCTGCCCCTTCTCTCCCCCTGGCTATCAGTGCCGCTGCCCCATTGCCGGCGCTGATAGCCAGAGGTAGAGAAACGGCGCCGGCAATGGGGCAGCGTCGTCGACAGACAGGGGGAAAGAAGAGGCAGTGGCACCCATTGCTGGCGCCGCTGCCCCGTGTCCTCCCCCTCCCCGGTTGTATAATTACCTGTTGCTGGGGTCGGGTCAGCGCTGCTTCAGGCCTCCGGTGTGCATTCCCTGTGTCGTTGCTATGCTTTGCATGGCGCGGCGCAATGACGAGAGACGTCACTCGTCATTGCGTCTCGCAACGCATAGCAATGATGCAGGGGACGCACACCGGAGGCCTGAAGCAGCACGGACCCGACCCCGGCAACAGGGTTATTATACAACTAGGGATGGGGGAGGCAACGGGGCAGCGGCGCCGGCAATGGGTGCCGCTGCCCCTTATCCCCCCCTGGCTATCGGTGCCGTTGCCCCATTGCCGGCGCCGCTTCTCTCCCCCTGGCTATCGGCACTGGCAATGGGACAGCGGCACCGATAGCCAGGGGGAGAGAAGGGGAAGCGGCGCCGATAGCAGGGGGAGAGAAGCGGCGGTAGCAGGGCTCTAGACCCCAGAAAAGGCAGGGGGAGAGAAGCAGGCAGCGATGGCCTCTCTCCCCCTGCCTTTCCTGGGGGCTCTGTGGGGTGAGAAGCAGTGTATCGGGGTATACACATGCACACACACGCACCCTCATTTTATGAAGGATATTTGGGTAAAAAACTTTTTTTACCCAAATATCCTTGGTAAAATGAGGGTGCGTGTTATAGGCCGGTGCGTGGTACACCCCGATAAATACGGTAATTTTCCCTTATGCTGCTACCCTTTTATAATCCATAATTTTTGGGCCAGGTAGTCTAATAACTTGGCAACATGATAACAGTATGAGTGCATGGTTTCGGAAAATAGGTGCCAGAAAATAGGTGTAGAAGGACAAATGGATGAAAGGTTGGCTGCATATGGCAACTTTACTGTTTGCTTTTTTTCAATGCAAAGGAGGAGCGTATAATTATTAAAAAGGGTATTTTTGGAGATGGACAGGCAGGCTGTAGGGGAGGAGGTAGGCCTGTATTTTGAACTTAAAAACTCAAATGGGTTTTTGGGTTCAAAATGTGTCTTTTTCCCTTATGCTGCTATCCTTTTATAATCCATAATTTTGGGGCCAGGTTGTCCGATAACTTGGCAAAGTGAAAACAAAATGAGTGTATGATGGTTTGGGAACATAGGTGTAGAAGCACAAATCGATGAAAGGATAGCAGCATATGGCAACTTAACTGTTTGTTTGTTTTTCCAAAGCAAATGAAGAGTGCATAATTATTAAAAAAAGGGTATTTTTGGAGATGGACAGGCAGGCTGATGGGGAGGAGGTAGGCCTGTATTTTGAACTTAAAAACTCAAATGGGTTTTTGGGTTCAAAATGTGTATTTTTCCCTTATGCTGCTATCCTTTTATAATCCATAATTTTGGGGCCAGGTTGTCCGATAACTTGGCAAAGTGAAAACAGTATGATTGTATGATGGTTACCCCTGCTATTGGCGCTGCTGTCCCTTCTCTCCCCCTGGCTATCAGAGACGCTGCCCCATTGCCGGCGCCGATAGCCAGGGGGAGAGAAACGGCGCCGGCAATGGGGCAGCGACGTCGACTGACAGGGGGAAAGAAGTGGCAGCGGCACCCATTGCCGGTGCCGCTGCCCCGTTGCCTCCACCATCCCCGGTTGTATAATTACCTGTTGCTAGGGTCGGGTCAGCACTGCTTCAGGCCTCCGGTGTGCATTCCCTGCGTCGTTGCTATGCTTTGCATGGCGCGGCGCAATGACGAGAGTAGTCACTCGTCATTGCGTCTCGCAACGCATAGCAATGATGCAGGGGACGCACACCGGAGGCCTGAAGCAGCGCGTACCCGACCCCGGCAACAGGTAATTATACAACTAGGGATGGGGTAGGCAACGGGGCAGCGGCGCCGGCAATGGGTGCCGCTGCCCCTTATCTCCTCCTGGCTATCGATGCCGCTGCCCCATTGCCGGCGCCGCTTCTCTCCCCCTGGCAATCGGTGCTGGCAATGGGACAGCAGCACCAATAGCCAGGGGGAGAGAAGGGGCAGCGGCGCCGATAGCAGGGGGAGAGAAGCGGCGGTAGCAGGGCCCTAGACCCCAGGAAAGGCAGGGGGAGAGAAGAAGGCAGCGACGGCCTCTCTTCCCCTGCCTTTCCTGGGGGCTCTGTGGGGTGAGAAGCAGTGTATCGGGGTATACACATGCACACACACGCATCCTCATTTTATGAAGGATATTTAAGTAAAAAATAAATTTTTACCCACATATCCTTTGTAAAATGAGGGTGCGTGTTATAGGCCGGTGCGTGGTACACCCCGATAAATACGGTAATTTTCCTTTATGCTGCTACCCTTTTATAATCCATAATTTTTGGGCCAGGTAGTCTAATAACTTGGCGACATGATAACAGTATGAGTGCATGGTTTTGGAAAATAGGTGCAGAAGGACAAATGGATGAAAGGATGGCTGCATATGGCAACTTTACTGTTTGCAATTTTTTAATGCAAAGGAGGAGCGTAAAATTATTAAAAAGGGTAT
The DNA here is from genome assembly GCF_029499605.1 of Hyla sarda. NCBI lineage: Eukaryota > Metazoa > Chordata > Amphibia > Anura > Hylidae > Hyla > Hyla sarda. The sequence continues at coordinate 81,596,096 of NC_079199.1, read as the reverse complement.
ATTTGGAGATGGACAGGCAGGCTGAAGGTGAGGACGTAGGCCTGTATTTTGAAATGTTTTTTGGGTTCAAAATGTGTATTTTTCCCTTATGCTGCTATCCTTTTAAAATCCATAATTTTGGGGCTAGGTACTCCGATAACTTGTTAAAGTGAGAACAGTATGAGTGTATGATGGTTTTGGAACATAGGTGTTGAAGCACAATTCGATGAAAGGATGGCCGCATATGGCAAGTTTACTGTTTGATTTTTTTCAATGCAGTGGAGGAGCTTATAATTATTAAAAAGGGTATTTTTGGAGATGGACAGGCAGGCTGTAGGGGAGGAGGTAGGCCTGTATTTTGAACTTAAAAACTCAAATGGGTTTTTGGGTTCAAAATGTGTATTTTTCCCTCATGCTGCTATACTTTTATAATCCATAATTTTAGGGCCAGGTTGTCCGATAACTTGGCAAAGTGAAAACAGTATGAGTGTATGATGGTTTGGGACCATGGGTGTAGAAGCACAAATCGATGAAAGGATAGCGGCATATGGTAACTTAACTGTTTGTTTTTCCAAAGCAAACAAAGAGTGTATAATTATTAAAAAAGGTATTTTTGGAGATGGACAGGCAGGCTGAAGGGGAGGAGGTAGGCCTGTATTTTGAACTTAAAAACTCAAATGGGTTTTTGGGTTCAAAATGTGTATTTTTCACTACTGCTGCTATCCTTTTATAATCCATAATTTTTGGGCCAGGTAGTCTAATTACTTGGCGACATAATAACAGTATGAGTGCATGGTTTGGGAAAATAGATGCAGAAGGACAAATGGATGAAAGGATGGCCGCATCTGGCATCTTTTTTTGCTTTTTTCAATGCAAAGGAGGAGCGTTTAATTATTAAAAAGGGTATTTTTGGAGATGGACAGGCAGGCTGTAGGGGAGGAGGTAGGCCTGTATTTTGAACTTAAAAACTCAAATGGGTTTTTGGGTTCAAAATGTGTATTTTTCCCTTATGCTGCTATCCTTTTATAATCCATAATTTTGGGGCCAGGTAGTCCGATAACTTGGCAAAGTGAAAACAGTATGAGTGTATGATGGTTTGGGAACATAGGTGTAGAAGCACAAATCGATGAAAGGATAGCAGCATATGGCAACTTAACTGTTTGTTTTTCCAAAGCAAATAAAGAGTGCATAATTATTAAAACAGGGTATTTTTGGAGATGGACAGGCAGGCTGATGGGGAGGAGGTAGGCCTGTATTTTGAACTTAAAAACTCAAATGGGTTTTTGGGTTAAAAATGTGTATTTTTCACTAATGCTGCTATCCTTTTATAATCCATAATTTTTGGGCCAGGTAGTCTAATTACTTGGCGACATAATTACAGTATGAGTGCATGGTTTGGGAAAATAGATGCAGAAGGACAAATGGATGAAAGGATGGCCGCATCTGGCATCTTTTTTTGCTTTTTTCAATGCAAAGGAGGAGCGTTTAATTATTAAAAAGGGTATTTTTGGAGATGGACAGGCAGGCTGATGGGGAGGAGGTAGGCCTGTATTTTGAACTTAAAATCTCAAATGGGATTTTGGGTTCAAAATGTGTATTTTTCCCTTATGCTGCTATCCTTTTATAATCCATAATTTTGGGGCCAGGTTGTCCGATAACTTGGCAAAGTGAAAACAGTATGAGTTTTTGATGGTTACCCCTGCTATCGGCGCTGCTGCCCCTTCTCTCCCCCTGGCTATCAGAGCCGCTGCCCCATTGCCGGCGCCGATAGCCAGGGGGAGAGAAACGGCGACCGCAATGGATGCAGCGGCGTCGACAGACAGGGGGAAAGAAGGGGCAGCGGCACCCATTGCCGGTTCCGCTGCCCCGTTGCCTTTTCCATCCCCGGTTGTATAATTACCTGTTGCTGGGGTCGGGTCAGCGCTGCTTCAGGCCTCCGGTGTGCATTCCGTTGTTGCTATGCTTTGCATGGCGCGGCGCAATGACGAGAGACGTCACTCGTCATTGCGTCTCGCAACGCATAGCAATGATGCAGGGGACGCACACCGGAGGCCTGAAGCAGCACGGACCCGACCCGGCAACACGTAATTATACAACTAGGGATGGGGGAGGCAACGGGGCAGCGGCGCCGGTAATGGGTGCCGCTACCCCTTATCTCCCCCTGGCTATCGGTGCCGCTGCCCCATTGCCACCAATAGCCAGGGGGAGAGAAGGGGCAGCGGCGCCGATAGCAGTTGGAGAGAAAGCAGGGCTCTAGACCACAGGAAAGGCAGGGGGCGAGAAGCAGGCAGCGACGGCATCTCTCCCCTGCCTTTCCTGGGGGCTCTGTGGGGTGAAACAAACCCCATCTTTATGTTATTAACTTACTACTTGGGTGACACACTGTAACAAACCTCCTCCTCATTTTTTTCTCCTAACTACTGGGGTGAAACACTGTAACAAACCCCATCCTCATATTATTAACTTACTACTGGGTGACAAACTGTAAAAAAAAAAAAACATTGTCAAGTAATCACCTTACGACTGAGGTGAAACACTGTAACAAACCCCATTCTTATATTATTAACTTACTACTGGGGTGATACACTGTAACAAACCCCCTCCTCATGTAATCTCCTTACTACTGGAGTGACACACTGTAACAAACCTTCCCCTCATGTAATCTCCTTTCTACTGGGGTGACACACTGTAACAAACCTTCTCATCATGTAATCTAATTACTACTGGGGTGACACACTGTAACAAAACTTCACCTCATGTAATCTCGTTTCTACTGGGGTGACCCACTGTAACAAACCCCATCTTCATATTATTACCTTACTACTGGGGTGACACATAGTAACAAGCCTACTCACCATGTAATCTCCTTACTACTTGGGTGACACACTGTAACAAACCTCCTCCTCATTTTTTCTCCTATCTACTGGGGTGACACACTGTAACAAACCCCATCCTCATATTATTAACTTACTACTGGGTGACAAACTGTAAAAAAAAAAACTCATCATGTCATCTCCTTACGACTGGGGTGACACACTGTAACAAACCCCATTCTTATATTATTAACTTACTACTGGGGTGACACACTGTAACAAACCTACTGCCCATGTAATCTTATTAGTACTAGGGTGACACACTGTAACAAACCTCCTCGACATGTAATCTTATTACTACTGAGGTGACACACTGTAACAAACCTCCTCCACATGTTCTTAACTTACTACTGGGGTGACACACTGTAACAAACCTTCTCATGTAATCTCCTTTCTACTGGGGTGATACACTGTAAAAAACCTCCTCAACATGTAATCTTATTACTACTGGGGTGACACACTGTAACAAACCTTCTCCACATGTAATCTTATTACTTCTGGGGTGACACACTGTAACAAACCTCCTCCACATGTTATTAACTTACTACTGGGGTGACACACTGTAACAAACCTTCTCCTCATGTAATCTCCTTTCTACTGGGGTGATACATTGTAACAAACCTCCTCCACATGTAATCTTATTACTACTGGGGTGACACACTGTAACAAACCTCTTCCACATGTAATCTCCTTTCTACTGGGGTGACACACTGTAACAAAACTTCTCCTCATGTAATCTCCTTTCTACTGGGGTGACACACTGTAACAAACCTCATCATGTTATTAACTTATTACTGGGGTGACACACTGTAACAAACCTACTCCCCATGTAATCTCCTAAATACTGGAGTGACACACTGTAACAAACCCCATCCTCATATTATTAACTTACTACTGGGTGACATACTGTAAAAAAAAAAAAAACTCCTCATGTCATCTCCTTACGACTGGGGTGACACACTGTAACAAACCCCATTCTTATATTATTAACTTACTACTGGGGTGACACACTGTAACAAACCCCCTCCTCATGTAATCTCCTTACTACTGTGGTGACACACTGCAACAAACTTTCCCCTCATGTAATCTCCTTTCTACTGGGGTGACACACTGTAACAAACCTCCTCATGTTATTAACTTATCACTGGGTTGACACACTGTAACAAACCTTCTCATCATGTAATCTCCTTACTACTGGGGTGACACACTGTAACAAACCTTCTCATCATGTAATCTCCTTACTACTGGGATGACACACCATTACAAACCCCATCCTCATGTAATCTCCTTACTACTGGGATGACACATTGTAACAAACCTTCTCATCATATAATCTCCTTTCTACTGGGGTGACACATTGTAACAAACCTCCTCATGTTATTAACTTATTACTGGGGTGACACACTGTAACAAACCTCCTCATCATGTAATCTCCTTTCTACTGGGGTGACACACTGTAACAAATCTCCTCATGTTATTAACTTATTACTGGGGTGACTCACAGTAACAAACCTTCTCATTATGTAATCACCTTACTACTGGGGTGACACACTGTAACAAACCCCCTACTCATGTAATCTCCTTACTATTGGGGTGACACACTGTAACAAAACTTCTCATGTTATTAACTTATTACTGGGGTGACTCACTGTAACAAACCTTCTCATCATGTAATCAGCTTACTACTGGGGTAACACACTGTAACAAACCTCCTCCTCCTCATGTAAACTCCTACTACTGGGGTGACACACTGTAACAAACCTTCTCCCCGTGTAATCTCCTTACTACTAGGGTGACACACTGTAACAAACCTCCTCCTTATGTAATCTATTACTACTGGGTTGACACTCTGTAAAAAATCTCTTCATGATTTTTCTCCTAATTACTGGGGTGACACACACACTGTAACAAACCTCCTCCTCACGGATCTTCCTTACAACTGGGGTGACACAATGTAACAAATCTCATCATGTAATACCCGAAATAAAAAAATGTCAAATTCCTGGTTATAGGCCAGGGGGAGGTGTGGGTCCATGTGCCCAGGAAGGTCAACCTTACCTGGGTAAGTCCTCCTGAAGGGTCCCCTGACTGACTTCCATGCCTAACAATAATTGAAAAACTGAGAACCAGTATGAGATCGGATTTGAAAGCTGAATCCAGCTCACAGTTCCACGAGCTGGGCATGTCCGAGTGGTATGTCCGAGTGCGTTCATAAAACTGTATCGCAGCATCACGAGTTGGTACCTTTGAACGGCCACCTGCCTCAGAATAGCAGGAGAGCAAGCCGTCCGGCTGCTTTCTCAGGGTACGCCAGGGCCGAGCGCGGGCTCCCCTGGGGTCGAACCCCTGGTTTCTCCCTTGATATTTTCCAAGGGGATTGGGATGGTTCACGTACCCGAACCGGGGCAGGGCTGTCCCCGGGTGAAACCTCTGGAAGGGTCCCCTGAAAGGCTTCCATGCCTGTTGACTTTTGACATGCAGAGAACCAGAGACGCTATAAGGGGTGGGAGGCGCGGGTCCCTGTACACAGGCAGGGCGTGCCGTCCTTGGGCACAGGATCGGTGACGCGGACCCCCAGGCGACGGGGAGCAGAAGCGTCGGGCGAGTCGGCAAACATTGGCGGGCGGTCCACCAAGGCACTCAGGCCCTCCGGAGGTGAAATTAAAAATTCCAGGTTGTCGGCCAGGGGCAGATGCGAGTCCAAATGCACAGGAGGGTCAACAGAACACGGGCAAGGCCTCTGTAAGGGTCTTCCATGCCTGTAGACTTTGACACACAGAGAACTAGAGAAGGCTATAAGGGCGGGAGGCGCCGGTCCCTGTACCCAGGTAGGGCGCGCCATCCTTGGGCACAGGATCGGTGACGCGGACCCCAGGGTTGCGGGGAGCAGAAGCATCAGGCTAGTAAGGATACATAGGCGGGCGGTCCGCCAAGGAGGTTCGTCCCCAGGGGAGCCCGTACTCGGCCACTCTCTCAGGGTACGCCAGGGACAAGCGCGGGCTCCCCTGGGGACGAACCTTCAGGTTTCTCCCTTGGTATTTTACAGGGGGAAAGGGCTGGTTCATGTACCCCACCCAGGGCAGGGCGGTCCCCGAGCGAAGCCTTTGAAACAGTCCCCTGACAGGCTTCCATGCCTGTAGACCTTTGACACGTAGAGAAGCAGAAATGGCTATAAGGGTGGGAGGCGCAGGTCCCTGTACCCAGACAGGGCGTGCCATCCTTGGGCACAGGATCGGTGATGCAGACCCCCCAGCGTCGGGGAGCATGAACCAGCCCAATCCAGGGGGATTGGGCTGGTTCATGTACCCAGCCCAGGGCTAAGTGGTCCCCGGCGAAACCTCCGGAACAGTCCTCTGACAGGCTTCCATGCCTGAAGACCTTTGACACGCAGAGAACCAGAGAGGCTATAAGGGAGGGATGTGCGGGTCCCTGTACCCAAACAGGGCGTGCCGTCCATGGGCACAGGATCAGTGATGCGGACCCTCCAGCGTCAGGGAGCAGAAGCGTCGGGCGAGTCGGCAAACATCGGTGGGCGGTCCGTCGAGGAGGTTCATCCTTAGGGGAGCCCGTACTCAGCCGCTCTCTCAGGTTACGCCAGGGCCGAGCGCGGGGTCCCCTGCGGACGAACCTTGGTATTTTACAGGGGGAAAGGGCTGGTTCATGTACCCCACCAAGGGCAGGGCGGTCCCCGAGCGAAGCCTTTGAAACAGTCCCCTGACAGGCTTCCATGCCTGTAGACCTTTGACACGTAGAGAACCAGAAATGGCTATAAGGGCAGGAGGCGCAGGTCCCTGTACCCAGACAGGGCGCGCCATCCATGGTCACAGGATCAGTGATGCCGACCCCCCAGCGTCAGGGAGCAGAAGCGTCGGGCGAGTCGGCAAACATCGGCGGGCGGTCCGCAGAGGAGGTTCATCCCCACGGGAGCCCGTACTCAGCCGCTCAGGTTACGCCAGGGCCGAGCGCAGTGTCCCCTGGGGACGAACCTTCCGGTTTCTACCTTTGTATTTTCCAGGGGGATTGGGCTGGTTCATGTACCCAGCCCAGGGCTGGGTAGTCCCCGGGCGAAACCTCAGGAACGGTCCCTGACAGGCTTCCATGTCTGAAGACCATTGACATGCAGAGAACCAGAGAGGCTATAAGGGAAGGAGGCGCGGGTCCCTGTACCCAGACAGGGCGTGCCGTCCATGGGCAGAGGATCAGTGATGCGGACCCCCCAGCGCCAGGGAGCAAAAGCGTTGGGCGAGTCGGCAAACATCGGCGGGCGGTCCGCTGAGGAGATTCATCCCCAGGGGAGCCAGTACTCAGCCGCTCTCTCAGGTTACGCCAGGGCCGAGCGCGGGGTCCCCTGGGGACAAACCTTCAGGTTTCTCCCTTGGTATTTTACAGGGGGCATGGGCTGGTTCATGTACCCCACCCAGGCTGGGCTGTTCCTGCGCAAAGCCTTTGTAACAGTCCCCTGACAGGCTTCCATGCCTGTAGACCTTTGACAGGCAGAGAATCAGAGAGGCTATAAGGCAGGGAGGCGCAGGTCCCTGTAGCCAGGCAGGGCATGCCGTCCTTGGGCACAGAATCGATGATGTGGACCCCCAGGCGACGGGGAGCAGAAGCGTCAGGCGAGTCGGCAAACATTGGCGGCGGTCCACCAAGGCACCCCGGCCCTCCGGAGGTGAAATTAAAAATTCCAGGTTGTCGGCCAGGGGCAGATGCGAGTCCAAATGCACAGGAGGGTCAACAGAACACAGGCAAATCCTCTGGAAGGGTCTTCCATGCCTGTAGACTTTTGACACGTTGAGAACCAGAGAAGGCTATAAGGGCGGGAGGCGTGGGTCCCTGTACCCAGACAGGGTGCGCTGTCCTTGGGCACAGGATCAGTGACGAAGACCCCCCAGCGTCGGGGAGCAGAAGCGGCGGGCGAGTCGGCAAACATCGCGGGCGGTCCGCCGAGGAGGGTAATCCACAGGGGAGCCCGTACTCAGCCGCTTTCTCAGGGTACGCCAGGACCGAGTGCGGGCTCCCCTGGGGACGAACCTTGAGGTTTCTCCCTTGGTATTTTACAGGGGGAATGGGCTGGTTCATGTGCCCGACCCGGGGCCGGGCGGTCCCCGAGCGAAGCTTTGAAACAGACCCCTGACAGGCTTCCATGCCTGTAGACCTTTGACACGTAGAGAACCAGAGAAGCTATAAAGGGCGGGAGGCACGGTTCCCTGTACCCAGACAGGGCGCGCCGTCTTTGGGCACAGGATAGGTGACGTGGACATCCCTGCAGCGAGGAGCAGAAGCGTCGGGCGAGTCAAAAAACATCGGCGTACGGTCCACTGAGACGCCTAGGCCCTCCAGAGGCAAAATGAAAGATTACAAAGTCCAGGTTGTCGGCCAGGGGGAGATGCGAGTCCCTATGCCCAGGATGGTCAACCGAACATGGCAAGGCCTCTGGAAGGATCTTCTATGCCTGTAGACTTTTGAAACGCAGAGAACAAGGGAGGCTATAACGGTGGGAGGCACGGGTCCCTGTACCCAGACAGGGCGCACTGTCCTTGGGCACAGAATCGGTGATGCGGACCCCCCAGGATCGGGGAGCAGAACCGTCGGGCAAGTCGGCAAACATCGGCAGGCGGTCCGCTGAGGAGGTTCATCCCCACGCACTGGAGCCCGTACTCAGACGTTCTCTCAGGGTACGCCAGGGCCGAGCGCAGGCTCCCAAGGAAATTATTCTTCCGGTTTCTCCCTTGGTATTTTACAGGTGGAATGGGCTGGTTCATGTACCCGACCCGGGGCTGGGCGGTCCCCGAGCGAAGCCTTTGAAACAGTCCCCTGACAGGCTTCATTGCCTGTAGACCTTTGACACGTAGAGAACCAGAGAGGCTATAAGGGCAGGAGGCACGGGTCCCTGTACACAGGCAGGGCGTGCCGTCCTTGGGCACAGGATCGGTGATGCGGACCCCCTGGCGACGGGGAGCAGAAGCGTCGGACGAGTCGGCAAACATTGGCGGGCGGTCCACCAAAGCACCCCGGCCCTCCAGAGGCAAAATTAAAAATTCCAGGTTTTCGGCCAGGGGCAGATGCAAGTCCAAATGCACAGGAGGGTCAACAGAACACGGGCAAGGCATCTGGAAGGGTCTTCCATGCATGTAGACTTTTGACATGCAGAGAACCAGAGAAGGCTATAAGGGCAGGAGGCGCGGGTCCCTGTACCCAGGCAGGGCGCACCGTCCTTGGACACAGGATAGGTGACGCAGACATCCCGGCAGCGGGGAGCAGAAGCGCCGGGGGAGTCAAAAAACATTGGCGTACGGTCCACTGAGGCGCCTCGGCCCTCCAGAGGCAAAATGAAAGATTACAAAGTCCAGGTCTCTGGAAGGATCTTCCAGGCAAAGCCTCTGGAAGGATCTTCTATGCCTGTAGACTTTTGACACGCAGAGAACAAGAGAGGCTATAAGGGCGGGAGGCGTGGGTCCCTGTACCCAGACAGGGCGCGCCGTCCTTGGGCACAGGATCGGTGATTCGGCCCCCCAGCATCAGGGAGGATAACCGTTGGGCGAGTCGCCAAACATCGGCGGGCGGTCCGCCGAGGAGGTTCATCCCCACGGGAGCCCGTACTCAGCCGTTCTCTCAGGGTACGCCAGGGCCGAGCGCTGGCTCCCCTGGGGACGATTCTTCAGGTTTCTCCCTTGGTATTTTACAGGGGGAATGGGCTGGTTCATGTACCTGACCCGGGGCTGGGCGGTCCCCGGGCGAAGCCTCTGAAACAGTCCCCTGACAGGCTTCCATGCCTGTAGACCTTTGACACGTAGAGAACCAGAGAGGCTATAAGGGCGGGAGGTGCGGGTCCCTGTACCCAGGCAGGGCGCGCCGTCCTTGGGCACAGGATCGGTGACGTGGACATCCCGGCAGCAGGGAGCAGAAGCGTCAGGCGAGTCAACAAACATCAACGTGTGGTCCGCTGAGGCGCCTTGGCCCTCCAGAGGCGAAATGAAAGATTACAAAGTCCAAGTTGTCGGCCAGGGGGAGATGAGAGTCCCTATGCCCAGGATGGTCAACCGAATATGGGCAAGGCCTCTGAAAGGGTCTATCATGCCTGCCTTTAGACTTTTGACATGCAGTGAACAAGAGAGGCTATACGGGAGTGAGGCGTGGGTCCCTGTACAAAGGCAGGGCGCGCCGTCCTTGTGCACAGGATCAGTGACGCGGACCCCCGGTGGCGTGGTGCAAAAGCGTTGGGCGAGTCGGCAAACATCGGGGGTGGGCGGTGGTGCCCTGGCCCTCTGGAGGCCAGTTGTTGGCCAGGGGGAGGTACGGGTCCCTGTGCCCAGGAGGGTCACTGGAGGTAACTCACTGTAACAAACCTCCTAATCTCCTTACTACTGGGGTGACACACTGTAACAAACCTCCTTCTCAAGTAATCTCCTTACTACCGGGGTGACACACTATAACCAACCTCATCCTCATTTTATTAACTTACTACTGCGGTTACACACTGTAACAAAACCCCTCCTCATGTAATCTCCTTACTACGGGGTGACACACTGTAACAAACCTCTCCTCATGTAATCTCCTTACTACTGGGGTGACACAAAGTAACAAACCCCCTCCTCATGTAATCTCCTTACTACTGGGGTGACACACTGTAACAAACCTCCTTATTTAATCTCCTTACTACTGGGGTGACACAAAGTAACAAACCTCCTGCCCATGTAATCTTATTACTACTAGGGTGACACACTGTAACAAACCTCCTAATGTTAATAACTTATTACTATGTTGAAACACTGTAACAAACCTCATCCTCATTTTATTAACTTACTACTGGGGTGACACACTGTAACAAAACCCCTCCTCATGTAATCTCCTTACTACGGGGTGACACACTGTAACAAACCTCTCCTCATGTAATCTCCTTACTCACTGGGGTGACACACTGTAACAAACCTCCTTATTTAATCTCCTTACTACTGGGGTGACACAAAGTAACAAACCTCCTGCCCATGTAATCTTATTACTACTAGGGTGACACACTGTAACAAACCTCCTAATGTTAATAACTTATTACTGGGGTGAAACACTGTAACAAACCTCCTCCACATGTTATTAACTTACTACTGGGGTGAAACACTGTAACAAACCTTCTCCTCGTGCAATCTCCTTTCTACTGGGATGACACACTGTAACAAAACCCCCTCCTCATGTAATCTCCTTACTACGGGGTGACACACTGTAACAAACCTCTCCTCATGTAATCTCCTTACTACTGGGGTGACACAAAGTAAAAAACCCCCTCCTCATGTAATCTCCTTACTACTGGGGTGACACACTGTAACAAACCTCCTTATTTAATCTCCTTACTACTGGGGTGACACAAAGTAACAAACCTCCTGCCCATGTAATCTCCTTTCTACTGGAGTGACACACTGTAACAAACCTCATCATGTTATTAACTTATTACTGGGGTGACACACTGTAACAAACCTCCTCATCATGTAATCTCTTTACTACTGGGGTGACACACTGTAACAAAACTTCCCCTCATGTAATCTCGTTTCTACTGGGGTGACCCACTGAAACAAACCCCATTTTCATGTTATTAACTTACTACTGGGGTGACACACAATAACAAACCTACTCCCCATGTAATCTCCTTACTACTTGGGTGACACACTGTAACAAACCTCCTCCTTATTTTTTGCTCCTAACTACTGGGGTGACACACTGTAACAAACCCCATCCTTATATTATTAACTTACTACTGGGTGACAAACTGTAAATAAAACAAAAAAAAAACCTTGTCATGTAATCACCTTACGACTGGGGTGACACACTGTAACAAACCTCATAATGTTAATAACTTATTACTGGGGTGACACACTGTAACAAACCTTCTTATCATGTAATCTCCTTACTACTGGGGTGACACACTGTAACAACCTCCTCCACATGTTATTAACTTACTACTGGGGTGACACACCGTAACAAACCTTCTCCTCGTTCAATCTCCTTTCTATTGGGATGACACACTGTAACAAAACTTCCCCTCATGTAATCTACTTTCTACTGGGGTGACACACTGTAAAAAACCTCCTCACGTTATTAACTTATTACTGGGGTGACACACTGTAACAAATCTCCTCATCAAGTAATCTCTTTACTACTGGGGTGACACACTGTAACAAAACTTCCCCTCATGTAATCTCGTTTCTACTGGGGTGACCCACTGAAACAAACCCCATCTTCATGTTATTAACTTACTACTGGGGTGACACACAGTAACAAACCTACTCCCATGTAATCTCCTTACTACTTGGGTGACACACTGTAACAAACCTCCTCCTCATTTTTTTTCTCCTAACTACTGGGGTGACACACTGTAACAAACCCCATCCTCATATGATTAACTTACTACTGGGTGACAAACTGTAAAAAAAAAAAAAAACCTTGTCATGTAATCACCTTACGACTGGGGTGACACACTGTAACAAACCCCATTCTTATATTATTAACTTACTACTGGGGTGACCCACTGTAACAAACCCAATCTTCATGTTATTAACTTACTACTGGGGTGACACACAGTAACAAACCTACTCCCCATGTAATCTCCTTACTACTTGGGTGACACACTGTAACAAACCTCCTCCTCATTTTTTCTCCTAACTACTGGGGTGACACACTGTAACAAACCTCATCCTCATGTAATCTCCCTTACTACTGGGGTGACACACTGTAACAAACGCCCACCTCATGTAATCTCCTTACTACTGGGGTGACACAAAGTAACAAACCTCCTGCCCATGTAATCTTATTACTACTAGGGTGACACACTGTAACAAACCTCCTCCACATGTAATCTTATTACTACTGGGGTGATACACTGTAACAAACCTCCTCCACATGTTATTAACTTACTACTAGGGTGACACACTGTGACAAACCTTTTCCTCATGTATTCTCCTTTCTACTGGGGTGACATACTGTAACAAAACTTCTCCTCATGTAATCTCCTTTCTACTTGGGTGACACACTGTAAAAAACCTCCTCATGTTATTAACGTATTACTGGGGTGACACACTGTAACAAAACTTCTCCTCATGTAATCTTGTTTCTACTGGGTTGACCCACTGTAACAAACCCCATCTTCATGTAATTAACTTACCACTGGGGTGACACACAGTAACAAACCTACTCCCCATGTAATCTCCATACTACTTGGGTGACACACTGTAACAAACACCCTCCTCATGTAATCTCCTTACTACGGGGTGACACACTGTAACAAACCTCTCCTCATGTAATCTCCTTACTACTGGGGTGACACAAAGTAACAAACCCCCTCCTCATGTAATCTCCTTACTACTGGGGTGACACACTGTAACAAACCTCCTTATTTAATCTCCTTACTACTGGGGTGACACAAAGTAACAAACCTCCTGCCCATGTAATCTTATTACTACTAGGGTGACACAATGTAACAAACCTCCTAATGTTAATAACTTATTACTGGGGTGAAACACTGTAACAAACCTCCTCCACATGTTATTAACTTACTACTGGGGTGAAACACTGTAACAAACCTTCTCCTCGTGCAATCTCCTTTCTATTGGGATGACACACTGTAACAAAACCCCCTCCTCATGTAATCTCCTTACTACGGGGTGACACACTGTAAAAAATCTCTCCTCATGTAATCTCCTTACTACTGGGGTGACACAAAGTAACAAACCCCCTCCTCATGTAATTTCCTTACTACTGGGGTGACACACTGTAACAAACCTCCTTATTTAATCTCCTTACTACTGGGGTGACACAAAGTAACAAACCTCCTGCCCATGTAATCTCCTTTCTACTGGAGTGACACACTGTAACAAACCTCATCATGTTATTAACTTATTACTGGGGTGACACACTGTAACAAACCTCCTCATCATGTAATCTCTTTACTACTGGGGTGACACACTGTAACAAAACTTCCCCTCATGTAATCTCGTTTCTACTGGGGTGAGCCACTGAAACAAACCCCATTTTCATGTTATTAACTTACTACTGGGGTGACACACAATAACAAACCTACTCCCCATGTAATCTCCTTACTACTTGGGTGACACACTGTAACAAACCTCCTCCTTAATTTTTTTCTCCTAACTACTGGGGTGACACACTGTAACAAACCCCATCCTCATATTATTAACTTACTACTGGGTGACAAACTGTAAAAAAAAAAAAAAAAAACCTTGTCATGTAATCACCTTACGACTGGGGTGACACACTGTAACAAACCTCCTAATGTTAATAATTTATTACTGGGGTGAAACACTGTAACAAACCTTCTCATCATGTAATCTCCTTACTACTGGGGTGACACACTGTAACAAACCTCCTCCACATGTTATTAACTTACTACTGGGGTGACACACTGTAACAAACCTTCTCCTCGTGCAATCTCCTTTCTAATGGGATGACACACTGTAACAAAACTTCTCTTCATGTAATCTCCTTTCTACTGGGGTGACACACTGTAACAAACCTCCTCACGTTATTAACTTATTACTGGGGTGACACACTGTAACAAACCTCCTCATCAAGTAATCTCTTTACTACTGGGGTGACACACTGTAACAAAACTTCCCCTCATGTAATCTCATTTCTACTGGGGTGACCCACTAAAACAAACCCCATCTTCATGTTATTAACTTACTACTGGGGTTACACACAGTAACAAACCTACTCCCCATGTAATCTCCTTACTACTTGCGTGACACACTGTAACAAACCTCCTCCTCATTTTTTTTCTCCTAACTACTGGGGTGACACACTGTAACAAACCCCATCCTCATATTATTAACTTACTACTGGGTGACAAACTGTAAAAAAAAAAAAAAACCTTGTCATGTAATCACCTTACGACTGGGGTGACACACTGTAACAAACCCCATTCTTATATTATTAACTTACTACTGGGGTGACCCACTGTAACAAACCCAATCTTCATGTTATTAACTTACTACTGGGGTGACACACAGTAACAAACCTACTCCCCATGTAATATCCTTACTACTTGGGTGACACACTGTAACAAACCTCCTCCTCATTTTTTCTCCTAACTACTGGGGTGACACCCTGTAACAAACCTCATCCTCATGTAATCTACCTTACTACTGGGGTGACACACTGTAACAAACGCCCACCTCATGTAATCTCCTTACTACTGGGGTGACACAAAGTAACAAACCTCCTGCCCATGTAATCTTATTACTACTAGGGTGACACACTGTAACAAACCTCCTCCACATGTAATCTTATTACTACTGGGGTGATACACTGTAACAAACCTCCTCCACATGTTATTAACTTACTACTAGGGTGACACACTTTAACAAACCTTTTCCTCATGTATTCTCCTTTCTACTGGGGTGACATACTGTAACAAAACTTCTCCTCATGTAATCTCCTTTCTACTTGGGTGACACACTGTAACAAACCTCCTCATGTTATTAACGTATTACTGGGGTGACACACTGTAACAAAACTTCTCCTCATGTAATCTCGTTTCTACTGGGTTGACCCACTGTAACAAACCCCATCTTCATGTTATTAACTTACTACTGGGGTGACACACAGTAACAAACCTACTCCCCATGTAATCTCCTTACTACTTGGGTGACACACTGTAACAAACACCCTCCTCATGTAATCTCCTTACTACTGGGGTGATACACTGTAATAAACCTTCTCCTTATGTAATCTCCTTACTACTGGGGTGACACACTGTAACAAACCTCATCCTCATGTCATATCCATACTACCGGGGTGACACACTATAACCAACCTCATCCTCATTTTATTAACTTACTACTGGGGTGACACACTGTAACAAACCTCTCCTCATGTAATCTCCTTACTACTGGGGTGACACAAAGTAACAAACCCCCTCCACATGTAATCTCCTTACTACTGGGGTGACACACTGTAACAAACCTCCTTATTTAATCTCCTTACTACTGGGGTGACACAAAGTAACAAACCTCCTGCCCATGTAATCTTATTACTACTAGGGTGACACACTGTAACAAACCTCCTCCACATGTAATCTTATTACTACTGGGGTGATACACTGTAACAAACCTCCTCCACATGTTATTAACTTACTACTAGGGTGACACACTTTAACAAACCTTTTCCTCATGTATTCTCCTTTCTACTGGGGTGACATACTGTAACAAAACTTCTCCTCATGTAATCTCCTTTCTACTTGGGTGACACACTGTAACAAACCTCCTCATGTTATTAACGTATTACTGGGGTGACACACTGTAACAAAACTTCTCCTCATGTAATCTCGTTTCTACTGGGTTGACCCACTGTAACAAACCCCATCTTCATGTTATTAACTTACTACTGGGGTGACACACAGTAACAAACCTACTCCCCATGTAATCTCCTTACTACTTGGGTGACACACTGTAACAAACACCCTCCTCATGTAATCTCCTTACTACTGGGGTGATACACTGTAATAAACCTTCTCCTTATGTAATCTCCTTACTACTGGGGTGACACACTGTAACAAACCTCATCCTCATGTCATATCCATACTACCGGGGTGACACACTATAACCAACCTCATCCTCATTTTATTAACTTACTACTGGGGTGACACACTGTAACAAACCCCCTCCTCATGTAAACTCCTTACTACGGGGTGACACACTGTAACAAACCTCTCCTCATGTAATCTCCTTACTACTGGGGTGACACAAAGTAACAAACCCCCTCCACATGTAATCTCCTTACTACTGGGGTGACACACTGTAACAAACCTCCTTATTTAATCTCCTTACTACTGGGGTGACACAAAGTAACAAACCTCCTGCCCATGTAATCTTATTACTACTAGGGTGACACACTGTAACAAACCTCCTCCACATGTAATCTTATTACTACTGGGGTGATACACTGTAACAAACCTCCTCCACATGTTATTAACTTACTACTAGGGTGACACACTTTAACAAACCTTTTCCTCATGTATTCTCCTTTCTACTGGGGTGACATACTGTAACAAAACTTCTCCTCATGTAATCTCCTTTCTACTTGGGTGACACACTGTAACAAACCTCCTCATGTTATTAACGTATTACTGGGGTGACACACTGTAACAAAACTTCTCCTCATGTAATCTCGTTTCTACTGGGTTGACCCACTGTAACAAACCCCATCTTCATGTTATTAACTTACTACTGGGGTGACACACAGTAACAAACCTACTCCCCATGTAATCTCCTTACTACTTGGGTGACACACTGTAACAAACACCCTCCTCATGTAATCTCCTTACTACTGGGGTGATACACTGTAATAAACCTTCTCCTTATGTAATCTCCTTACTACTGGGGTGACACACTGTAACAAACCTCATCCTCATGTCATATCCATACTACCGGGGTGACACACTATAACCAACCTCATCCTCATTTTATTAACTTACTACTGGGGTGACACACTGTAACAAACCCCCTCCTCATGTAAACTCCTTACTACGGGGTGACACACTGTAACAAACCTCTCCTCATGTAATCTCCTTACTACTGGGGTGACACAAAGTAACAAACCCCCTCCACATGTAATCTCCTTACTACTGGGGTGACACACTGTAACAAACCTCCTTATTTAATCTCCTTACTACTGGGGTGACACAAAGTAACAAACCTCCTGCCCATGTAATCTTATTACTACTAGGGTGACACACTGTAACAAACCTCCTAATGTTAATAACTTATTACTGGGGTGAAACACTGTAACAAACCTCATCCACATGTGATTAACTTACTACTGGGGTGAAACACTGTAACAAACCTTCTCCTCGTGCAATCTCCTTTCTACTGGGATGACACACTGTAACAAAACCCCTCCTCATGTAAACTCCTTACTACGGGGTGACACACTGTAACAAACCTCTCCTCATGTAATCTCCTTACTACTGGGGTGACACAAAGTAACAAACCCCCTCCTCATGTAATCTCCTTACTACTGGGGTGACACACTGTAACAAACCTCCTTATTTAATCTCCTTACTACTGGGGTGACACAAAGTAACAAACCTCCTGCCCATGTAATCTCCTTTCTACTGGAGTGACACACTGTAACAAACCTCATCATGTTATTAACTTATTACTGGGGTGACACACCGTAACAAACCTCCTCATCATGTAATCTCTTTACTACTGGGGTGACACACTGTAACAAAACTTCCCCTCATGTAATCTCGTTTCTACTGGGGTGACCCACTGAAACAAACCCCATTTTCATGTTATTAACTTACTACTGGGGTGACACACAATAACAAACCTACTCCCCATGTAATCTCCTTACTACTTGGGTGACACACTGTAACAAACCTCCTCCTTATTTTTTTCTCCTAACTACTGGGGTGACACACTGTAACAAACCCCATCCTCATATTATTAACTTACTACTGGGTGACAAACTGTAAAAAAAAAAAAAAAAAACCTTGTCATGTAATCACCTTACGACTGGGGTGGCACACTGTAACAAACCTCCTAATGTTAATAACTTATTACTGGGGTGACACACTGTAACAAACCTTCTCATCATGTAATCTCCTTACTACTGGGGTGACACACTGTAACAAACCTCCTCCACATGTTATTAACTTACTACTGGGGTGACACACTGTAACAAACCTTCTCCTCGTGCAATCTCCTTTCTACTGGGATGACACACTGTAACAAAACTTCCCCTCATGTAATCTACTTTCTACTGGGGTGACATACTGTAACAAACCTCCTCACGTTATTAACTTATTACTGGGGTGACACACTGTAACAAACCTCCTCATCAAGTAATCTCTTTACTACTGGGGTGACACACTGTAACAAAACTTCCCCTCATGTAATCTCGTTTCTACTGGGGTGAACCACTGAAACAAACCCCATCTTCATGTTATTAACTTACTACTGGGGTGACACACAGTAACAAACCTATTCCCCATGTAATCTCCTTACTACTTGGGTGACACACTGTAACAAACCTCCTTCTCATTTTTTTTCTCCTAACTACTGGGGTGACACACTGTAACAAACCCCATCCTCATATTATTAACTTACTACTGGGTGACAAACTGTAAAAAAAAAAAAAAAAAAACCTTGTCATGTAATCACCTTACGACTGGGGTGACACACTGTAACAAACCCCATTCTTATATTTTTAACTTACTACTGGGGTGACCCACTGTAACAAACCCAATCTTCATGTTATTAACTTACTACTGGGGTGACACACAGGAACAAACCTACTCCCCATGTAATCTCCTTACTACTTGGGTGACACACTGTAACAAACCTCCTCCTCATTTTTTCTCCTAACTACTGGGGTGACATACTGTAACAAACCTCATCCTCATGTAATCTCCCTTACAACTGGGGTGACACACTGTAACAAACGCCCTCCTCATGTAATCACCTTACTACTGGGGTGACAAACTGTAACAAACCTCCTTATTTAATCTCCTTACTACTGGGGTGACACAAAGTAACAAACCTCCTGCCCATGTAATCTTATTACTACTAGGGTGACACACTGTAACAAACCTCCTCCACATGTAATCTTATTACTACTGGGGTGATACACTGTAACAAACCTCTTCCACATGTTATTAACTTACTACTAGGGTGACACACTGTAACAAACCTTTTCCTCATGTATTCTCCTTTCTACTGGGGTGACATACTGTAACAAAACTTCTCCTCATGTAATCTCCTTTCTACTTGGGTGACACACTGTAACAAACCTCCTCATGTTATTAACGTATTACTGGGGTGACACACTGTAACAAAACTTCTCCTCATGTAATCTCGTTTCTACTGGGTGGACCCACTGTAACAAACCCCATCTTCATGTTATTAACTTACTACTGGGGTGACACACAGTAACAAACCTACTCCCCATGTAATCTCCTTACTACTTGGGTGACACACTGTAACAAACCCCCTCCTCATGTAAACTCCTTACTACGGGGTGACACACTGTAACAAACCTCTCCTCATGTAATCTCCTTACTACTGGGGTGACACAAAGTAACAAACCCCCTCCACATGTAATCTCCTTACTACTGGGGTGACACACTGTAACAAACCTCCTTATTTAATCTCCTTACTACTGGGGTGACACAAAGTAACAAACCTCCTACCCATGTAATCTTATTACTACTAGGGTGACACACTGTAACAAACCTCCTAATGTTAATAACTTATTACTGGGGTGAAACACTGTAACAAACCTCCTCCACATGTTATTAACTTACTACTGGGGTGAAACACTGTAACAAACCTTCTCCTCGTGCAATCTCCTTTCTACTGGGATGACACACTGTAACAAAACCCCTCCTCATGTAAACTCCTTACTACGGGGTGACAAACTGTAACAAACCTCTCCTCATGTAATCTCCTTACTACTGGGGTGACACAAAGTAACAAACCCCCTACTCATGTAATCTCCTTACTACTGGGGTGACACACTGTAACAAACCTCCTTATTTAATCTCCTTACTACTGGGGTGACACAAAGTAACAAACCTCCTGCCCATGTAATCTCCTTTCTACTGGAGTGACACACTGTAACAAACCTCATCATGTTATTAACTTATTACTGGGGTGACACACTGTAACAAACCTCCTCATCATGTAATCTTTTTACTACTGGGGTGACACACTGTAACAAAACTTCCCCTCATGTAATCTCGTTTCTACTGGGGTGACCCACTGAAACAAACCCCATTTTCATGTTATTAACTTACTACTGGGGTGACAAACTGTAAAAAAAAAAAAAAAAAAACCTTGTCATGTAATCACCTTACGACTGGGGTGACACACTGTAACAAACCTCCTCCTTATTTTTTTCTCCTAACTACTGGGGTGACACACTGTAACAAACCCCATCCTAATATTATTAACTTACTACTGGGTGACAAACTGTAAAAAAAAAAAAAAAAACCTTGTCATGTAATCACCTTACGACTGGGTTGACACACTGTAACAAACCTCCTAATGTTAATAACTTATTACTGGGGTGACACACTGTAACAAACCTTCTCATCATGTAATCTCCTTACTACTGGGGTGACACACTGTAACAAACCTCCTCCACATGTTATTAACTTACTACTGGGGTGACACACTGTAACAAACCTTCTCCTTGTGCAATCTCCTTTCTACTGGGATGACACACTGTAACAAACCTCCTCACGTTATTAACTTATTGCTGGGGTGACACACTGTAACAAACCTCCTCATCAAGTAATCTCTTTACTACTGGGGTGACACACTATAACAAAACTTCCCCTCATGTAATCTCATTTCTACTGGGTTGACCCACAGAAACAAACCCCATCTTCATGTTATTAACTTACTACTGGGGTTACACACAGTAACAAACCTACTCCCCATGTAATCTCCTTACTACTTGGGTGACACACTGTAACAAACCTCCTCCTCATTTTTTTTCTCCTAACTACTGGGGTGACACACTGTAACAAACCCCATCCTCATATTATTAACTTACTACTGGGTGACAAACTGTAAAAAAAAAAAAAAACCTTGTCATGTAATCACCTTACGACTGGGGTGACACACTGTAACAAACTCCATTCTTATATTATTAACTTACTACTGGGGTGACCCACTGTAACAAACCCAATCTTCATGTTATTAACTTACTGCTGGGGTGACACACAGTAACAAACCTACTCCCCATGTAATCTCCTTATTACTTGGGTGACACACTGTAACAAACCTCATCCTCATTTTTTCTCCTAACTTCTGGGGTGACACAGTGTAACAAACCTCATCCTCATGTAATCTCCCTTACTACTGGGGTGACACACTGTAACAAACGCCCTCCTCATGTAATCACCTTACTACTGGGGTGACACACTGTAACAAACCTCCTTATTTAATCTCCTTACTACTGGGGTGACACAAAGTAACAAACCTCCTGCCCATGTAATCTTATTACTACTAGGGTGACACACTGTAACAAACCTCCTAATGTTAATAACTTATTACTGGGGTGAAACACTGTAACAAACCTCCTCCACATGTTATTAACTTACTACTGGGGTGAAACACTGTAACAAACCTCCTCGTGCAATCTCCTTTCTACTGGGATGACACACTGTAACAAAACCCCCTCCTCATGTAATCTCCTTACTACGGGGTGACACACTGTAACAAACCTCTCCTCATGCAATCTCCTTACTACTGGGGTGACACAAAGTAACAAACCCCCTCCTCATGTAATCTCCTTACTACTGGGGTGACACACTGTAACAAAACTTCTCCTCATCATGTAATTTCCTTTCTACTGGGGTGACACACTGTAACAAATCTCCTCATGTTATTAACTTATTACTGGGGTGACTCACAGTAACAAACCTTCTCATTATGTAATAACCTTACTACTGGGGTGACACACTGTAACAAACCCCCTACTCATGTAATCTCCTTACTATTGGGGTGACACACTGTAACAAAACTTCTCATGTTATTAACTTATTACTGGGGTGACTCACTGTAACAAACCTTCTCATCATGTAATCAGCTTACTACTGGGGTAACACACTGTAACAAACCTCCTCCACCTCATGTAATCTCCTACTACTGGGGTGACACACTGTAACAAACCTTCTCCCCGTGTAATCTCCTTACTACTAGGGTGACACACTGTAACAAACCTCCTCCTTATGTAATCTCCTTACTACTGGGTTGACACTCTGTAACAAATCTCCTCTTCATGATTTTTCTCCTAATTACTGGGGTGACACACACACTGTAACAAACCTTCTCCTCATGGATCTTCCTTACAACTGGGGTGACACAATGTAACAAATCTCATCATGTAATACCCGAAATAAAAAATGTCAAATTCCTGGTTATAGGCCAAGGGGAGGTGTAGGTCCATGTGCCCAGGAAGGTCAACCTTACCTGGGCAAGTCCTCCTGAAGGGTCCCCTGACTGACTTCCATGCCTAACAATAATTGAAAAACTGAGAACCAGTATGAGATCGGATTTGAAAGCTGAATCCAGCTCAGAGTTCCACGAGCTGGGCATGTCCGAGTGGTATGCGTTCATAAAACTGTATCGCAGCATCGCAAGTAGGTACCTTTGAACGGCCACCTGCCTCAGAATAGCAGGAGAGCACGCCGTCCGGCTGCTTTCTCAGGGTACGCCAGGGCCGAGCGCGGGCTCCCCTGGGGTCGAACCCCTGGTTTCTCCCTTGATATTTTCCAAGGGGATTGGGATGGTTCACGTACCCGAACCGGGGCAGGGCTGTCCCCGGGTGAAACCTCTGGAAGGGTCCCCTGAAAGGCTTCAATGCCTGTTGTCTCTGGTTCTCTGCATATCAAAAGTCGCTATAAGGGGTGGGAGGCACGGGTCCCTGTACACAGGCAGGGCGTGCCGTCCTTGGGCACAGGATCGGTGACGCGGACCCCCTGGCGACGGGGAGCAGAAGCGTGGGGCGAGTCGGCAAACATTGGTGGGCGGTCCACCAAGGCACCCCGGCCCTCCGGAGGCGAAATTAAAAATTCCAGGTTGTCGGCCAGGGGCAGATGCGAGTCCAAATGCACAGGTGGGTCAACAGAACACGGGCAAGGCCTCTGGAAGGGTCTTCCATGCCTGTAGAATTTTGACACACAGAGAACCAGAGAAGGCTATATGGGCGGGAGGCGCCAATCCCTGTACCCAGGGACCCCAGGGTTGCGGGGAGCAGAAGCATCAGGCGAGTAAGAATACATAGGTGGGCGGTCCGCCAAGGAGGTTCGTCCCCAGGGGAGCCCGTACTCGGCCACTCTCTCAGGGTACGCCAGGGACAAGCGCGGGCTCCCCTGGGGAGGAACCTTCCGGTTTCTCCCTTTGTATTTTCCAGGGGGATTGGGCTGGTTCATGTACCCAGCCCAGGGCTTGGTGGTCCCCGGGCGAAACCTCCGGAACGGTCCGGTGACAGGCTTCCATGCCTGAAGACCTTTGACACGCAGAGAACCAGAGAGGCTATAAGTGAGGGAGGCGCGGGTCCCTGTACCCAGACAGGGCGTGCCGTCCATGGGCACAGGATCAGTGATGCGGACCCCCCAGTGTCAGGGAGCAGAAGCGTCGGACGAGTCGGCAAACATTGGCGGGCGGTCTGCCGAGGAGGTTCATCCCCAGGGGAGCCCGTACTCAGCCGCTCTCTCAGGTTACGCCACGGCCTAGCCCGGGTTCTCCTGTTGACGAACCTTCAGGTTTCTCCCTTGGTATTTTACAGGGGGAAAGGGCTGGTTCATGTACCCCACCCAGGGCAGGGCGGGCGAAGCCTTTGAAACAGTCTCCTGACAGGCTTCCATGCCTGTAGACCGTTGACATGTAGAGAACCAGAAATGGCTATAAGGGCGGGAGGCGCAGGTCCCTGTACCCAGACAGGGCACGCCATCCTTGTTACAGGATCGGTGATGCAGACCCCCCAGCGTCGGGGAGCAGAACCGTCGGGCGAGTCGGCAAACGTCGGCGGGCGGTCCGCCGAGGAGGTTCATCCCCACGGGAGCCCGTACTCAGCTGTTCTCTCAGGGTATGCGAGGGCCGAGCGTGGGCTAACCTGGGGACGAACCTTCCGGTTTCTCCCTTGGTATTTTCCAGGGGGATTGGGCTGGTTCATGTACCCAGCCCAGGGCTGGGTGGTCCCCGGGCGAAACCTCCGGAACGGTCCCCTGGCAGGCTTCCATGCCTGAAGACCTTTGACACGCAGAGAACCAGAGAGGCCATAAGGGAGGGAGGCGCGGGTCCCTGTACCCAGACAGGGCGTGCCGTCCATGGGCACAGGATCAGTGATGCGGACCCCCCAGCGTCAGGGAGCAGAAGCATTGGGCGAGTCGGCAAACATCGGCGGGCGGTCCGCCGAGAAAATTCATCCACAGGGGAGCCCGTACTCAGCTGCTCTCTCAGGTTACGTACGCCAGGGCCGAGCGCGGGGTCCCCTGGGGACGAACCTTGAGGTTTCTCCCTTGGTATTTTACAGGGGAAAGGGCTGGTTCATGTACCCGACCAGGGGCTGGGCGGTCCCCGGGTGAAGCCTCTGAAACAGTCCCCTGACAGGCTTCCATGCCTGTAGACCTTTGACACGTAGAGAACCAGAGATGGCAATAAGGGCGGGAGGCGCAGGTCCCTGTACCCAGACAGGGCGCGCCATCCTTGGGCACAGGATCGGTGATGCAGACCCCCCAGCGTCCGGGAGCAGAACCGTCGGGCGGGGGTGACACAATGTAACAAATCTCATCATGTAATACCCGAAATAAAAAATGTCAAATTCCTGGTTATAGGCCAAGGGGAGGTGTAGGTCCATGTGCCCAGGAAGGTCAACCTTACCTGGGCAAGTCCTCCTGAAGGGTCCCCTGACTGACTTCCATGCCTAACAATAATTGAAAAACTGAGAACCAGTATGAGATCGGATTTGAAAGCTGAATCCAGCTCAGAGTTCCACGAGCTGGGCATGTCCGAGTGGTATGCGTTCATAAAACTGTATCGCAGCATCGCAAGTAGGTACCTTTGAACGGCCACCTGCCTCAGAATAGCAGGAGAGCACGCCGTCCGGCTGCTTTCTCAGGGTACGCCAGGGCCGAGCGCGGGCTCCCCTGGGGTCGAACCCCTGGTTTCTCCCTTGATATTTTCCAAGGGGATTGGGATGGTTCACGTACCCGAACCGGGGCAGGGCTGTCCCCGGGTGAAACCTCTGGAAGGGTCCCCTGAAAGGCTTCAATGCCTGTTGTCTCTGGTTCTCTGCATGTCAAAAGTCGCTATAAGGGGTGGGAGGCACGGGTCCCTGTACACAGGCAGGGCGTGCCGTTCTTGGGCACAGGATCGGTGACGCGGACCCCCTGGCGACGGGGAGCAGAAGCGTGGGGCGAGTCGGCAAACATTGGTAGGCGGTCCACCAAGGCACCCCGGCCCTCCGGAGGCGAAATTAAAAATTCCAGGTTGTCGGCCAGGGGCAGATGCGAGTCCAAATGCACAGGAGGGTCAACAGAACACGGGCAAGGCCTCTGGAAGGGTCTTCCATGCCTGTAGAATTTTGACACACAGAGAACCAGAGAAGGCTATATGGGCGGGAGGCGCCAATCCCTGTACCCAGGGACCCCAGGGTTGCGGGGAGCAGAAGCATCAGGCGAGTAAGAATACATAGGTGGGCGGTCCGCCAAGGAGGTTCGTCCCCAGGGGAGCCCGTACTCGGCCACTCTCTCAGGGTACGCCAGGGACAAGCGCGGGCTCCCCTGGGGACGAACCTTCCGGTTTCTCCCTTTGTATTTTCCAGGGGGATTGGGCTGGTTCATGTACCCAGCCCAGGGCTTGGTGGTCCCCGGGCGAAACCTCCGGAACGGTCCGGTGACAGGCTTCCATGCCTGAAGACCTTTGACACGCAGAGAACCAGAGAGGCTATAAGTGAGGGAGGCGCGGGTCCCTGTACCCAGACAGGGCGTGCCGTCCATGGGCACAGGATCAGTGATGCGGACCCCCCAGTGTCAGGGAGCAGAAGCGTCGGACGAGTCGGCAAACATCGGCGGGCGGTCTGCCGAGGAGGTTCATCCCCAGGGGAGCCCGTACTCAGCCGCTCTCTCAGGTTACGCCACGGCCGAGCCCGGGTTCTCCTGTTGACGAACCTTCAGGTTTCTCCCTTGGTATTTTACAGGGGGAAAGGGCTGGTTCATGTACCCCACCCAGGGCAGGGCGGGCGAAGCCTTTGAAACAGTCTCCTGACAGGCTTCCATGCCTGTAGACCGTTGACATGTAGAGAACCAGAAATGGCTATAAGGGCGGGAGGCGCAGGTCCCTGTACCCAGACAGGGCACGCCATCCTTGTCACAGGATCGGTGATGCAGACCCCCCAGCGTCGGGGAGCAGAACCGTCGGGCGAGTCGGCAAACGTCGGCGGGCGGTCCGCCGAGGAGGTTCATCCCCACGGGAGCCCGTACTCAGCTGTTCTCTCAGGGTATGCGAGGGCCGAGCGTGGGCTAACCTGGGGACGAACCTTCCGGTTTCTCCCTTGGTATTTTCCAGGGGGATTGGGCTGGTTCATGTACCCAGCCCAGGGCTGGGTGGTCCCCGGGCGAAACCTCCGGAACGGTCCCCTGGCAGGCTTCCATGCCTGAAGACCTTTGACACGCAGAGAACCAGAGAGGCCATAAGGGAGGGAGGCGCGGGTCCCTGTACCCAGACAGGGCGTGCCGTCCATGGGCACAGGATCATTTATGCGGACCCCCCAGCGTCAGGGAGCAGAAGCATTAGGCGAGTCGGCAAACATCGGCGGGCGGTCCGCCGAGAAAACTCATCCACAGGGGAGCCCGTACTCAGCTGCTCTCTCAGGTTACGCCAGGGCCAAGCGCGGGGTCCCCTGGGGACGAACCTTGAGGTTTCTCCCTTGGTATTTTACAGGGGGAAAGGGCTGGTTCATGTACCCGACCAGGGGCTGGGCGGTCCCCGGGTGAAGCCTCTGAAACAGTCCCCTGACAGGCTTCCATGCCTGTAGACCTTTGACACGTAGAGAACCAGAGATGGCAATAAGGGCGGGAGGCGCAGGTCCCTGTACCCAGACAGGGCGCGCCATCCTTGGGCACAGGATTGGTGATGCAGACCCCCCAGCATCCGGGAGCAGAACCGTCGGGCGAGTCGGAAAACATTGGCGGGCGGTCCGCCGAGGAGGTTCATACCCACGGGAGCCCGTACTCAGCCGTTCTCTCAGGGTATGCAAGGGCCGAGCGCGGGCACCCCTGGGGACGAACCTTCCGGTTTCTCCCTTGGTATTTTCCAGGGGGATTGGGCTGGTTCATGTACCCAGCCCAGGGCTGGGTGGTCCCCGGGCAAAAGCTCCGGAACGGTCCCCTGACAGGCATTCATGCGTTGCGTACCCTGAGAGAACGGCTGAGTACGGGCTCCGGTGGGGATGAACCTCCTCGGCGGACCGCCCGCCGATGTTTGCCGACTCGCCCGACCACTTCTGCTCCCTGATGCTGAGGGGTCCGCATCACTGATCCTGTGCCCATGGACGGCACTCCCTGTCTGGGTACAGGGACCCGCGCTTCCCTCCCTTATAGCCTCTCTGGTTCTCTGCGTGTCAAAGGTCTTCAGGCATGGAAGCCTGTCAGGGGACCGTTCCGGATTTTTCGCCTTGGGACCACCCAGCCTTGTACTCCCATACTCAGCCGTTCTCTCAGGGTACGCAAGGGCCTAGAGCGGGCTCCCCTGGGGACGATTCTTCAAGTTTCTCCCTTGGTATTTTACAGGGGGAATGGGCTGGTTCATGTACCCCACCCGGGCTGGGCGGTCCCTGAGCAAAGCCTTTGTAACAGTCCTCTGAGAAGCTTCCATGCCTGTAGACCTTTGACACGCAGAAAGGGTCCTCTGGAAGGGTCCCCTGAAAGGCTTCCATGCCTGTTGACTTTTGACATGCAGAGAACCATAGACGCTATAAGGGGCGGGAGGCACGGGTCCCTGTACACAGGCAGGGCGTGCCGTCAATGGGCACAGGATCGGTGACGCGGACCCCCTGGTGATGGGGAGCAGAAGCATTGAGTGAGTCGGTAAACATTGGCGGGCGGTCCACCAAGGCACCCCGACCCTCCGGAGGCGAAATTAAAAATTCCAGGTTGTCGGCCAGGGGCAGATGCGAGTCCAAATGCACAGAAGAGGGTCAACACGGGCAAGGCCTCTGGAAGTTGTACACCCCGATAAATACGGTAATGTTCCCTTATGGTGCTATCCTTTTATAATCCATAATTTTTGGGCCAGGTAGTCTAATTACTTG
The DNA here is from genome assembly GCF_029499605.1 of Hyla sarda. Lineage (NCBI taxonomy): Eukaryota > Metazoa > Chordata > Amphibia > Anura > Hylidae > Hyla > Hyla sarda. The sequence continues at coordinate 81,567,414 of NC_079199.1, read as the reverse complement.
GCGACATAATAACAGTATGAGTTCATGGTTTGGGAAAATAGATGCAGAAGGACAAATGGATGAAAGGATTGCCGCATCTGGCAACTTTACTGTTGGCTTTTTTTCAATGCAAAGGAGGAGCGTATAATTATTAAAAAGGGTATTTTTGGAGATGGACAGGCAGGCTGTAGGGGAGGAGGTAGGCCTGTATTTTGAACTTAAAAACTCAAATGGGTTTTTGGGTTCAAAATTTGTATTTTTCCCTTATGTTGCTATCCTTTTATAATCCATAATTTTGGGGCCAGGTAGTCTAATTACTTGGCGACATAATAACAGTATGAGTGCATGGTTTGGGAAAATAGAAGCAGAAGGACAAATGGATGAAAGAATGGCCGCATCTGGCAACTTTACTGTTTGTTTTTTTTCAATGCAAAGGAGGAGCGTATAATTATTAAAAAGGGTATTTTTGGAGATGGACAGGCAGGCTGATGGGGAGGAGGTAGGCCTGGATTTTGAACTTAAAAACTCAAATGGGTTTTTGGGTTCAAAATGTGTATTTTTTCCCTTATGCTGCTATCCTTTTATAATCCATAATTTTGGGGCCAGGTTGTCCGATAACTTAGCAAAGTGAAAACAGTATCAGTGTTTCATGGTTACCCCTGCTATCGGCGCTGCTGCCCCTTCTCTCCCCCTGGCTATCAGAGCCGCTGCCCCATTGCCGGCGCCGATAGCCAGGGGTAGAGAAACGGCGCCGGCAATGGGGCAGCGTCGTCGACAGACAGGGGGAAAGAAGAGGCAGCGGCACCCATTGCTGGCGCCGCTGCCCCGTGTCCCCCCACCAGAGGCCTGAAGCAGCACGGACCTGACCCCGGCAACAGGGTAATTATACAACTAGGGATGGGGGAGGCAACGGGGCAGCGGCACCGGCAATGGGTGCCGCTGCCCCTTATCCCCCCCTGGCTATCGGTGCCGTTGCCCCATTGCCGGCGCCGCTTCTCTCCCCCTGTATTTTGAACTTAAAAACTCAAATGGATTTTTGGCTTCAAAATGTGTATTTTTCACTAATGCTGCTATCCTTTTATAATCCATAATTTTGGGGCCAGTGAGTCTAATTACTTGGCGACATAATAACAGTATGAGTGCATGGTTTGGGAAAATAGATGCAGAAGGACAAATGGATGAAAGGATGGCCGCATCTGGCAACTTTACTGTTTGCTTTTTTTCAATGCAAAGGAGGAGCGTATAATTATTAAAAAGGGTATTTTTGGAGATGGACAGGCAGGCTGTAGGGGAGGAGGTAGGCCTGTATTTTGAACTTAAAAACTCAAATGGGTTTTTGGGTTCAAAATGTGCATTTTTCCCTTATGCTGCTATCCTTTTATAATCCATAATTTTGGGGCCAGGTTGTTCGATAACTTGGCAAAGTGAAAACAGTATGAGTGTATGATGGTTTGGGAACATAGGTGTAGAAGCACAAATCGATGAAAGGATAGCAGCATATGGCAACTTAACTGTTTGTTTTCCAAAGCAAACGAAGAGTGTATAATTATTAAAAACTGTATTTTTGGAGATGGACAGGCAGGCTGTAGGGGAGGAGGTAGGCCTGTATTTTGAACTTAAAAACTCAAATGGGTTTTTGGCTCCAAAATGTGTATTTTTCACTAATGCTGCTATGCTTTTATAATCCATAATTTTTGGGCCAGGTAGTCTAATTACTTGGCGACATAATAACAGTATGAGTGCACGGTTTGGGAAAATAGATGCAGAAGGACAAATGGATGAAAGGATGGCCGCATCTGGCAACTTTACTGTTTGCTTTTTTTCAATGCAAAGGAGGAGCGTATAATTATTAAAAAGGGTATTTTTGGAGATGGACAGGCAGGCTGTAGGGGAGGAGGTAGGCCTGTATTTTGAACTTAAAAACTCAAATGGGTTTTTGGGTTCAAAATGTGTATTTTTCACTAATGCTGCTATCCTTTTATAATCCATAATTTTTGGGCCAGGTAGTCTAATTACTTGGCGACATAATAACAGTATGAGTGCATGGTTTGGGAAAATAGATGCAGAAGGACAAATGGATGAAAGGATGCCCGCATCTGGCAACTTTACTGTTTGCTTTTTTTCAATGCAAAGGAGGAATGTATAATTATTAAAAAGGGTATTTTTGGAGATGGACAGGCAGGCTGTAGGGGAGGAGGTAGGCCTGTATTTTGAACTTAAAAACTCAAATGGGTTTTTGGGTTCAAAATGTGTATTTTTCCCTTATGCTGCTATCCTTTAATAATCCATAATTTTTGGGCCAGTGAGTCTAATTACTTGGCGACATAATAACAGTATGAGTGCATGGTTTGGGAAAAATAGATGCAGAAGGACAAATGGATGAAAGGATGGCCGCATCTGGCAACTTTACTGTTTGCTTTTTTTCAATGCAAAGGAGGAGCGTATAATTATTAAAAAGGGTATTTTTGGAGATGGACAGGCAGGCTGTAGGGGAGGAGGTAGGCCTGTATTTTGAACTTAAAAACTCAAATGGGTTTTTGGGTTCAAAATGTGTATTTTTCCCTTATGCTGCTATCCTTTTATAATCCATAATTTTTGGGCCAGGTAGTCTAATTACTTGGCGACATAATAACAGTATGAGTGCATGGTTTGGGAAAATAGATGCAGAAGGACAAATGGATGAAAGGATGGCCGCATCTGGCAACTTTACTGTTTGCTTTTTTTCAATGCAAAGGAGGAGCGTATAATTATTAAAAAGGGTATTTTTGGAGATGGACAGGCAGGCTGTAGGGGTGGAGGTAGGCCTGTATTTTGAACTTAAAAACTCAAATGGGTTTTTGGGTTCAAAATGTGTATTTTTCCCTTATGCTGCTATCCTTTTATAATCCATAATTTTGGGGCCAGGTTGTCCGATAACTTGGCAAAGTGAAAACAGTATGAGTGTATGATGGTTTGGGAACATAGGTGTAGAAGCACAAATCGATGAAAGGATAGCAGCATATGGCAACTTAACTATTTGCTTTTCCAAAGCAAATGAAGAGTGCATAATTATTAAAACAGGGTATTTTTGGAGATGGACAGGCAGGCTGATGGGGAGGAGGTAGGCCTGGATTTTGAACTTAAAAACTCAAATGGGTTTTTGGGTTCAAAATGTGTATTTTTTCCCTTATGCTGCTATCCTTTTATAATCCATAATTTTGGGGCCAGGTTGTCCGATAACTTGGCAAAGTGAAAACAGTATGAGTGTATGATGGTTTGGGAACATAGGTGTAGAAGCACAAATCGATGAAAGGATAGCAGCATATGGCAACTTAACTGTTTGTTTTCCAAAGCAAACGAAGAGTGTATAATTATTAAAAACTTTATTTTTGGAGATGGACAGGCAGGCTGTAGGGGAGGAGTTAGGCCTGTATTTTGAACTTAAAAACTCAAATGGGTTTTTGGCTTCAAAATGTGTATTTTTCACTAATGCTGCTATCCTTTTATAATCCATAATTTTTGGGCCAGTTAGTCTAATTATTTGGCGACATAATAACAGTATGAGTGCATGGTTTGGGAAAATAGATGCAGAAGGACAAATGGATGAAAGGATGGCCGCATCTGGCAACTTTACTGTTTGCTTTTTTTCAATGCAAAGGAGGAGCGTATAATTATTAAAAAGGGTATTTTTGGAGATGGACAGGCAGGCTGTAGGGGAGGAGGTAGGCCGGTATTTTGAACTTAAAAACTCAAATGGGTTTTTGGGTTCAAAATGTGTATTTTTCCCTTATGCTGCTATCCTTTTATAATCCATAATTTTTGGGCCAGGTAGTCTAATTACTTGGCGACATAATAACAGTATGAGTGCATGGTTTGGGAAAATAGATGCAGAAGGACAAATGGATGAAAGGATGGCCGCATCTGGCAACTTTACTGTTTGCTTTTTTTCAATGCAAAGGAGGAGCGTATAATTATTAAAAAGGGTATTTTTGGAGATGGACAGGCAGGCTGTAGGGGTGGAGGTAGGCCTGTATTTTGAACTTAAAAACTCAAATGGGTTTTTGGGTTCAAAATGTGTATTTTTCCCTTATGCTGCTATCCTTTTATAATCCATAATTTTGGGGCCAGGTTGTCCGATAACTTGGCAAAGTGAAAACAGTATGAGTGTATGATGGTTTGGGAACATAGGTGTAGAAGCACAAATCGATGAAAGGATAGCAGCATATGGCAACTTAACTATTTGCTTTTCCAAAGCAAATGAAGAGTGCATAATTATTAAAACAGGGTATTTTTGGAGATGGACAGGCAGGCTGATGGGGAGGAGGTAGGCCTGGATTTTGAACTTAAAAACTCAAATGGGTTTTTGGGTTCAAAATGTGTATTTTTTCCCTTATGCTGCTATCCTTTTATAATCCATAATTTTGGGGCCAGGTTGTCCGATAACTTAGCAAAGTGAAAACAGTATCAGTGTTTCATGGTTACCCCTGCTATCGGCGCTGCTGCCCCTTCTCTCCCCCTGGCTATCAGTGCCGCTGCCCCATTGCCGGCGCCGATAGCCAGGGGTAGAGAAACGGCGCCGGCAATGGGGCAGCGTCGTCGACAGACAGGGGGAAAGAAGAGGCAGCGGCACCCATTGCTGGCGCCGCTGCCCCGTGTCCCCCCACCAGAGGCCTGAAGCAGCACGGACCTGACCCCGGCAACAGGGTAATTATACAACTAGGGATGGGGGAGGCAACGGGGCAGCGGCACCGGCAATGGGTGCCGCTGCCCCTTATCCCCCCCTGGCTATCGGTGCCGTTGCCCCATTGCCGGCGCCGCTTCTCTCCCCCTGTATTTTGAACTTAAAAACTCAAATGGATTTTTGGCTTCAAAATTTGTATTTTTCACTAATGCTGCTATCCTTTTATAATCCATAATTTTTCGGCCAGTGAGTCTAATTACTTGGCGACATAATAACAGTATGAGTGCATGGTTTGGGAAAATAGATGCAGAAGGACAAATGGATGAAAGGATGGCCGCATCTGGCAACTTTACTGTTTGCTTTTTTTCAATGCAAAGGAGGAGCGTATAATTATTAAAAAGGGTATTTTTGGAGATGGACAGGCAGGCTGTAGGGGAGGAGGTAGGCCTGTATTTTGAACTTAAAAACTCAAATGGGTTTTTGGGTTCAAAATGTGCATTTTTCCCTTATGCTGCTATCCTTTTATAATCCATAATTTTGGGGCCAGGTTGTTCGATAACTTGGCAAAGTGAAAACAGTATGAGTGTATGATGGTTTGGGAACATAGGTGTAGAAGCACAAATCGATGAAAGGATAGCAGCATATGGCAACTTAACTGTTTGTTTTCCAAAGCAAACGAAGAGTGTATAATTATTAAAAACTGTATTTTTGGAGATGGACAGGCAGGCTGTAGGGGAGGAGGTAGGCCTGTATTTTGAACTTAAAAACTCAAATGGGTTTTTGGCTTCAAAATGTGTATTTTTCACTAATGCTGCTATCCTTTTATAATCCATAATTTTTGGGCCAGGTAGTCTAATTACTTGGCGACCTAATAACAGTATGAGTGCATGGTTTGGGAAAATAGATGCAGAAGGACAAATGGATGAAAGGATGGCCGCATCTGGCAACTTTACTGTTTGCTTTTTTTCAATGCAAAGGAGGAGCGTATAATTATTAAAAAGGGTATTTTTGGAGATGGACAGGCAGGCTGTAGGGGAGGAGGTAGGCCTGTATTTTGAACTTAAAAACTCAAATGGGTTTTTGGGTTCAAAATGTGTATTTTTCACTAATGCTGCTATCCTTTTATAATCCATAATTTTTGGGCCAGGTAGTCTAATTACTTGGCGACATAATAACAGTATGAGTGCATGGTTTGGGAAAATAGATGCAGAAGGACAAATGGATGAAAGGATGCCCGCATCTGGCAACTTTACTGTTTGCTTTTTTTCAATGCAAAGGAGGAATGTATAATTATTAAAAAGGGTATTTTTGGAGATGGACAGGCAGGCTGTAGGGGAGGAGGTAGGCCTGTATTTTGAACTTAAAAACTCAAATGGGTTTTTGGGTTCAAAATGTGTATTTTTCCCTTATGCTGCTATCCTTTAATAATCCATAATTTTTGGGCCAGTGAGTCTAATTACTTGGCGAAATAATAACAGTATGAGTGCATGGTTTGGGAAAAATAGATGCAGAAGGACAAATGGATGAAAGGATGGCCGCATCTGGCAACTTTACTGTTTGCTTTTTTTCAATGCAAAGGAGGAGCGTATAATTATTAAAAAGGGTATTTTTGGAGATGGACAGGCAGGCTGTAGGGGAGGAGGTAGGCCTGTATTTTGAACTTAAAAACTCAAATGGGTTTTTGGGTTCAAAATGTGTATTTTTCCCTTATGCTGCTATCCTTTTATAATCCATAATTTTGGGGCCAGGTTGTTCGATAACTTGGCAAAGTGAAAACAGTATGAGTGTATGATGGTTTGGGAACATAGGTGTAGAAGCACAAATCGATGAAAGGATAGCAGCATATGGCAACTTAACTGTTTGTTTTCCAAAGCAAACGAAGAGTGTATAATTATTAAAAACTTTATTTTTGGAGATGGACAGGCAGGCTGTAGGGGAGGAGGTAGGCCTGTATTTTGAACTTAAAAACTCAAATGGGTTTTTGGCTTCAAAATGTGTATTTTTCACTAATGCTGCTATCCTTTTATAATCCATAATTTTTGGGCCAGGTAGTCTAATTACTTGGCGACATAATAACAGTATGAGTGCATGGTTTGGGAAAATAGATGCAGAAGGACAAATGGATGAAAGGATGGCCGCATCTGGCAACTTTACTGTTTGCTTTTTTTCAATGCAAAGGAGGAGCGTATAATTATTAAAAAGGGTATTTTTGGAGATGGACAGGCAGGCTGTAGGGGAGGAGGTAGGCCTGTATTTTGAACTTAAAAACTCAAATGGGTTTTTGGGTTCAAAATGTGTATTTTTCACTAATGCTGCTATTCTTTTATAATCCATAATTTTTGGGCCAGGTAGTCTAATTACTTGGCGACATAATAACAGTATGAGTGCATGGTTTGGGAAAATAGATGCAGAAGGACAAATGGATGAAAGGATTGCCGCATCTGGCAACTTTATTGTTTGCTTTTTTTCAATGCAAAGGAGGAGCGTATAATTATTAAAAAGGGTATTTTTGGAGATGGACAGGCAGGCTGTAGGGGAGGAGGTAGGCCTGTATTTTGAACTTAAAAACTCAAATGGGTTTTTGGGTTCAAAATGTGTATTTTTCCCTTATGCTGCTATCCTTTTATAATCCATAATTTTTGGGCCAGGTAGTCTAATTACTTGGCGACATAATAACAGTATGAGTGCATGGTTTGGGAAAATAGATGCAGAAGGACAAATGGATGAAAGGATGGCCGCATCTGGCAACTTTACTGTTTGCTTTTTTTCAATGCAAAGGAGGAGCGTATAATTATTAAAAAGGGTATTTTTGGAGATGGACAGGCAGGCTGTAGGGGTGGAGGTAGGCCTGTATTTTGAACTTAAAAACTCAAATGGGTTTTTGGGTTCAAAATGTGTATTTTTCCCTTATGCTGCTATCCTTTTATAATCCATAATTTTGGGGCCAGGTTGTCCGATAACTTGGCAAAGTGAAAACAGTATGAGTGTATGATGGTTTGGGAACATAGGTGTAGAAGCACAAATCGATGAAAGGATAGCAGCATATGGCAACTTAACTATTTGCTTTTCCAAAGCAAATGAAGAGTGCATAATTATTAAAACAGGGTATTTTTGGAGATGGACAGGCAGGCTGATGGGGAGGAGGTAGGCCTGGATTTTGAACTTAAAAACTCAAATGGGTTTTTGGGTTCAAAATGTGTATTTTTTCCCTTATGCTGCTATCCTTTTATAATCCATAATTTTGGGGCCAGGTTGTCCGATAACTTGGCAAAGTGAAAACAGTATGAGTGTATGATGGTTTGGGAACATAGGTGTAGAAGCACAAATCGATGAAAGGATAGCAGCATATGGCAACTTAACTGTTTGTTTTCCAAAGCAAACGAAGAGTGTATAATTATTAAAAACTTTATTTTTGGAGATGGACAGGCAGGCTGTTGGGGAGGAGGTAGGCCTGTATTTTGAACTTAAAAACTCAAATGGGTTTTTGGCTTCAAAATGTGTATTTTTCACTAATGCTGCTATCCTTTTATAATCCATAATTTTTGGGCCAGGTAGTCTAATTACTTGGCGACATAATAACAGTATGAGTGCATGGTTTGGGAAAATAGATGCAGAAGGACAAATGGATGAAAGGATGGCCGCATCTGGCAACTTTACTGTTTGCTTTTTTTCAATGCAAAGGAGGAGCGTATAATTATTAAAAAGTGTATTTTTGGAGATGGACAGGCAGAGGCTGTAGGGGAGGAGGTAGGCCTGTATTTTGAACTTAAAAACTCAAATGGGTTTTTGGGTTCAAAATGTGTATTTTTCACTAATGCTGCTATCCTTTTATAATCCATAATTTTTGGGCCAGGTAGTCTAATTACTTGGCGACATAATAACAGTATGAGTGCATGGTTTGGGAAAATAGATGCAGAAGGACAAATGGATGAAAGGATGGCCGTATCTGGCAACTTTATTGTTTGCTTTTTTTCAATGCAAAGGAGGAGCGTATAATTATTAAAAAGGGTATTTTTGGAGATGGACAGGCAGGCTGTAGGGGAGGAGGTAGGCCTGTATTTTGAACTTAAAAACTCAAATGGGTTTTTGGGTTCAAAATGTGTATTTTTAACTAATGCTGCTATCCTTTTATAATCCATAATTTTTGGGCCAGGTAGTCTAATTACTTGGCGACATAATAACAGTATGAGTGCATGGTTTGGGAAAATAGATGCAGAAGGACAAATGGATGAAAGGATGCCCGCATCTGGCAACTTTACTGTTTGCTTTTTTTCAATGCAAAGGAGGAGTGTATAATTATTAAAAAGGGTATTTTTGGAGATGGACAGGCAGGCTGTAGGGGGGGAGGTAGGCCTGTATTTTGAACTTAAAAACTCAAATGGGTTTTTGGGTTCAAAATGTGTATTTTTCCCTTATGCTGCTATCCTTTAATAATCCATAATTTTTGGGCCAGTGAGTCTAATTACTTGGCGACATAATAACAGTATGAGTGCATGGTTTGGGAAAAATAGATGCAGAAGGACAAATGGATGAAAGGATGGCCGCATCTGGCAACTTTACTGTTTGCTTTTTTTCAATGCAAAGGAGGAGCGTATAATTATTAAAAAGGGTATTTTTGGAGATGGACAGGCAGGCTGTAGGGGAGGAGGTAGGCCTGTATTTTGAACTTAAAAACTCAAATGGGTTTTTGGGTTCAAAATGTGTATTTTTCCCTTATGCTGCTATCCTTTTATAATCCATAATTTTTGGGCCAGGTAGTCTAATTACTTGGCGACATAATAACAGTATGAGTGCATGGTTTGGGAAAATAGATGCAGAAGGACAAATGGATGAAAGGATGGCCGCATCTGGCAACTTTACTGTTTGCTTTTTTTCAATGCAAAGGAGGAGCGTATAATTATTAAAAAGGGTATTTTTGGAGATGGACAGGCAGGCTGTAGGGGTGGAGGTAGGCCTGTATTTTGAACTTAAAAACTCAAATGGGTTTTTGGGTTCAAAATGTGTATTTTTCCCTTATGCTGCTATCCTTTTATAATCCATAATTTTGGGGCCAGGTTGTCCGATAACTTGGCAAAGTGAAAACAGTATGAGTGTATGATGGTTTGGGAACATAGGTGTAGAAGCACAAATCGATGAAAGGATAGCAGCATATGGCAACTTAACTATTTGCTTTTCCAAAGCAAATGAAGAGTGCATAATTATTAAAACAGGGTATTTTTGGAGATGGACAGGCAGGCTGATGGGGAGGAGGTAGGCCTGGATTTTGAACTTAAAAACTCAAAGGGTTTTTGGGTTCAAAATGTGTATTTTTTCCCTTATGCTGCTATCCTTTTATAATCCATAATTTTGGGGCCAGGTTGTCCGATAACTTGGCAAAGTGAAAACAGTATGAGTGTATGATGGTTTGGGAACATAGGTGTAGAAGCACAAATCGATGAAAGGATAGCAGCATATGGCAACTTAACTGTTTGTTTTCCAAAGCAAACGAAGAGTGTATAATTATTAAAAACTTTATTTTTGGAGATGGACAGGCAGGCTGTAGGGGAGGAGGTAGGCCTGTATTTTGAACTTAAAAACTCAAATGGGTTTTTGGCTTCAAAATGTGTATTTTTCACTAATGCTGCTATCCTTTTATAATCCATAATTTTTGGGCCAGGTAGTCTAATTACTTGGCGACATAATAACAGTATGAGTGCATGGTTTGGGAAAATAGATGCAGAAGGACAAATGGATGAAAGGATGGCCGCATCTGGCAACTTTACTGTTTGCTTTTTTTCAATGCAAAGGAGGAGCGTATAATTATTAAAAAGGGTATTTTTGGAGATGGACAGGCAGGCTGTAGGGGAGGAGGTAGGCCTGTATTTTGAACTTAAAAACTCAAATGGGTTTTTGGGTTCAAAATGTGTATTTTTCCCTTATGCTGCTATCCTTTTATAATCCATAATTTTTGGGCCAGGTAGTCTAATTACTTGGCGACATAATAACAGTATGAGTGCATGGTTTGGGAAAATAGATGCAGAAGGACAAATGGATGAAAGGATGGCCGCATCTGGCAACTTTACTGTTTGCTTTTTTTCAATGCAAAGGAGGAGCGTATAATTATTAAAAAGGGTATTTTTGGAGATGGACAGGCAGGCTGTAGGGGTGGAGGTAGGCCTGTATTTTGAACTTAAAAACTCAAATGGGTTTTTGGGTTCAAAATGTGTATTTTTCCCTTATGCTGCTATCCTTTTATAATCCATAATTTTGGGGCCAGGTTGTCCGATAACTTGGCAAAGTGAAAACAGTATGAGTGTATGATGGTTTGGGAACATAGGTGTAGAAGCACAAATCGATGAAAGGATAGCAGCATATGGCAACTTAACTATTTGCTTTTCCAAAGCAAATGAAGAGTGCATAATTATTAAAACAGGGTATTTTTGGAGATGGACAGGCAGGCTGATGGGGAGGAGGTAGGCCTGGATTTTGAACTTAAAAACTCAAATGGGTTTTTGGGTTCAAAATGTGTATTTTTTCCCTTATGCTGCTATCCTTTTATAATCCATAATTTTGGGGCCAGGTTGTCCGATAACTTAGCAAAGTGAAAACAGTATCAGTGTTTCATGGTTACCCCTGCTATCGGCGCTGCTGCCCCTTCTCTCCCCCTGGCTATCAGTGCCGCTGCCCCATTGCCGGCGCCGATAGCCAGGGGTAGAGAAACGGCGCCGGCAATGGGGCAGCGTCGTCGACAGACAGGGGGAAAGAAGTGGCAGCGGCACCCATTGCTGGCGCCGCTGCCCCGTGTGGCCCCACCAGAGGCCTGAAGCAGCACGGACCTGACCCCGGCAACAGGGTAATTATACAACTAGGGATGGGGGAGGCAACGGGGCAGCGGCACCGGCAATGGGTGCCGCTGCCCCTTATCCCCCCCTGGCTATCGGTGCCGATGCCCCATTGCTGGCGCCGCTTCTCTCCCCCTGTATTTTGAACTTAAAAACTCAAATGGATTTTTGGCTTCAAAATTTGTATTTTTCACTAATGCTGCTATCCTTTTATAATCCATAATTTTTGGGCCAGTGAGTCTAATTACTTGGCGACATAATAACAGTATGAGTGCATGGTTTGGGAAAATAGATGCAGAAGGACAAATGGATGAAAGGATGGCCGCATCTGGCAACTTTACTGTTTGCTTTTTTTCAATGCAAAGGAGGAGCGTATAATTATTAAAAAGGGTATTTTTGGAGATGGACAGGCAGGCTGTAGGGGAGGAGGTAGGCCTGTATTTTGAACTTAAAAACTCAAATGGGTTTTTGGGTTCAAAATGTGCATTTTTCCCTTATGCTGCTATCCTTTTATAATCCATAATTTTGGGGCCAGGTTGTTCGATAACTTGGCAAAGTGAAAACAGTATGAGTGTATGATGGTTTGGGAACATAGGTGTAGAAGCACAAATCGATGAAAGGATAGCAGCATATGGCAACTTAACTGTTTGTTTTCCAAAGCAAACGAAGAGTGTATAATTATTAAAAACTGTATTTTTGGAGATGGACAGGCAGGCTGTAGGGGAGGAGGTAGGCCTGTATTTTGAACTTAAAAACTCAAATGGGTTTTTGGCTTCAAAATGTGTATTTTTCACTAATGCTGCTATCCTTTTATAATCCATAATTTTTGGGCCAGGTAGTCTAATTACTTGGCGACCTAATAACAGTATGAGTGCATGGTTTGGGAAAATAGATGCAGAAGGACAAATGGATGAAAGGATGGCCGCATCTGGCAACTTTACTGTTTGCTTTTTTTCAATGCAAAGGAGGAGCGTATAATTATTAAAAAGGGTATTTTTGGAGATGGACAGGCAGGCTGTAGGGGAGGAGGTAGGCCTGTATTTTGAACTTAAAAACTCAAATGGGTTTTTGGGTTCAAAATGTGTATTTTTCACTAATGCTGCTATCCTTTTATAATCCATAATTTTTGGGCCAGGTAGTCTAATTACTTGGCGACATAATAACAGTATGAGTGCATGGTTTGGGAAAATAGATGCAGAAGGACAAATGGATGAAAGGATGCCCGCATCTGGCAACTTTACTGTTTGCTTTTTTTCAATGCAAAGGAGGAATGTATAATTATTAAAAAGGGTATTTTTGGAGATGGACAGGCAGGCTGTAGGGGAGGAGGTAGGCCTGTATTTTGAACTTAAAAACTCAAATGGGTTTTTGGGTTCAAAATGTGTATTTTTCCCTTATGCTGCTATCCTTTAATAATCCATAATTTTTGGGCCAGTGAGTCTAATTACTTGGCGACATAATAACAGTATGAGTGCATGGTTTGGGAAAAATAGATGCAGAAGGACAAATGGATGAAAGGATGGCCGCATCTGGCAACTTTACTGTTTGCTTTTTTTCAATGCAAAGGAGGAGCGTATAATTATTAAAAAGGGTATTTTTGGAGATGGACAGGCAGGCTGTAGGGGAGGAGGTAGGCCTGTATTTTGAACTTAAAAACTCAAATGGGTTTTTGGGTTCAAAATGTGTATTTTTCCCTTATGCTGCTATCCTTTTATAATCCATAATTTTGGGGCCAGGTTGTTCGATAACTTGGCAAAGTGAAAACAGTATGAGTGTATGATGGTTTGGGAACATAGGTGTAGAAGCACAAATCGATGAAAGGATAGCAGCATATGGCAACTTAACTGTTTGTTTTCCAAAGCAAACGAAGAGTGTATAATTATTAAAAACTTTATTTTTGGAGATGGACAGGCAGGCTGTAGGGGAGGAGGTAGGCCTGTATTTTGAACTTAAAAACTCAAATGGGTTTTTGGCTTCAAAATGTGTATTTTTCACTAATGCTGCTATCCTTTTATAATCCATAATTTTTGGGCCAGGTAGTCTAATTACTTGGCGACATAATAACAGTATGAGTGCATGGTTTGGGAAAATAGATGCAGAAGGACAAATGGATGAAAGGATGGCCGCATCTGGCAACTTTACTGTTTGCTTTTTTTCAATGCAAAGGAGGAGCGTATAATTATTAAAAAGGGTATTTTTGGAGATGGACAGGCAGGCTGTAGGGGAGGAGGTAGGCCTGTATTTTGAACTTAAAAACTCAAATGGGTTTTTGGGTTCAAAATGTGTATTTTTCACTAATGCTGCTATTCTTTTATAATCCATAATTTTTGGGCCAGGTAGTCTAATTACTTGGCGACATAATAACAGTATGAGTGCATGGTTTGGGAAAATAGATGCAGAAGGACAAATGGATGAAAGGATTGCCGCATCTGGCAACTTTATTGTTTGCTTTTTTTCAATGCAAAGGAGGAGCGTATAATTATTAAAAAGGGTATTTTTGGAGATGGACAGGCAGGCTGTAGGGGAGGAGGTAGGCCTGTATTTTGAACTTAAAAACTCAAATGGGTTTTTGGGTTCAAAATGTGTATTTTTCCCTTATGCTGCTATCCTTTTATAATCCATAATTTTTGGGCCAGGTAGTCTAATTACTTGGCGACATAATAACAGTATGAGTGCATGGTTTGGGAAAATAGATGCAGAAGGACAAATGGATGAAAGGATGGCCGCATCTGGCAACTTTACTGTTTGCTTTTTTTCAATGCAAAGGAGGAGCGTATAATTATTAAAAAGGGTATTTTTGGAGATGGACAGGCAGGCTGTAGGGGTGGAGGTAGGCCTGTATTTTGAACTTAAAAACTCAAATGGGTTTTTGGGTTCAAAATGTGTATTTTTCCCTTATGCTGCTATCCTTTTATAATCCATAATTTTGGGGCCAGGTTGTCCGATAACTTGGCAAAGTGAAAACAGTATGAGTGTATGATGGTTTGGGAACATAGGTGTAGAAGCACAAATCGATGAAAGGATAGCAGCATATGGCAACTTAACTATTTGCTTTTCCAAAGCAAATGAAGAGTGCATAATTATTAAAACAGGGTATTTTTGGAGATGGACAGGCAGGCTGATGGGGAGGAGGTAGGCCTGGATTTTGAACTTAAAAACTCAAATGGGTTTTTGGGTTCAAAATGTGTATTTTTTCCCTTATGCTGCTATCCTTTTATAATCCATAATTTTGGGGCCAGGTTGTCCGATAACTTGGCAAAGTGAAAACAGTATGAGTGTATGATGGTTTGGGAACATAGGTGTAGAAGCACAAATCGATGAAAGGATAGCAGCATATGGCAACTTAACTGTTTGTTTTCCAAAGCAAACGAAGAGTGTATAATTATTAAAAACTTTATTTTTGGAGATGGACAGGCAGGCTGTTGGGGAGGAGGTAGGCCTGTATTTTGAACTTAAAAACTCAAATGGGTTTTTGGCTTCAAAATGTGTATTTTTCACTAATGCTGCTATCCTTTTATAATCCATAATTTTTGGGCCAGGTAGTCTAATTACTTGGCGACATAATAACAGTATGAGTGCATGGTTTGGGAAAATAGATGCAGAAGGACAAATGGATGAAAGGATGGCCGCATCTGGCAACTTTACTGTTTGCTTTTTTTCAATGCAAAGGAGGAGCGTATAATTATTAAAAAGGGTATTTTTGGAGATGGACAGGCAGAGGCTGTAGGGGAGGAGGTAGGCCTGTATTTTGAACTTAAAAACTCAAATGGGTTTTTGGGTTCAAAATGTGTATTTTTCACTAATGCTGCTATCCTTTTATAATCCATAATTTTTGGGCCAGGTAGTCTAATTACTTGGCGACATAATAACAGTATGAGTGCATGGTTTGGGAAAATAGATGCAGAAGGACAAATGGATGAAAGGATGGCCGCATCTGGCAACTTTATTGTTTGCTTTTTTTCAATGCAAAGGAGGAGCGTATAATTATTAAAAAGGGTATTTTTGGAGATGGACAGGCAGGCTGTAGGGGAGGAGGTAGGCCTGTATTTTGAACTTAAAAACTCAAATGGGTTTTTGGGTTCAAAATGTGTATTTTTAACTAATGCTGCTATCCTTTTATAATCCATAATTTTTGGGCCAGGTAGTCTAATTACTTGGCGACATAATAACAGTATGAGTGCATGGTTT
Source organism: Hyla sarda (assembly GCF_029499605.1). NCBI lineage: Eukaryota > Metazoa > Chordata > Amphibia > Anura > Hylidae > Hyla > Hyla sarda. The sequence goes on along the minus strand of NC_079199.1, from coordinate 81,551,766 downwards.
GGGAAAATAGATGCAGAAGGACAAATGGATGAAAGGATGCCCGCATCTGGCAACTTTACTGTTTGCTTTTTTTCAATGCAAAGGAGGAGTGTATAATTATTAAAAAGGGTATTTTTGGAGATGGACAGGCAGGCTGTAGGGGAGGAGGTAGGCCTGTATTTTGAACTTAAAAACTCAAATGGGTTTTTGGGTTCAAAATGTGTATTTTTCCCTTATGCTGCTATCCTTTAATAATCCATAATTTTTGGGCCAGTGAGTCTAATTACTTGGCGACATAATAACAGTATGAGTGCATGGTTTGGGAAAAATAGATGCAGAAGGACAAATGGATGAAAGGATGGCCGCATCTGGCAACTTTACTGTTTGCTTTTTTTCAATGCAAAGGAGGAGCGTATAATTATTAAAAAGGGTATTTTTGGAGATGGACAGGCAGGCTGTAGGGGAGGAGGTAGGCCTGTATTTTGAACTTAAAAACTCAAATGGGTTTTTGGGTTCAAAATGTGTATTTTTCCCTTATGCTGCTATCCTTTTATAATCCATAATTTTTGGGCCAGGTAGTCTAATTACTTGGCGACATAATAACAGTATGAGTGCATGGTTTGGGAAAATAGATGCAGAAGGACAAATGGATGAAAGGATGGCCGCATCTGGCAACTTTACTGTTTGCTTTTTTTCAATGCAAAGGAGGAGCGTATAATTATTAAAAAGGGTATTTTTGGAGATGGACAGGCAGGCTGAGGCTGTAGGGGTGGAGGTAGGCCTGTATTTTGAACTTAAAAACTCAAATGGGTTTTTGGGTTCAAAATGTGTATTTTTCCCTTATGCTGCTATCCTTTTATAATCCATAATTTTGGGGCCAGGTTGTCCGATAACTTGGCAAAGTGAAAACAGTATGAGTGTATGATGGTTTGGGAACATAGGTGTAGAAGCACAAATCGATGAAAGGATAGCAGCATATGGCAACTTAACTATTTGCTTTTCCAAAGCAAATGAAGAGTGCATAATTATTAAAACAGGGTATTTTTGGAGATGGACAGGCAGGCTGATGGGGAGGAGGTAGGCCTGGATTTTGAACTTAAAAACTCAAATGGGTTTTTGGGTTCAAAATGTGTATTTTTTCCCTTATGCTGCTATCCTTTTATAATCCATAATTTTGGGGCCAGGTTGTCCGATAACTTGGCAAAGTGAAAACAGTATGAGTGTATGATGGTTTGGGAACATAGGTGTAGAAGCACAAATCGATGAAAGGATAGCAGCATATGGCAACTTAACTGTTTGTTTTCCAAAGCAAACGAAGAGTGTATAATTATTAAAAACTTTATTTTTGGAGATGGACAGGCAGGCTGTAGGGGAGGAGGTAGGCCTGTATTTTGAACTTAAAAACTCAAATGGGTTTTTGGCTTCAAAATGTGTATTTTTCACTAATGCTGCTATCCTTTTATAATCCATAATTTTTGGGCCAGGTAGTCTAATTACTTGGCGACATAATAACAGTATGAGTGCATGGTTTGGGAAAATAGATGCAGAAGGACAAATGGATGAAAGGATGGCCGCATCTGGCAACTTTACTGTTTGCTTTTTTTCAATGCAAAGGAGGAGCGTATAATTATTAAAAAGGGTATTTTTGGAGATGGACAGGCAGGCTGTAGGGGAGGAGGTAGGCCTGTATTTTGAACTTAAAAACTCAAATGGGTTTTTGGGTTCAAAATGTGTATTTTTCCCTTATGCTGCTATCCTTTTATAATCCATAATTTTTGGGCCAGGTAGTCTAATTACTTGGCGACATAATAACAGTATGAGTGCATGGTTTGGGAAAATAGATGAAGAAGGACAAATGGATGAAAGGATGGCCGCATCTGGCAACTTTACTGTTTGCTTTTTTTCAATGCAAAGGAGGAGCGTATAATTATTAAAAAGGGTATTTTTGGAGATGGACAGGCAGGCTGTAGGGGTGGAGGTAGGCCTGTATTTTGAACTTAAAAACTCAAATGGGTTTTTGGGTTCAAAATGTGTATTTTTCCCTTATGCTGCTATCCTTTTATAATCCATAATTTTGGGGCCAGGTTGTCCGATAACTTGGCAAAGTGAAAACAGTATGAGTGTATGATGGTTTGGGAACATAGGTGTAGAAGCACAAATCGATGAAAGGATAGCAGCATATGGCAACTTAACTATTTGCTTTTCCAAAGCAAATGAAGAGTGCATAATTATTAAAACAGGGTATTTTTGGAGATGGACAGGCAGGCTGATGGGGAGGAGGTAGGCCTGGATTTTGAACTTAAAAACTCAAATGGGTTTTTGGGTTCAAAATGTGTATTTTTTCCCTTATGCTGCTATCCTTTTATAATCCATAATTTTGGGGCCAGGTTGTCCGATAACTTAGCAAAGTGAAAACAGTATCAGTGTTTCATGGTTACCCCTGCTATCGGCGCTGCTGCCCCTTCTCTCCCCCTGGCTATCAGTGCCGCTGCCCCATTGCCGGCGCCGATAGCCAGGGGTAGAGAAACGGCGCCGGCAATGGGGCAGCGTCGTCGACAGACAGGGGGAAAGAAGAGGCAGCGGCACCCATTGCTGGCACCGCTGCCCCGTGTCCCCCCACCAGAGGCCTGAAGCAGCACGGACCTGACCCCGGCAACAGGGTAATTATACAACTAGGGATGGGGGAGGCAACGGGGCAGCGGCACCGGCAATGGGTGCCGCTGCCCCTTATCCCCCCCTGGCTATCGGTGCCGTTGCCCCATTGCCGGCGCCGCTTCTCTCCCCCTGTATTTTGAACTTAAAAACTCAAATGGATTTTTGGCTTCAAAATGTGTATTTTTCACTAATGCTGCTATCCTTTTATAATCCATAATTTTTGGGCCAGTGAGTCTAATTACTTGGCGACATAATAACAGTATGAGTGCATGGTTTGGGAAAATAGATGCAGAAGGACAAATGGATGAAAGGATGCCCGCATCTGGCAACTTTACTGTTTGCTTTTTTTCAATGCAAAGGAGGAGTGTATAATTATTAAAAAGGGTATTTTTGGAGATGGACAGGCAGGCTGTAGGGAAGGAGGTAGGCCTGTATTTTGAACTTAAAAACTCAAATGGGTTTTTGGGTTCAAAATGTGTATTTTTCCCTTATGCTGCTATCCTTTTATAATCCATAATTTTGGGGCCAGGTTGTTCGATAACTTGGCAAAGTGAAAACAGTATGAGTGTATGATGGTTTGGGAACATAGGTGTAGAAGCACAAATCGATGAAAGGATAGCAGCATATGGCAACTTAACTGTTTGTTTTCCAAAGCAAACGAAGAGTGTATAATTATTAAAAACTTTATTTTTGGAGATGGACAGGCAGGCTGTAGGGGAGGAGGTAGGCCTGTATTTTGAACTTAAAAACTCAAATGGGTTTTTGGCTTCAAAATGTGTATTTTTCACTAATGCTGCTATCCTTTTATAATCCATAATTTTTGGGCCAGGTAGTCTAATTACTTGGCGACATAATAACAGTATGAGTGCATGGTTTGGGAAAATAGATGCAGAAGGACAAATGGATGAAAGGATGGCCGCATCTGGCAACTTTACTGTTTGCTTTTTTTCAATGCAAAGGAGGAGCGTATAATTATTAAAAAGGGTATTTTTGGAGATGGACAGGCAGGCTGTAGGGGAGGAGGTAGGCCTGTATTTTGAACTTAAAAACTCAAATGGGTTTTTGGGTTCAAAATGTGTATTTTTTCCCTTATGCTGCTATCCTTTTATAATCCATAATTTTGGGGCCAGGTTGTCCGATAACTTAGCAAAGTGAAAACAGTATCAGTGTTTCATGGTTACCCCTGCTATCGGCGCTGCTGCCCCTTCTCTCCCCCTGGCTATCAGTGCCGCTGCCCCATTGCCGGCGCCGATAGCCAGGGGTAGAGAAACGGCGCCGGCAATGGGGCAGCGTCGTCGACAGACAGGGGGAAAGAAGAGGCAGCGGCACCCATTGCTGGCACCGCTGCCCCGTGTCCCCCCACCAGAGGCCTGAAGCAGCACGGACCTGACCCCGGCAACAGGGTAATTATACAACTAGGGATGGGGGAGGCAACGGGGCAGCGGCACCGGCAATGGGTGCCGCTGCCCCTTATCCCCCCCTGGCTATCGGTGCCGTTGCCCCATTGCCGGCGCCGCTTCTCTCCCCCTGTATTTTGAACTTAAAAACTCAAATGGATTTTTGGCTTCAAAATGTGTATTTTTCACTAATGCTGCTATCCTTTTATAATCCATAATTTTTGGGCCAGTGAGTCTAATTACTTGGCGACATAATAACAGTATGAGTGCATGGTTTGGGAAAATAGATGCAGAAGGACAAATGGATGAAAGGATGGCCGCATCTGGCAACTTTACTGTTTGCTTTTTTTCAATGCAAAGGAGGAGTGTATAATTATTAAAAAGGGTATTTTTGGAGATGGACAGGCAGGCTGTAGGGGTGGAGGTAGGCCTGTATTTTGAACTTAAAAACTCAAATGGGTTTTTGGGTTCAAAATGTGTATTTTTCCCTTATGCTGCTATCCTTTTATAATCCATAATTTTGGGGCCAGGTTGTCCGATAACTTGGCAAAGTGAAAACAGTATGAGTGTATGATGGTTTGGGAACATAGGTGTAGAAGCACAAATCGATGAAAGGATAGCAGCATATGGCAACTTAACTATTTGCTTTTCCAAAGCAAATGAAGAGTGCATAATTATTAAAACAGGGTATTTTTGGAGATGGACAGGCAGGCTGATGGGGAGGAGGTAGGCCTGGATTTTGAACTTAAAAACTCAAATGGGTTTTTGGGTTCAAAATGTGTATTTTTTCCCTTATGCTGCTATCCTTTTATAATCCATAATTTTGGGGCCAGGTTGTCCGATAACTTAGCAAAGTGAAAACAGTATCAGTGTTTGATGGTTACCCCTGCTATCGGCGCTGCTGCCCCTTCTCTCCCCCTGGCTATCAGTGCCGCTGCCCCATTGCCGGCGCCGATAGCCAGGGGTAGAGAAACGGCGCCGGCAATGGGGCAGCGTCGTCGACAGACAGGGGGAAAGAAGAGGCAGCGGCACCCATTGCTGGCGCCGCTGCCCCGTGTCCTCCCACCAGAGGCCTGAAGCAGCACGGACCTGACCCCGGCAACAGGGTAATTATACAACTAGGGATGGGGGAGGCAACGGGGCAGTGGCACCGGCAATGGGTGCCGCTCCCCCTTATCCCCCCCTGGCTATCGGTGCCGTTGCCCCATTGCCGGCGCCGCTTCTCTCCCCCTGTATTTTGAACTTAAAAACTCAAATGGATTTTTGGCTTCAAAATGTGTATTTTTCACTAATGCTGCTATCCTTTTATAATCCATAATTTTTGGGCCAGGTAGTCTAATTACTTGGCGACATAATAACAGTATGAGTGCATGGTTTGGGAAAATAGATGCAGAAGGACAAATGGATGAAAGGATGGCCGCATCTGGCAACTTTACTGTTTGCTTTTTTTCAATGCAAAGGAGGAGCGTATAATTATTAAAAAGGGTATTTTTGGAGATGGACAGGCAGGCTGTAGGGGAGGAGGTAGGCCTGTATTTTGAACTTAAAAACTCAAATGGGTTTTTGGGTTCAAAATGTGCATTTTTCCCTTATGCTGCTATCCTTTTATAATCCATAATTTTGGGGCCAGGTTGTTCGATAACTTGGCAAAGTGAAAACAGTATGAGTGTATGATGGTTTGGGAACATAGGTGTAGAAGCACAAATCGATGAAAGGATAGCAGCATATGGCAACTTAACTGTTTGTTTTCCAAAGCAAACGAAGAGTGTATAATTATTAAAAACTGTATTTTTGGAGATGGACAGGCAGGCTGTAGGGGAGGAGGTAGGCCTGTATTTTGAACTTAAAAACTCAAATGGGTTTTTGGGTTCAAAATGTGTATTTTTCCCTTATGCTGCTATCCTTTAATAATCCATAATTTTTGGGCCAGTGAGTCTAATTACTTGGCGACATAATAACAGTATGAGTGCATGGTTTGGGAAAAATAGATGCAGAAGGACAAATGGATGAAAGGATGGCCGCATCTGGCAACTTTACTGTTTGCTTTTTTTCAATGCAAAGGAGGAGCGTATAATTATTAAAAAGGGTATTTTTGGAGATGGACAGGCAGGCTGTAGGGGAGGAGGTAGGCCTGTATTTTGAACTTAAAAACTCAAATGGGTTTTTGGGTTCAAAATGTGTATTTTTCCCTTATGCTGCTATCCTTTTATAATCCATAATTTTGGGGCCAGGTTGTCCGATAACTCAGCAAAGTGAAAACAGTATGAGTGCCCCTTCTCTCCCCCTGGCTATCAGTGCCGCTGCCCCATTGCCGGCGCCGATAGCCAGGGGTAGAGAAACGGCGCCGGCAATGGGGCAGCGTCGTCGACAGACAGGGGGAAAGAAGAGGCAGCGGCACCCATTGCTGGCGCCGCTGCCCCGTGTCCCCCCACCGGAGGCCTGAAGCAGCACGGACCCGACCCCGGCAACAGGGTAATTATACAACTAGGGATGGGGGAGGCAACGGGGCAGCGGCACCGGCAATGGGTGCCGCTGCCCCTTATCCCCCCTGGCTATCGGTGCCGTTGCCCCATTGCCGGCGCCTCTTCTCTCCCCCTGTATTTTGAACTTAAAAACTCAAATGGGTTTTTGGCTTCAAAATGTGTATTTTTCACTAATGCTGCTATCCTTTTATAATCCATAATTTTTGGGCCAGGTAGTCTAATTACTTGGCGACATAATAACGGTATGAGTGCATGGTTTGGGAAAATAGATGCAGAAGGACAAATGGATGAAAGGATGGCCGCATCTGGCAACTTTACTGTTTGCTTTTTTTCAATGCAAAGGAGGAGCGTATAATTATTAAAAAATGTATTTTTGGAGATGGACAGGCAGGCTGTAGGGGAGGAGGTAGGCCTGTATTTTGAACTTAAAAACTCAAATGGGTTTTTGGGTTCAAAATGTGTATTTTTCCCTTATGCTGCTATCCTTTTATAATCCATAATTTTGGGGCCAGGTTGTTCGATAACTTGGCAAAGTGAAAACAGTATGAGTGTATGATGGTTTGGGAACATAGGTGTAGAAGCACAAATCGATGAAAGGATAGCAGCATATGGCAACTTAACTGTTTGTTTTCCAAAGCAAACGAAGAGTGTATAATTATTAAAAACTGTATTTTTGGAGATGGACAGGCAGGCTGTAGGGGAGGAGGTAGGCCTGTATTTTGAAATTAAAAACTCAAATGGGTTTTTGGCTTCAAAATGTGTATTTTTCACTAATGCTGCTATCCTTTTATAATCCATAATTTTTGGGCCAGGTTGTCTAATTACTTGGCGACATAATAACAGTATGAGTGCATGGTTTGGGAAAATAGATGCAGAAGGACAAATGGATGAAAGGATGGCCGCATCTGGCAACTTTACTGTTTGCTTTTTTTCAATGCAAAGGAGGAGCGTATAATTATTAAAAAGGGTATTTTTGGAGATGGACAGGCAGGCTGTAGGGGAGGAGGTAGGCCTGTATTTTGAACTTAAAAACTCAAATGGGTTTTTGGGTTCAAAATGTGTATTTTTCCCTTTTGCTGCTATCCTTTTATAATCCATAATTTTTGGGCCAGGTAGTCTAATTACTTGGCGACATAATAACAGTATGAGTGCATGGTTTGGGAAAATAGATGCAGAAGGACAAATGGATGAAAGGAAGGTTGCATCTGGCAACTTTACTGTTTGCTTTTTTTCAATGCAAAGGAGGAGCGTATAATTATTAAAAAGGGTATTTTTGGAGATGGACAGGCAGGCTGTAGGGGAGGAGGTAGGCCTGTATTTTGAACTTAAAAACTCAAATGGGTTTTTGGGTTCAAAATGTGTATTTTTCCCTTATGCTGCTATCCTTTTATAATCCATAATTTTGGGGCCAGGTTGTTCGATAACTTGGCAAAGTGAAAACAGTATGAGTGTATGATGGTTAGGGAACATAGGTGTAGAAGCACAAATCGATGAAAGGATAGCAGCATATGGCAACTTAACTATTTGCTTTTCCAAAGCAAATGAAGAGTGCATAATTATTAAAACAGGGTATTTTTGGAGATGGACAGGCAGGCTGATGGGGAGGAGGTAGGCCTGGATTTTGAACTTAAAAACTCAAATGGGTTTTTGGGTTCAAAATGTGTATTTTTCCCTTATGCTGCTATCCTTTTATAATCCATAATTTTGGGGCCAGGTTGTCCGATAACTTAGCAAAGTGAAAACAGTATGAGTGTATGATGGTTACCCCTGCTATCGGTGCTGCTGCCCCTTCTCTCCCCCTGGCTATCAGTGCCGCTGCCCCATTGCCGGCGCCGATAGCCAGGGGTAGAGAAACGGCGCCGGCAATGGGGCAGCGTCGTCGACAGACAGGGGGAAAGAAGAGGCAGCGGCACCCATTGCTGGCGCCGCTGCCCTGTGTCCCCCCACCGAAGGCCTGAAGCAGCACGGACCTGACCCCGGCAACAGGGTAATTATACAACTAGGGATGGATGAGGCAACGGGGCAGCGGCACCGGCAATGGGTGCCGCTGCCCCTTATCCCCCCCTGGCTATCGGTGCCGTTGCCCCATTGCCGGCGCTGCTTCTCTCCCCCTGTATTTTGAACTTAAAAACTCAAATGGATTTTTGGCTTCAAAATGTGTATTTTTCACTAATGCTGCTATCCTTTTATAATCCATAATTTTTGGGCCAGGTAGTCTAATTACTTGGCGACATAATAACAGTATGAGTGCATGGTTTGGGAAAATAGATGCAGAAGGACAAATGGATGAAAGGATGGCCGCATCTGGCAACTTTACTGTTTGCTTTTTTTCAATGCAAAGGAGGAGCGTATAATTATTAAAAAGGGTATTTTTGGAGATGGACAGGCAGGCTGTAGGGGAGGAGGTAGGCCTGTATTTTGAACTTAAAAACTCAAATGGGTTTTTGGGTTCAAAATGTGTATTTTTCCCTTATGCTGCTATCCTTTTATAATCCATAATTTTGGGGCCAGGTTGTCCGATAACTCAGCAAAGTGAAAACAGTATGAGTGCCCCTTCTCTCCCCCTGGCTATCAGTGCCGCTGCCCCATTGCCGGCGCCGATAGCCGGGGTAGAGAAACGGCGCCGGCAATGGGGCAGCGTCGTCGACAGACAGGGGGAAAGAAGAGGCAGCGGCACCCATTGCTGGCGCCGCTGCCCCGTGTCCCCCCACCGGAGGCCTGAAGCAGCACGGACCCGACCCTGGCAACAGGGTAATTATACAACTAGGGATGGGGGAGGCAACGGGGCAGCGGCACCGGCAATGGGTGCCGCTGCCCCTTATCCCCCCTGGCTATCGGTGCCGTTGCCCCATTGCCGGCGCCTCTTCTGTCCCCCTGTATTTTGAACTTAAAAACTCAAATGGGTTTTTGGGTTCAAAATGTGTATTTTTCCCTTATGCTGCTATCCTTTTATAATCCATAATTTTTGGGCCAGGTAGTCTAATTACTTGGCGACATAATAACAGTATGAGTGCATGGTTTGGGAAAATAGATGCAGAAGGACAAATGGATGAAAGGATGCCCGCATCTGGCAACTTTACTGTTTGCTTTTTTTCAATGCAAAGGAGGAGTGTATAATTATTAAAAAGGGTATTTTTGGAGATGGACAGGCAGGCTGTAGGGGAGGAGGTAGGCCTGTATTTTGAACTTAAAAACTCAAATGGGTTTTTGGGTTCAAAATGTGTATTTTTCCCTTATGCTGCTATCCTTTAATAATCCATAATTTTTGGGCCAGTGAGTCTAATTACTTGGCGACATAATAACAGTATGAGTTCATGGTTTGGGAAAAATAGATGCAGAAGGACAAATGGATGAAAGGATGGCCGCATCTGGCAACTTTACTGTTTGCTTTTTTTCAATGCAAAGGAGGAGCGTATAATTATTAAAAAGGGTATTTTTGGAGATGGACAGGCAGGCTGTAGGGGAGGAGGTAGGCCTGTATTTTGAACTTAAAAACTCAAATGGGTTTTTGGGTTCAAAATGTGTATTTTTCCCTTATGCTGCTATCCTTTTATAATCCATAATTTTAGGGCCAGGTAGTCTAATTACTTGGCGACATAATAACAGTATGAGTGCATGGTTTGGGAAAATAGATGCAGAAGGACAAATGGATGAAAGGATGGCCGCATCTGGCAACTTTACTGTTTGCTTTTTTTCAATGCAAAGGAGGAGCGTATAATTATTAAAAAGGGTATTTTTGGAGATGGACAGGCAGGCTGTAGGGGTGGAGGTAGGCCTGTATTTTGAACTTAAAAACTCAAATGGGTTTTTGGGTTCAAAATGTGTATTTTTCCCTTATGCTGCTATCCTTTTATAATCCATAATTTTGGGGCCAGGTTGTCCGATAACTTGGCAAAGTGAAAACAGTATGAGTGTATGATGGTTTGGGAACATAGGTGTAGAAGCACAAATCGATGAAAGGATAGCAGCATATGGCAACTTAACTATTTGCTTTTCCAAAGCAAATGAAGAGTGCATAATTATTAAAACAGGGTATTTTTGGAGATGGACAGGCAGGCTGATGGGGAGGAGGTAGGCCTGGATTTTGAACTTAAAAACTCAAATGGGTTTTTGGGTTCAAAATGTGTATTTTTTCCCTTATGCTGCTATCCTTTTATAATCCATAATTTTGGGGCCAGGTTGTCCGATAACTTGGCAAAGTGAAAACAGTATGAGTGTATGATGGTTTGGGAACATAGGTGTAGAAGCACAAATCGATGAAAGGATAGCAGCATATGGCAACTTAACTGTTTGTTTTCCAAAGCAAACGAAGAGTGTATAATTATTAAAAACTTTATTTTTGGAGATGGACAGGCAGGCTGTAGGGGAGGAGGTAGGCCTGTATTTTGAACTTAAAAACTCAAATGGGTTTTTGGCTTCAAAATGTGTATTTTTCACTAATGCTGCTATCCTTTTATAATCCATAATTTTTGGGCCAGGTAGTCTAATTACTTGGCGACATAATAACAGTATGAGTGCATGGTTTGGGAAAATAGATGCAGAAGGACAAATGGATGAAAGGATGGCCGCATCTGGCAACTTTACTGTTTGCTTTTTTTCAATGCAAAGGAGGAGCGTATAATTATTAAAAAGGGTATTTTTGGAGATGGACAGGCAGGCTGTAGGGGAGGAGGTAGGCCTGTATTTTGAACTTAAAAACTCAAATGGGTTTTTGGGTTCAAAATGTGTATTTTTCCCTTATGCTGCTATCCTTTTATAATCCATAATTTTTGGGCCAGGTAGTCTAATTACTTGGCGACATAATAACAGTATGAGTGCATGGTTTGGGAAAATAGATGCAGAAGGACAAATGGATGAAAGGATGGCCGCATCTGGCAACTTTACTGTTTGCTTTTTTTCAATGCAAAGGAGGAGCGTATAATTATTAAAAAGGGTATTTTTGGAGATGGACAGGCAGGCTGTAGGGGTGGAGGTAGGCCTGTATTTTGAACTTAAAAACTCAAATGGGTTTTTGGGTTCAAAATGTGTATTTTTCCCTTATGCTGCTATCCTTTTATAATCCATAATTTTGGGGCCAGGTTGTCCGATAACTTGGCAAAGTGAAAACAGTATGAGTGTATGATGGTTTGGGAACATAGGTGTAGAAGCACAAATCGATGAAAGGATAGCAGCATATGGCAACTTAACTATTTGCTTTTCCAAAGCAAATGAAGAGTGCATAATTATTAAAACAGGGTATTTTTGGAGATGGACAGGCAGGCTGATGGGGAGGAGGTAGGCCTGGATTTTGAACTTAAAAACTCAAATGGGTTTTTGGGTTCAAAATGTGTATTTTTTCCCTTATGCTGCTATCCTTTTATAATCCATAATTTTGGGGCCAGGTTGTCCGATAACTTAGCAAAGTGAAAACAGTATCAGTGTTTCATGGTTACCCCTGCTATCGGCGCTGCTGCCCCTTCTCTCCCCCTGGCTATCAGTGCCGCTGCCCCATTGCCGGCGCCGATAGCCAGGGGTAGAGAAACGGCGCCGGCAATGGGGCAGCGTCGTCGACAGACAGGGGGAAAGAAGAGGCAGCGGCACCCATTGCTGGCGCCGCTGCCCCGTGTCCCCCCACCAGAGGCCTGAAGCAGCACGGACCTGACCCCGGCAACAGGGTAATTATACAACTAGGGATGGGGGAGGCAACGGGGCAGCGGCACCGGCAATGGGTGCCGCTGCCCCTTATCCCCCCTGGCTATCGGTGCCGTTGCCCCATTGCCGGCGCCGCTTCTCTCCCCCTGTATTTTGAACTTAAAAACTCAAATGGATTTTTGGCTTCAAAATGTGTATTTTTCACTAATGCTGCTATCCTTTTATAATCCATAATTTTTGGGCCAGTGAGTCTAATTACTTGGCGACATAATAACAGTATGAGTGCATGGTTTGGGAAAATAGATGCAGAAGGACAAATGGATGAAAGGATGGCCGCATCTGGCAACTTTACTGTTTGCTTTTTTTCAATGCAAAGGAGGAGCGTATAATTATTAAAAAGGGTATTTTTGGAGATGGACAGGCAGGCTGTAGGGGAGGAGGTAGGCCTGTATTTTGAACTTAAAAACTCAAATGGGTTTTTGGGTTCAAAATGTGCATTTTTCCCTTATGCTGCTATCCTTTTATAATCCATAATTTTGGGGCCAGGTTGTTCGATAACTTGGCAAAGTGAAAACAGTATGAGTGTATGATGGTTTGGGAACATAGGTGTAGAAGCACAAATCGATGAAAGGATAGCAGCATATGGCAACTTAACTGTTTGTTTTCCAAAGCAAACGAAGAGTGTATAATTATTAAAAACTGTATTTTTGGAGATGGACAGGCAGGCTGTAGGGGAGGAGGTAGGCCTGTATTTTGAACTTAAAAACTCAAATGGGTTTTTGGCTTCAAAATGTGTATTTTTCACTAATGCTGCTATCCTTTTATAATCCATAATTTTTGGGCCAGGTAGTCTAATTACTTGGCGACCTAATAACAGTATGAGTGCATGGTTTGGGAAAATAGATGCAGAAGGACAAATGGATGAAAGGATGGCCGCATCTGGCAACTTTACTGTTTGCTTTTTTTCAATGCAAAGGAGGAGCGTATAATTATTAAAAAGGGTATTTTTGGAGATGGACAGGCAGGCTGTAGGGGAGGAGGTAGGCCTGTATTTTGAACTTAAAAACTCAAATGGGTTTTTGGCTTCAAAATGTGTATTTTTCACTAATGCTGCTATCCTTTTATAATCCATAATTTTTGGGCCAGGTAGTCTAATTACTTGGCGACATAATAACAGTATGAGTGCATGGTTTGGGAAAATAGATGCAGAAGGACAAATGGATGAAAGGATGCCCGCATCTGGCAACTTTACTGTTTGCTTTTTTTCAATGCAAAGGAGGAATGTATAATTATTAAAAAGGGTATTTTTGGAGATGGATAGGCAGGCTGTAGGGGAGGAGGTAGGCCTGTATTTTGAACTTAAAAACTCAAATGGGTTTTTGGGTTCAAAATGTGTATTTTTCCCTTATGCTGCTATCCTTTAATAATCCATAATTTTTGGGCCAGTGAGTCTAATTACTTGGCGACATAATAACAGTATGAGTGCATGGTTTGGGAAAAATAGATGCAGAAGGACAAATGGATGAAAGGATGGCCGCATCTGGCAACTTTACTGTTTGCTTTTTTTCAATGCAAAGGAGGAGCGTATAATTATTAAAAAGGGTATTTTTGGAGATGGACAGGCAGGCTGTAGGGGAGGAGGTAGGCCTGTATTTTGAACTTAAAAACTCAAATGGGTTTTTGGGTTCAAAATGTGTATTTTTCCCTTATGCTGCTATCCTTTTATAATCCATAATTTTTGGGCCAGGTAGTCTAATTACTTGGCGACATAATAACAGTATGAGTGCATGGTTTGGGAAAATAGATGCAGAAGGACAAATGGATGAAAGGATGGCCGCATCTGGCAACTTTACTGTTTGCTTTTTTTCAATGCAAAGGAGGAGCGTATAATTATTAAAAAGGGTATTTTTGGAGATGGACAGGCAGGCTGTAGGGGTGGAGGTAGGCCTGTATTTTGAACTTAAAAACTCAAATGGGTTTTTGGGTTCAAAATGTGTATTTTTCCCTTATGCTGCTATCCTTTTATAATCCATAATTTTGGGGCCAGGTTGTCCGATAACTTGGCAAAGTGAAAACAGTATGAGTGTATGATGGTTTGGGAACATAGGTGTAGAAGCACAAATCGATGAAAGGATAGCAGCATATGGCAACTTAACTATTTGCTTTTCCAAAGCAAATGAAGAGTGCATAATTGTTAAAACAGGGTATTTTTGGAGATGGACAGGCAGGCTGATGGGGAGGAGGTAGGCCTGGATTTTGAACTTAAAAACTCAAATGGGTTTTTGGGTTCAAAATGTGTATTTTTTCCCTTATGCTGCTATCCTTTTATAATCCATAATTTTGGGGCCAGGTTGTCCGATAACTTGGCAAAGTGAAAACAGTATGAGTGTATGATGGTTTGGGAACATAGGTGTAGAAGCACAAATCGATGAAAGGATAGCAGCATATGGCAACTTAACTGTTTGTTTTCCAAAGCAAACGAAGAGTGTATAATTATTAAAAACTTTATTTTTGGAGATGGACAGGCAGGCTGTAGGGGAGGAGGTAGGCCTGTATTTTGAACTTAAAAACTCAAATGGGTTTTTGGCTTCAAAATGTGTATTTTTCACTAATGCTGCTATCCTTTTATAATCCATAATTTTTGGGCCAGGTAGTCTAATTACTTGGCGACATAATAACAGTATGAGTGCATGGTTTGGGAAAATAGATGCAGAAGGACAAATGGATGAAAGGATGGCCGCATCTGGCAACTTTATTGTTTGCTTTTTTTCAATGCAAAGGAGGAGCGTATAATTATTAAAAAGGGTATTTTTGGAGATGGACAGGCAGGCTGTAGGGGAGGAGGTAGGCCTGTATTTTGAACTTAAAAACTCAAATGGGTTTTTGGGTTCAAAATGTGTATTTTTAACTAATGCTGCTATCCTTTTATAATCCATAATTTTTGGGCCAGGTAGTCTAATTACTTGGCGACATAATAACAGTATGAGTGCATGGTTTGGGAAAATAGATGCAGAAGGACAAATGGATGAAAGGATGCCCGCATCTGGCAACTTTACTGTTTGCTTTTTTTCAATGCAAAGGAGGAGTGTATAATTATTAAAAAGGGTATTTTTGGAGATGGACAGGCAGGCTGTAGGGGAGGAGGTAGGCCTGTATTTTGAACTTAAAAACTCAAATGGGTTTTTGGGTTCAAAATGTGTATTTTTCCCTTATGCTGCTATCCTTTTATAATCCATAATTTTGGGGCCAGGTTGTTCGATAACTTGGCAAAGTGAAAACAGTATGAGTGTATGATGGTTTGGGAACATAGGTGTAGAAGCACAAATCGATGAAAGGATAGCAGCATATGGCAACTTAACTGTTTGTTTTCCAAAGCAAACGAAGAGTGTATAATTATTAAAAACTTTATTTTTGGAGATGGACAGGCAGGCTGTAGGGGAGGAGGTAGGCCTGTATTTTGAACTTAAAAACTCAAATGGGTTTTTGGCTTCAAAATGTGTATTTTTCACTAATGCTGCTATCCTTTTATAATCCATAATTTTTGGGCCAGGTAGTCTAATTACTTGGCGACATAATAACAGTATGAGTGCATGGTTTGGGAAAATAGATCCAGAAGGACAAATGGATGAAAGGATGGCCGCATCTGGCAACTTTACTGTTTGCTTTTTTTCAATGCAAAGGAGGAGCGTATAATTATTAAAAAGGGTATTTTTGGAGATGGACAGGCAGGCTGTAGGGGATGAGGTAGGCCTGTATTTTGAACTTAAAAACTCATATGGGTTTTTGGGTTCAAAATGTGTATTTTTCCCTTTTGCTGCTATCCTTTTATAATCCATAATTTTTGGGCCAGGTAGTCTAATTACTTGGCGACATAATAACAGTATGAGTGCATGGTTTGGGAAAATAGATGCAGAAGGACAAATGGATGAAAGGAAGGTTGCATCTGGCAACTTTACTGTTTGCTTTTTTTCAATGCAAAGGAGGAGCGTATAATTATTAAAAAGGGTATTTTTGGAGATGGACAGGCAGGCTGTAGGGGAGGAGGTAGGCCTGTATTTTGAACTTAAAAACTCAAATGGGTTTTTGGGTTCAAAATGTGTATTTTTCCCTTATGCTGCTATCCTTTTATAATCCATAATTTTGGGGCCAGGTTGTTCGATAACTTGGCAAAGTGAAAACAGTATGAGTGTATGATGGTTAGGGAACATAGGTGTAGAAGCACAAATCGATGAAAGGATAGCAGCATATGGCAACTTAACTATTTGCTTTTCCAAAGCAAATGAAGAGTGCATAATTATTAAAACAGGGTATTTTTGGAGATGGACAGGCAGGCTGATGGGGAGGAGGTAGGCCTGGATTTTGAACTTAAAAACTCAAATGGGTTTTTGGGTTCAAAATGTGTATTTTTCCCTTATGCTGCTATCCTTTTATAATCCATAATTTTGGGGCCAGGTTGTCCGATAACTTAGCAAAGTGAAAACAGTATGAGTGTATGATGGTTACCCCTGCTATCGGTGCTGCTGCCCCTTCTCTCCCCCTGGCTATCAGTGCCGCTGCCCCATTGCCGGCGCCGATAGCCAGGGGTAGAGAAACGGCGCCGGCAATGGGGCAGCGTCGTCGACAGACAGGGGGAAAGAAGAGGCAGCGGCACCCATTGCTGGCGCCGCTGCCCCGTGTCCCCCCACCGAAGGCCTGAAGCAGCACGGACCTGACCCCGGCAACAGGGTAATTATACAACTAGGGATGGATGAGGCAACGGGGCAGCGGCACCGGCAATGGGTGCCGCTGCCCCTTATCCCCCCCTGGCTATCGGTGCCGTTGCCCCATTGCCGGCGCTTCTTCTCTCCCCCTGTATTTTGAACTTAAAAACTCAAATGGATTTTTGGCTTCAAAATGTGTATTTTTCACTAATGCTGCTATCCTTTTATAATCCATAATTTTTGGGCCAGGTAGTCTAATTACTTGGCGACATAATAACAGTATGAGTGCATGGTTTGGGAAAATAGATGCAGAAGGACAAATGGATGAAAGGATGGCCGCATCTGGCAACTTTACTGTTTGCTTTTTTTCAATGCAAAGGAGGAGCGTATAATTATTAAAAAGGGTATTTTTGGAGATGGACAGGCAGGCTGTAGGGGAGGAGGTAGGCCTGTATTTTGAACTTAAAAACTCAAATGGGTTTTTGGGTTCAAAATGTGTATTTTTCCCTTATGCTGCTATCCTTTTATAATCCATAATTTTGGGGCCAGGTTGTCCGATAACTCAGCAAAGTGAAAACAGTATGAGTGCCCCTTCTCTCCCCCTGGCTATCAGTGCCGCTGCCCCATTGCCGGCGCCGATAGCCAGGGGTAGAGAAACGGCGCCGGCAATGGGGCAGCGTCGTCGACAGACAGGGGGAAAGAAGAGGCAGCGGCACCCATTGCTGGCGCCGCTGCCCCGTGTCCCCCCACCGGAGGCCTGAAGCAGCACGGACCCGACCCCGGCAACAGGGTAATTATACAACTAGGGATGGGGGAGGCAACGGGGCAGCGGCACCGGCAATGGGTGCCGCTGCCCCTTATCCCCCCTGGCTATCGGTGCCGTTGCCCCATTGCCGGCGCCTCTTCTCTCCCCCTGTATTTTGAACTTAAAAACTCAAATGGGTTTTTGGGTTCAAAATGTGTATTTTTCCCTTATGCTGCTATCCTTTTATAATCCATAATTTTTGGGCCAGGTAGTCTAATTACTTGGCGACATAATAACAGTATGAGTGCATGGTTTGGGAAAATAGATGCAGAAGGACAAATGGATGAAAGGATGGCCGCATCTGGCAACTTTATTGTTTGCTTTTTTTCAATGCAAAGGAGGAGCGTATAATTATTATAAAGGGTATTTTTGGAGATGGACAGGCAGGCTGTAGGGGAGGAGGTAGGCCTGTATTTTGAACTTAAAAACTCAAATGGGTTTTTGGGTTCAAAATGTGTATTTTTCCCTTATGCTGCTATCCTTTTATAATCCATAATTTTTGGGCCAGGTTGTCCGATAACTTAGCAAAGTGAAAACAGTATGAGTGCCCCTTCTCTCCCCCTGGCTATCAGTGCCGCTGCCCCATTGCCGGCGCCGATAGCCAGGGGTAGAGAAACGGCGCCGGCAATGGGGCAGCGTCGTCGACAGACAGGGGGAAAGAAGAGGCAGCGGCACCCATTGCTGGCGCCGCTGCCCTGTGTCCCCCCACCGAAGGCCTGAAGCAGCACGGACCTGACCCCGGCAACAGGGTAATTATACAACTAGGGATGGATGAGGCAACGGGGCAGCGGCACCGGCAATGGGTGCCGCTGCCCCTTATCCCCCCCTGGCTATCGGTGCCGTTGCCCCATTGCCGGCGCTGCTTCTCTCCCCCTGTATTTTGAACTTAAAAACTCAAATGGATTTTTGGCTTCAAAATGTGTATTTTTCACTAATGCTGCTATCCTTTTATAATCCATAATTTTTGGGCCAGGTAGTCTAATTACTTGGCGACATAATAACGGTATGAGTGCATGGTTTGGGAAAATAGATGCAGAAGGACAAATGGATGAAAGGATGGCCGCATCTGGCAACTTAATTGTTTGCTTTTTTTCAATGCAAAGGAGGAGCGTATAATTATTAAAAAGGGTATTTTTGGAGATGGACAGGCAGGCTGTAGGGGAGGAGGTAGGCCTGTATTTTGAACTTAAAAACTCAAATGGGTTTTTGGGTTCAAAATGTGTATTTTTTCCCTTATGCTGCTATCCTTTTATAATCCATAATTTTGGGGCAGGTTGTTCGATAACTTGGCAAAGTGAAAACAGTATGAGTGTATGATGGTTTGGGAACATAGGTGTAGAAGCACAAATCGATGAAAGGATAGCAGCATATGGCAACTTAACTGTTTGTTTTCCAAAGCAAACGAAAAGTGTATAATTATTAAAAACTGTATTTTTGGAGATGGACAGGCAGGCTGTAGGGGAGGAGGTAGGCCTGTATTTTGAACTTAAAAACTCAAATGGGTTTTTGGCTTCAAAATGTGTATTTTTCACTAATGCTGCTATCCTTTTATAATCCATAATTTTGGGGCCAGGTAGTCTAATTACTTGGCGACATAATAACAGTATGAGTGCATGGTTTGGGAAAATAGATGCAGAAGGACAAATGGATGAAAGGATGGCCGCATCTGGCAACTTTATTGTTTGCTTTTTTTCAATGCAAAGGAGGAGCGTATAATTGTTAAAAAGGGTATTTTTGGAGATGGACAGGCAGGCTGTAGGGGAGGAGGTAGGCCTGTATTTTGAACTTAAAAACTCAAATGGGTTTTTGGCTTCAAAATGTGTATTTTTCACTAATGCTGCTATCCTTTTATAATCCATAATTTTTGGGCCAGGTAGTCTAATTACTTGGCGACATAATAACAGTATGAGTGCATGGTTTGGGAAAATAGATGCAGAAGGACAAATGGATGAAAGGATGGCCGCATCTGGCAACTTTATTGTTTGCTTTTTTTCAATGCAAAGGAGGAGCGTATAATTATTAAAAAGGGTATTTTTGGAGATGGACAGGCAGGCTGTAGGGGAGGAGGTAGGCCTGTATTTTGAACTTAAAAACTCAAATGGGTTTTTGGGTTCAAAATGTGTATTTTTCCCTTATGCTGCTATCCTTTTAAAATCCATAATTTTGGGGCCAGGTTGTTCGATAACTTGGCAAAGTGAAAACAGTATGAGTGTATGATGGTTTGGGAACATAGGTGTAGAAGCACAAATCGATGAAAGGATAGCAGCATATGGCAACTTAACTATTTGCTTTTCCAAAGCAAATGAAGAGTGCATAATTATTAAAACAGGGTATTTTTGGAGATGGACAGGCAGGCTGATGGGGAGGAGGTAGGCCTGGATTTTGAACTTAAAAACTCAAATGGGTTTTTGGGTTCAAAATGTGTATTTTTCCCTTATGCTGCTATCCTTTTATAATCCATAATTTTGGGGCCAGGTTGTCCGATAACTTAGCAAAGTGAAAACAGTATGAGTGTATGATGGTTACCCCTGCTATCGGTGCTGCTGCCCCTTCTCTCCCCCTGGCTATCAGTGCCGCTGCCCCATTGCCGGCGCCGATAGCCAGGGGTAGAGAAACGGCGCCGGCAATGGGGCAGCGTCGTCGACAGACAGGGGGAAAGAAGAGGCAGCGGCACCCATTGCTGGCGCCTCTGCCCCGTGTCCCCCCACGGGAGGCCTGAAGCAGCACGGACCCGACCCCGGCAACAGGGTAATTATACAACTAGGGATGGGGGAGGCAACGGGGCAGCGGCACCGGCAATGGGTGCCGCTGCCCCTTATCCCCCCCTGGCTATCGGTGCCGTTGCCCCATTGCCGGCGCCTCTTCTCTCCCCCTGTATTTTGAACTTAAAAACTCAAATGGGTTTTTGGCTTCAAAATGTGTATTTTTCACTAATGCTGCTATCCTTTTATAATCCATAATTTTTGGGCCAGGTAGTCTAATTACTTGGCGACATAATAACAGTATGAGTGCATGGTTTGGGAAAATAGATGCAGAAGGACAAATGGATGAAAGGATGGCCGCATCTGGCAACTTTACTGTTTGCTTTTTTTCAATGCAAAGGAGGAGCGTATAATTATTAAAAAGGGTATTTTTGGAGATGGACAGGCAGGCTGTAGGGGAGGAGGTAGGCCTGTATTTTGAACTTAAAAACTCAAATGGGTTTTTGGGTTCATAATGTGTATTTTTCCCTTATGCTGCTATCCTTTTATAATCCATAATTTTTGGGCCAGGTAGTCTAATTACTTGGCGACATAATAACAGTATGAGTGCATGTTTTGGGAAAATAGATGCAGAAGGACAAATGGATGAAAGGAAGGTTGCATCTGGCAACTTTACTGTTTGCTTTTTTTCAATGCAAAGGAGGAGCGTATAATTATTAAAAAGGGTATTTTTGGAGATGGACAGGCAGGCTGTAGGGGAGGAGGTAGGCCTGTATTTTGAACTTAAAAACTCAAATGGGTTTTTGGGTTCAAAATGTGTATTTTTCCCTTATGCTGCTATCCTTTTATAATCCATAATTTTGGGGCCAGGTTGTTCGATAACTTGGCAAATTGAAAACAGTATGAGTGTATGATGGTTAGGGAACATAGGTGTAGAAGCACAAATCGATGAAAGGATAGCAGCATATGGCAACTTAACTATTTGCTTTTCCAAAGCAAATGAAGAGTGCATAATTATTAAAACAGGGTATTTTTGGAGATGGACAGGCAGGCTGATGGGGAGGAGGTAGGCCTGGATTTTGAACTTAAAAACTCAAATGGGTTTTTGGGTTCAAAATGTGTATTTTTCCCTTATGCTGCTATCCTTTTATAATCCATAATTTTGGGTCAGGTTGTCCGATAACTTAGCAAAGTGAAAACATTATGAGTGTATGATGGTTACCCCTGCTATCGGTGCTGCTGCCCCTTCTCTCCCCCTGGCTATCAGTGCCGCTGCCCCATTGCCGGCGCCGATAGCCAGGGGTAGAGAAACGGCGCCGGCAATGGGGCAGCGTCGTCGACAGACAGGGGGAAAGAAGAGGCAGCGGCACCCATTGCTGGCGCCGCTGCCCCGTGTCCCCCCACCGGAGGCCTGAAGCAGCACGGACCTGACCCCGGCAACAGGGTAATTATACAACTAGGGATGGATGAGGCAACGGGGCAGCGGCACCGGCAATGGGTGCCGCTGCCCCTTATCCCCCCCTGGCTATCGGTGCCGTTGCCCCATTGCCGGCGCTGCTTCTCTCCCCCTGTATTTTGAACTTAAAAACTCAAATGGATTTTTGGCTTCAAAATGTGTATTTTTCACTAATGCTGCTATCCTTTTATAATCCATAATTTTTGGGCCAGGTAGTCTAATTACTTGGCGACATAATAACAGTATGAGTGCATGGTTTGGGAAAATAGATGCAGAAGGACAAATGGATGAAAGGATGGCCGCATCTGGCAACTTTACTGTTTGCTTTTTTTCAATGCAAAGGAGGAGCGTATAATTATTAAAAAGGGTATTTTTGGAGATGGACAGGCAGGCTGTAGGGGAGGAGGTAGGCCTGTATTTTGAACTTAAAAACTCAAATGGGTTTTTGGGTTCAAAATGTGTATTTTTCCCTTATGCTGCTATCCTTTTATAATCCATAATTTTTGGGCCAGGTTGTCCGATAACTTAGCAAAGTGAAAACAGTATGAGTGCCCCTTCTCTCCCCCTGGCTATCAGTGCCGCTGCCCCATTGCCGGCGCCGATAGCCAGGGGTAGAGAAACGGCGCCGGCAATGGGGCAGCGTCGTCGACAGACAGGGGGAAAGAAGAGGCAGCGGCACCCGTTGCTGGCGCCGCTGCCTCGTGTCCCCCCACCGGAGGCCTGAAGCAGCACGGACCCGACCCCGGCAACAGGGTAATTATACAACTAGGGATGGGGGAGGCAACGGGGCAGCGGCACCGGCAATGGGTGCCGCTGCCCCTTATCCCCCCCTGGCTATCGGTGCCGTTGCCCCATTGCCGGCGCCTCTTCTCTCCCCCTGTATTTTGAACTTAAAAACTCAAATGGGTTTTTGGCTTCAAAATGTGTATTTTTCACTAATGCTGCTATCCTTTTATAATCCATAATTTTTGGGCCAGGTAGTCTAATTACTTGGCGACATAATAACGGTATGAGTGCATGGTTTGGGAAAATAGATGCAGAAGGACAAATGGATGAAAGGATGGCCGCATCTGGCAACTTAATTGTTTGCTTTTTTTCAATGCAAAGGAGGAGCGTATAATTATTAAAAAGGGTATTTTTGGAGATGGACAGGCAGGCTGTAGGGGAGGAGGTAGGCCTGTATTTTGAACTTAAAAACTCAAATGGGTTTTTGGGTTCAAAATGTGTATTTTTTCCCTTATGCTGCTATCCTTTTATAATCCATAATTTTGGGGCAGGTTGTTCGATAACTTGGCAAAGTGAAAACAGTATGAGTGTATGATGGTTTGGGAACATAGGTGTAGAAGCACAAATCGATGAAAGGATAGCAGCATATGGCAACTTAACTGTTTGTTTTCCAAAGCAAACGAAGAGTGTATAATTATTAAAAACTGTATTTTTGGAGATGGACAGGCAGGCTGTAGGGGAGGAGGTAGGCCTGTATTTTGAACTTAAAAACTCAAATGGGTTTTTGGGTTCAAAATGTGTATTTTTCCCTTATGCTGCTATCCTTTTATAATCCATAATTTTGGGGCCAGGTAGTCTAATTACTTGGCGACATAATAACAGTATGAGTGCATGGTTTGGGAAAAATAGATGCAGAAGGACAAATGGATGAAAGGATGGCCGCATCTGGCAACTTTACTGTTTGCTTTTTTTCAATGCAAAGGAGGAGCGTATAATTATTAAAAAGGGTATTTTTGGAGATGGACAGGCAGGCTGTAGGGGAGGAGGTAGGCCTGTATTTTGAACTTAAAAACTCAAATGGGTTTTTGGGTTCAAAATGTGTATTTTTCCCTTTTGCTGCTATCCTTTTATAATCCATAATTTTTGGGCCAGGTAGTCTAATTACTTGGCGACATAATAACAGTATGAGTGCATGGTTTGGGAAAATAGATGCAGAAGGACAAATGGATGAAAGGAAGGTTGCATCTGGCAACTTTACTGTTTGCTTTTTTTCAATGCAAAGGAGGAGCGTATAATTATTAAAAAGGGTATTTTTGGAGATGGACAGGCAGGCTGTAGGGGAGGAGGTAGGCCTGTATTTTGAACTTAAAAACTCAAATGGGTTTTTGGGTTCAAAATGTGTATTTTTCCCTTATGCTGCTATCCTTTTATAATCCATAATTTTGGGGCCAGGTTGTTCGATAACTTGGCAAAGTGAAAACAGTATGAGTGTATGATGGTTAGGGAACATAGGTGTAGAAGCACAAATCGATGAAAGGATAGCAGCATATGGCAACTTAACTATTTGCTTTTCCAAAGCAAATGAAGAGTGCATAATTATTAAAACAGGGTATTTTTGGAGATGGACAGGCAGGCTGATGGGGAGGAGGTAGGCCTGGATTTTGAACTTAAAAACTCAAATGGGTTTTTGGGTTCAAAATGTGTATTTTTCCCTTATGCTGCTATCCTTTTATAATCCATAATTTTGGGGCCAGGTTGTCCGATAACTTAGCAAAGTGAAAACAGTATGAGTGTATGATGGTTACCCCTGCTATCGGTGCTGCTGCCCCTTCTCTCCCCCTGGCTATCAGTGCCGCTGCCCCATTGCCGGCGCCGATAGCCAGGGGTAGAGAAACGGCGCCGGCAATGGGGCAGCGTCGTCGACAGACAGGGGGAAAGAAGAGGCAGCGGCACCCATTGCTGGCGCCGCTGCCCCGTGTCCCCCCACCGAAGGCCTGAAGCAGCACGGACCTGACCCCGGCAACAGGGTAATTATACAACTAGGGATGGATGAGGCAACGGGGCAGCGGCACCGGCAATGGGTGCCGCTGCCCCTTATCCCCCCCTGGCTATCGGTGCCGTTGCCCCATTGCCGGCGCTGCTTCTCTCCCCCTGTATTTTGAACTTAAAAACTCAAATGGATTTTTGGCTTCAAAATGTGTATTTTTCACTAATGCTGCTATCCTTTTATAATCCATAATTTTTGGGCCAGGTAGTCTAATTACTTGGCGACATAATAACAGTATGAGTGCATGGTTTGGGAAAATAGATGCAGAAGGACAAATGGATGAAAGGATGGCCGCATCTGGCAACTTTACTGTTTGCTTTTTTTCAATGCAAAGGAGGAGCGTATAATTATTAAAAAGGGTATTTTTGGAGATGGACAGGCAGGCTGTAGGGGAGGAGGTAGGCCTGTATTTTGAACTTAAAAACTCAAATGGGTTTTTGGGTTCAAAATGTGTATTTTTCCCTTATGCTGCTATCCTTTTATAATCCATAATTTTTGGGCCAGGTTGTCCGATAACTTAGCAAAGTGAAAACAGTATGAGTGCCCCTTCTCTCCCCCTGGCTATCAGTGCCGCTGCCCCATTGCCGGCGCCGATAGCCAGGGGTAGAGAAACGGCGCCGGCAATGGGGCAGCGTCGTCGACAGACAGGGGGAAAGAAGAGGCAGCGGCACCCATTGCTGGCGCCGCTGCCTCGTGTCCCCCCACCGGAGGCCTGAAGCAGCACGGACCCGACCCCGGCAACAGGGTAATTATACAACTAGGGATGGGGGAGGCAACGGGGCAGCGGCACCGGCAATGGGTGCCGCTGCCCCTTATCCCCCCCTGGCTAACGGTGCCGTTGCCCCATTGCCGGCGCCTCTTCTCTCCCCCTGTATTTTGAACTTAAAAACTCAAATGGGTTTTTGGCTTCAAAATGTGTATTTTTCACTAATGCTGCTATCCTTTTATAATCCATAATTTTTGGGCCAGGTAGTCTAATTACTTGGCGACATAATAACGGTATGAGTGCATGGTTTGGGAAAATAGATGCAGAAGGACAAATGGATGAAAGGATGGCCGCATCTGGCAACTTAATTGTTTGCTTTTTTTCAATGCAAAGGAGGAGCGTATAATTATTAAAAAGGGTATTTTTGGAGATGGACAGGCAGGCTGTAGGGGAGGAGGTAGGCCTGTATTTTGAACTTAAAAACTCAAATGGGTTTTTGGGTTCAAAATGTGTATTTTTTCCCTTATGCTGCTATCCTTTTATAATCCATAATTTTGGGGCAGGTTGTTCGATAACTTGGCAAAGTGAAAACAGTATGAGTGTATGATGGTTTGGGAACATAGGTGTAGAAGCACAAATCGATGAAAGGATAGCAGCATATGGCAACTTAACTGTTTGTTTTCCAAAGCAAACGAAGAGTGTATAATTATTAAAAACTGTATTTTTGGAGATGGACAGGCAGGCTGTAGGGGAGGAGGTAGGCCTGTATTTTGAACTTAAAAACTCAAATGGGTTTTTGGGTTCAAAATGTGTATTTTTCCCTTATGCTGCTATCCTTTTATAATCCATAATTTTGGGGCCAGGTAGTCTAATTACTTGGCGACATAATAACAGTATGAGTGCATGGTTTGGGAAAATAGATGCAGAAGGACAAATGGATGAAAGGATGGCCGCATCTGGCAACTTTACTGTTTGCTTTTTTTCAATGCAAAGGAGGAGTGTATAATTATTAAAAAGGGTATTTTTGGAGATGGACAGGCAGGCTGTAGGGGAGGAGGTAGGCCTGTATTTTGAACTTAAAAACTCAAATGGGTTTTTGGGTTCAAAATGTGTATTTTTCACTAATGCTGCTATCCTTTTATAATCCATAATTTTTGGGCCAGGTAGTCTAATTACTTGGCGACATAATAACAGTATGAGTGCATGGTTTGGGAAAATAGATGCAGAAGGACAAATGGATGAAAGGATGGCCGCATCTGGCAACTTTACTGTTTGCTTTTTTTCAATGCAAAGGAGGAGCGTATAATTATTAAAAAGGGTATTTTTGGAGATGGACAGGCAGGCTGTAGGGGAGGAGGTAGGCCTGTATTTTGAACTTAAAAACTCAAATGGGTTTTTGGGTTCAAAATGTGTATTTTTCCCTTATGCTGCTATCCTTTTATAATCCCTAATTTTGGGGCCAGGTTGTCCGATAACTCAGCAAAGTGAAAACAGTATGAGTGCCCCTTCTCTCCCCCTGGCTATCAGTGCCGCTGCCCCATTGCCGGCGCCGATAGCCAGGGGTAGAGAAACGGCGCCGGCAATGGGGCAGCGTCGTCGACAGACAGGGGGAAAGAAGAGGCAGCGGCACCCATTGCTGGCGCCGCTGCCCCGTGTCCCCCCACCGGAGGCCTGAAGCAGCACGGACCCGACCCCGGCAACAGGGTAATTATACAACTAGGGATGGGGGAGGCAACGGGGCAGCGGCACCGGCAATGGGTGCCGCTGCCCCTTATCCCCCCTGGCTATCGGTGCCGTTGCCCCATTGCCGGCGCCTCTTCTCTCCCCCTGTATTTTGAACTTAAAAACTCAAATGGGTTTTTGGGTTCAAAATGTGTATTTTTCCCTTATGCTGCTATCCTTTTATAATCCATAATTTTTGGGCCAGGTAGTCTAATTACTTGGCGACATAATAACAGTATGAGTGCATGGTTTGGGAAAATAGATGCAGAAGGACAAATGGATGAAAGGATGGCCGCATCTGGCAACTTTATTGTTTGCTTTTTTTCAATGCAAAGGAGGAGCGTATAATTATTAAAAAGGGTATTTTTGGAGATGGACAGGCAGGCTGTAGGGGAGGAGGTAGGCCTGTATTTTGAACTTAAAAACTCAAATGGGTTTTTGGGTTCAAAATGTGTATTTTTCCCTTATGCTGCTATCCTTTTATAATCCATAATTTTTGGGCCAGGTTGTCCGATAACTTAGCAAAGTGAAAACAGTATGAGTGCCCCTTCTCTCCCCCTGGCTATCAGTGCCGCTGCCCCATTGCCGGCGCCGATAGCCAGGGGTAGAGAAACGGCGCCGGCAATGGGGCAGCGTCGTCGACAGACAGGGGGAAAGAAGAGGCAGCGGCACCCCCATGCTGGCGCCTCTGCCCCGTGTCCCCCCACGGGAGGCCTGAAGAAGCACGGACCCGACCCCGGCAACAGGGTAATTATACAACTAGGGATGGGGGAGGCAACGGGGCAGCGGCACCGGCAATGGGTGCCGCTGCCCCTTATCCCCCCCTGGCTATCGGTGCCGTTGCCCCATTGCCGGCGCCTCTTCTCTCCCCCTGTATTTTGAACTTAAAAACTCAAATGGGTTTTTGGCTTCAAAATGTGTATTTTTCACTAATGCTGCTATCCTTTTATAATCCATAATTTTTGGGCCAGGTAGTCTAATTACTTGGCGACATAATAACAGTATGAGTGCATGGTTTGGGAAAATAGATGCAGAAGGACAAATGGATGAAAGGATGGCCGCATCTGGCAACTTTACTGTTTGCTTTTTTTCAATGCAAAGGAGGAGCGTATAATTATTAAAAAGGGTATTTTTGGAGATGGACAGGCAGGCTGTAGGGGAGGAGGTAGGCCTGTATTTTGAACTTAAAAACTCAAATGGGTTTTTGGGTTCAAAATGTGTATTTTTCCCTTATGCTGCTATCCTTTTATAATCCATAATTTTTGGGCCAGGTAGTCTAATTACTTGGCGACATAATAACAGTATGAGTGCATGTTTTGGGAAAATAGATGCAGAAGGACAAATGGATGAAAGGAAGGTTGCATCTGGCAACTTTACTGTTTGCTTTTTTTCAATGCAAAGGAGGAGCGTATAATTATTAAAAAGGGTATTTTTGGAGATGGACAGGCAGGCTGTAGGGGAGGAGGTAGGCCTGTATTTTGAACTTAAAAACTCAAATGGGTTTTTGGGTTCAAAATGTGTATTTTTCCCTTATGCTGCTATCCTTTTATAATCCATAATTTTGGGGCCAGGTTGTTCGATAACTTGGCAAAGTGAAAACAGTATGAGTGTATGATGGTTAGGGAACATAGGTGTAGAAGCACAAATCGATGAAAGGATAGCAGCATATGGCAACTTAACTATTTGCTTTTCCAAAGCAAATGAAGAGTGCATAATTATTAAAACAGGGTATTTTTGGAGATGGACAGGCAGGCTGATGGGGAGGAGGTAGGCCTGGATTTTGAACTTAAAAACTCAAATGGGTTTTTGGGTTCAAAATGTGTATTTTTCCCTTATGCTGCTATCCTTTTATAATCCATAATTTTGGGTCAGGTTGTCCGATAACTTAGCAAAGTGAAAACATTATGAGTGTATGATGGTTACCCCTGCTATCGGTGCTGCTGCCCCTTCTCTCCCCCTGGCTATCAGTGCCGCTGCCCCATTGCCGGCGCCGATAGCCAGGGGTAGAGAAACGGCGCCGGCAATGGGGCAGCGTCGTCGACAGACAGGGGGAAAGAAGAGGCAGCGGCACCCATTGCTGGCGCCGCTGCCCCGTGTCCCCCCACCGGAGGCCTGAAGCAGCACGGACCTGACCCCGGCAACAGGGTAATTATACAACTAGGGATGGATGAGGCAACGGGGCAGCGGCACCGGCAATGGGTGCCGCTGCCCCTTATCCCCCCCTGGCTATCGGTGCCGTTGCCCCATTGCCGGCGCTGCTTCTCTCCCCCTGTATTTTGAACTTAAAAACTCAAATGAATTTTTGGCTTCAAAATGTGTATTTTTCACTAATGCTGCTATCCTTTTATAATCCATAATTTTTGGGCCAGGTAGTCTAATTACTTGGCGACATAATAACAGTATGAGTGCATGGTTTGGGAAAATAGATGCAGAAGGACAAATGGATGAAAGGATGGCCGCATCTGGCAACTTTACTGTTTGCTTTTTTTCAATGCAAAGGAGGAGCGTATAATTATTAAAAAGGGTATTTTTGGAGATGGACAGGCAGGCTGTAGGGGAGGAGGTAGGCCTGTATTTTGAACTTAAAAACTCAAATGGGTTTTTGGGTTCAAAATGTGTATTTTTCCCTTATGCTGCTATCCTTTTATAATCCATAATTTTTGGGCCAGGTTGTCCGATAACTTAGCAAAGTTAAAACAGTATGAGTGCCCCTTCTCTCCCCCTGGCTATCAGTGCCGCTGCCCCATTGCCGGCGCCGATAGCCAGGGGTAGAGAAACGGCGCCGGCAATGGGGCAGCGTCGTCGACAGACTGGGGGAAAGAAGAGGCAGCGGCACCCATTGCTGGCGCCGCTGCCTCGTGTCCCCCCACCGGAGGCCTGAAGCAGCACGGACCCGACCCCGGCAACAGGGTAATTATACAACTAGGGATGGGGGAGGCAACGGGGCAGCGGCACCGGCAATGGGTGCCGCTGCCCCTTATCCCCCCCTGGCTATCGGTGCCGTTGCCCCATTGCCGGCGCCTCTTCTCTCCCCCTGTATTTTGAACTTAAAAACTCAAATGGGTTTTTGGCTTCAAAATGTGTATTTTTCACTAATGCTGCTATCCTTTTATAATCCATAATTTTTGGGCCAGGTAGTCTAATTACTTGGCGACATAATAACGGTATGAGTGCATGGTTTGGGAAAATAGATGCAGAAGGACAAATGGATGAAAGGATGGCCGCATCTGGCAACTTAATTGTTTGCTTTTTTTCAATGCAAAGGAGGAGCGTATAATTATTAAAAAGGGTATTTTTGGAGATGGACAGGCAGGCTGTAGGGGAGGAGGTAGGCCTGTATTTTGAACTTAAAAACTCAAATGGGTTTTTGGGTTCAAAATGTGTATTTTTTCCCTTATGCTGCTATCCTTTTATAATCCATAATTTTGGGGCAGGTTGTTCGATAACTTGGCAAAGTGAAAACAGTATGAGTGTATGATGGTTTGGGAACATAGGTGTAGAAGCACAAATCGATGAAAGGATAGCAGCATATGGCAACTTAACTGTTTGTTTTCCAAAGCAAACGAAGAGTGTATAATTATTAAAAACTGTATTTTTGGAGATGGACAGGCAGGCTGTAGGGGAGGAGGTAGGCCTGTATTTTGAACTTAAAAACTCAAATGGGTTTTTGGGTTCAAAATGTGTATTTTTCCCTTATGCTGCTATCCTTTTATAATCCATAATTTTGGGGCCAGGTAGTCTAATTACTTGGCGACATAATAACAGTATGAGTGCATGGTTTGGGAAAATAGATGCAGAAGGACAAATGGATGAAAGGATGGCCGCATCTGGCAACTTTACTGTTTGCTTTTTTTCAATGCAAAGGAGGAGCGTATAATTATTAAAAAGGGTATTTTTGGAGATGGACAGGCAGGCTGTAGGGGAGGAGGTAGGCCTGTATTTTGAACTTAAAAACTCAAATGGGTTTTTGGGTTCAAAATGTGTATTTTTCACTAATGCTGCTATCCTTTTATAATCCATAATTTTTGGGCCAGGTAGTCTAATTACTTGGCGACATAATAACAGTATGAGTGCATGGTTTGGGAAAATAGATGCAGAAGGACAAATGGATGAAAGGATGGCCGCATCTGGCAACTTTATTGTTTGCTTTTTTTCAATGCAAAGGAGGAGCGTATAATTATTAAAAAGGGTATTTTTGGAGATGGACAGGCAGGCTGTAGGGGAGGAGGTAGGCCTGTATTTTGAACTTAAAAACTCAAATGGGTTTTTGGGTTCAAAATGTGTATTTTTCCCTTATGCTGCTATCCTTTTATAATCCATAATTTTTGGGCCAGGTAGTCTAATTACTTGGCGACATAATAACAGTATGAGTGCATGGTTTGGGAAAATAGATGCAGAAGGACAAATGGATGAAAGGATGGCCGCATCTGGCAACTTTACTGTTTGCTTTTTTTCAATGCAAAGGAGGAGCGTATAATTATTAAAAAGGGTATTTTTGGAGATGGACAGGCAGGCTGTAGGGGAGGAGGTAGGCCTGTATTTTGAACTTAAAAACTCAAATGGGTTTTTGGGTTCAAAATGTGTATTTTTCCCTTATGCTGCTATCCTTTTATAATCCATAATTTTTGGGCCAGGTAGTCTAATTACTTGGCGACATAATAACAGTATGAGTGCATGTTTTGGGAAAATAGATGCAGAAGGACAAATGGATGAAAGGAAGGTTGCATCTGGCAACTTTACTGTTTGCTTTTTTTCAATGCAAAGGAGGAGCGTATAATTATTAAAAAGGGTATTTTTGGAGATGGACAGGCAGGCTGTAGGGGAGGAGGTAGGCCTGTATTTTGAACTTAAAAACTCAAATGGGTTTTTGGGTTCAAAATGTGTATTTTTCCCTTATGCTGCTATCCTTTTATAATCCATAATTTTGGGGCCAGGTTGTTCGATAACTTGGCAAAGTGAAAACAGTATGAGTGTATGATGGTTAGGGAACATAGGTGTAGAAGCACAAATCGATGAAAGGATAGCAGCATATGGCAACTTAACTATTTGCTTTTCCAAAGCAAATGAAGAGTGCATAATTATTAAAACAGGGTATTTTTGGAGATGGACAGGCAGGCTGATGGGGAGGAGGTAGGCCTGGATTTTGAACTTAAAAACTCAAATGGGTTTTTGGGTTCAAAATGTGTATTTTTCCCTTATGCTGCTATCCTTTTATAATCCATAATTTTGGGTCAGGTTGTCCGATAACTTAGCAAAGTGAAAACATTATGAGTGTATGATGGTTACCCCTGCTATCGGTGCTGCTGCCCCTTCTCTCCCCCTGGCTATCAGTGCCGCTGCCCCATTGCCGGCGCCGATAGCCAGGGGTAGAGAAACGGCGCCGGCAATGGGCAGCGTCGTCGACAGACAGGGGGAAAGAAGAGGCAGCGGCACCCATTGCTGGCGCCGCTGCCCCGTGTCCCCCCACCGGAGGCCTGAAGCAGCACGGACCTGACCCCGGCAACAGGGTAATTATACAACTAGGGATGGATGAGGCAACGGGGCAGCGGCACCGGCAATGGGTGCCGCTGCCCCTTATCCCCCCCTGGCTATCGGTGCCGTTGCCCCATTGCCGGCGCTGCTTCTCTCCCCCTGTATTTTGAACTTAAAAACTCAAATGGATTTTTGGCTTCAAAATGTGTATTTTTCACTAATGCTGCTATCCTTTTATAATCCATAATTTTTGGGCCAGGTAGTCTAATTACTTGGCGACATAATAACAGTATGAGTGCATGGTTTGGGAAAATAGATGCAGAAGGACAAATGGATGAAAGGATGGCCGCATCTGGCAACTTTACTGTTTGCTTTTTTTCAATGCAAAGGAGGAGCGTATAATTATTAAAAAGGGTATTTTTGGAGATGGAAAGGCAGGCTGTAGGGGAGGAGGTAGGCCTGTATTTTGAACTTAAAAACTCAAATGGGTTTTTGGGTTCAAAATGTGTATTTTTCCCTTATGCTGCTATCCTTTTATAATCCATAATTTTTGGGCCAGGTAGTCTAATTACTTGGCGACATAATAACAGTATGAGTGCATGGTTTGGGAAAATAGATGCAGAAGGACAAATGGATGAAAGAATGGCCGCATCTGGCAACTTTACTGTTTGCTTTTTTTCAATGCAAAGGAGGAGCGTATAATTATTAAAAAGGGTATTTTTGGAGATGGACAGGCAGGCTGATGGGGAGGAGGTAGGCCTGTATTTTGAACTTAAAAACTCAAATGGGTTTTTGGGTTCAAAATGTGTATTTGTCCCTTATGCTGCTATCCTTTAATAATCCATAATTTTTGGGCCAGTGAGTCTAATTACTTGGCGACATAATAACAGTATGAGTGCATGGTTTGGGAAAAATAGATGCAGAAGGACAAATGGATGAAAGGATGGCCGCATCTGGCAACTTTACTGTTTGCTTTTTTTCAATGCAAAGGAGGAGCGTATAATTATTAAAAAGGGTATTTTTGGAGATGGACAGGCAGGCTGTAGGGGAGGAGGTAGGCCTGTATTTTGAACTTAAAAACTCAAATGGGTTTTTGGGTTCAAAATGTGTATTTTTCCCTTATGCTGCTATCCTTTTATAATCCATAATTTTGGGGCCAGGTTGTTCGATAACTTGGCAAAGTGAAAACAGTATGAGTGTATGATGGTTTGGGAACATAGGTGTAGAAGCACAAATCGATGAAAGGATAGCAGCATATGGCAACTTAACTGTTTGTTTTCCAAAGCAAACGAAGAGTGTATAATTATTAAAAACTGTATTTTTGGAGATGGACAGGCAGGCTGTAGGGGAGGAGGTAGGCCTGTATTTTGAACTTAAAAACTCAAATGGTTTTTTGGCTTCAAAATGTGTATTTTTCACTAATGCTGCTATCCTTTTATAATCCATAATTTTTGGGCCAGGTAGTCTAATTACTTGGCGACATAATAACAGTATGAGTGCATGGTTTGGGAAAATAGATGCAGAAGGACAAATGGATGAAAGGATGGCCGCATCTGGCAACTTTACTGTTTGCTTTTTTTCAATGCAAAGGAGGAGCGTATAATTATTAAAAAGGATATTTTTGGAGATGGACAGGCAGGCTGTAGGGGAGGAGGTAGGCCTGTATTTTGAACTTAAAAACTCAAATGGGTTTTTGGGTTCAAAATGTGTATTTTTCCCTTATGCTGCTATCCTTTTATAATCCATAATTTTGGGGCCAGGTAGTCTAATTACTTGGCGACATAATAACAGTATGAGTGCATGGTTTGGGAAAATAGATGCAGAAGGACAAATGGATGAAAGAATGGCCGCATCTGGCAACTTTACTGTTTGCTTTTTTTCAATGCAAAGGAGGAGCGTATAATTATTAAAAAGGGTATTTTTGGAGATGGACAGGCAGGCTGTAGGGGAGGAGGTAGGCCTGTATTTTGAACTTAAAAACTCAAATGGGTTTTTGGGTTCAAAATGTGTATTTTTCCCTTATGCTGCTATCCTTTAATAATCCATAATTTTTGGGCCAGTGAGTCTAATTACTTGGCGACATAATAACAGTATGAGTGCATGGTTTGGGAAAAATAGATGCAGAAGGACAAATGGATGAAAGGATGGCCGCATCTGGCAACTTTACTGTTTGCTTTTTTTCAATGCAAAGGAGGAGCGTATAATTATTAAAAAGGGTATTTTTGGAGATGGACAGGCAGGCTGTAGGGGAGGAGGTAGGCCTGTATTTTGAACTTAAAAACTCAAATGGGTTTTTGGGTTCAAAATGTGTATTTTTCCCTTATGCTGCTATCCTTTTATAATCCATAATTTTGGGGCCAGGTTGTCCGATAACTCAGCAAAGTGAAAACAGTATGAGTGCCCCTTCTCTCCCCCTGGCTATCAGTGCCGCTGCCCCATTGCCGGCGCCGATAGCCAGGGGTAGAGAAACGGCGCCGGCAATGGGGCAGCGTCGTCGACAGACAGGGGGAAAGAAGAGGCAGCGGCACCCATTGCTGGCGCCGCTGCCCCGTGTCCCCCCACCGGAGGCCTGAAGCAGCACGGACCCGACCCCGGCAACAGGGTAATTATACAACTAGGGATGGGGGAGGCAACGGGGCAGCGGCACCGGCAATGGGTGCCGCTGCCCCTTATCCCCCCCTGGCTATCGGTGCCGTTGCCCCATTGCCGGCGCCTCTTCTCTCCCCCTGTATTTTGAACTTAAAAACTCAAATGGGTTTTTGGCTTCAAAATGTGTATTTTTCACTAATGCTGCTATCCTTTTATAATCCATAATTTTTGGGCCAGGTAGTCTAATTACTTGGCGACATAATAACGGTATGAGTGCATGGTTTGGGAAAATAGATGCAGAAGGACAAATGGATGAAAGGATGGCCGCATCTGGCAACTTTATTGTTTGCTTTTTTTCAATGCAAAGGAGGAGCGTATAATTATTAAAAAGGGTATTTTTGGAGATGGACAGGCAGGCTGTAGGGGAGGAGGTAGGCCTGTATTTTGAACTTAAAAACTCAAATGGGTTTTTGGGTTCAAAATGTGTATTTTTCCCTTATGCTGCTATCCTTTTATAATCCATAATTTTTGGGCCAGGTAGTCTAATTACTTGGCGACATAATAACAGTATGAGTGCATGGTTTGGGAAAATAGATGCAGAAGGACAAATGGATGAAAGGATGGCCGCATCTGGCAACTTTACTGTTTGCTTTTTTTCAATGCAAAGGAGGAGCGTATAATTATTAAAAAGGGTATTTTTGGAGATGGACAGGCAGGCTGTAGGGGTGGAGGTAGGCCTGTATTTTGAACTTAAAAACTCAAATGGGTTTTTGGGTTCAAAATGTGTATTTTTCCCTTATGCTGCTATCCTTTTATAATCCATAATTTTGGGGCCAGGTTGTCCGATAACTTAGCAAAGTGAAAACAGTATGAGTGCCCCTTCTCTCCCCCTGGCTATCAGTGCCGCTGCCCCATTGCCGGCGCCGATAGCCAGGGGTAGAGAAACGGCGCCGGCAATGGGGCAGCATCGTCGACAGACAGGGGGAAAGAAGAGGCAGCGGGACCCAATACTGGCGCCGCTGCCCCGTGTCCCCCCACCGGAGGCCTGAAGCAGCACGGACCCGACCCCGGCAACAGGGTAATTATACAACTAGGGATGGGGGAGGCAACGGGACAGCGGCACCGGCAATGGGTGCCGCTGCCCCTTAT
Organism: Hyla sarda; assembly: GCF_029499605.1. Classification (NCBI taxonomy): domain Eukaryota; kingdom Metazoa; phylum Chordata; class Amphibia; order Anura; family Hylidae; genus Hyla; species Hyla sarda. The sequence continues at coordinate 81,515,547 of NC_079199.1, read as the reverse complement.
CCCCCCCTGGCTATCGGTGCCGTTGCCCCATTGCCGGCGCCTCTTCTCTCCCCCTGCATTTTGAACTTAAAAACTCAAATGGGTTTTTGGCTTCAAAATGTGTATTTTTCACTAATGCTGCTATCCTTTTATAATCCATAATTTTTGGGCCAGGTAGTCTAATTACTTGGCGACATAAAAACGGTATGAGTGCATGGTTTGGGAAAATAGATGCAGAAGGACAAATGGATGAAAGGATGGCCGCATCTGGCAACTTTATTGTTTGCTTTTTTTCAATGCAAAGGAGGAGCGTATAATTATTAAAAAGGGTATTTTTGGAGATGGACAGGCAGGCTGTAGGGGAGGAGGTAGGCCTGTATTTTGAACTTAAAAACTCAAATGGGTTTTTGGGTTCAAAATGTGTATTTTTCCCTTATGCTGCTATCCTTTTATAATCCATAATTTTTGGGCCAGGTAGTCTAATTACTTGGCGACATAATAACAGTATAAGTGCATGGTTTGGGAAAATAGATGCAGAAGGACAAATGGATGAAAGGATGGCCGCATCTGGCAACTTTACTGTTTGCTTTTTTTCAATGCAAAGGAAGAGCGTATAATTATTAAAAAATGTATTTTTGGAGATGGACAGGCAGGCTGTAGGGGAGGAGGTAGGCCTGTATTTTGAACTTAAAAACTCAAATGGGTTTTTGGGTTCAAAATGTGTATTTTTTCCCTTATGCTGCTATCCTTTTATAATCCATAATTTTGGGGCCAGGTTGTTCGATAACTTGGCAAAGTGAAAACAGTATGAGTGTATGATGGTTTGGGAACATAGGTGTAGAAGCACAAATCGATGAAAGGATAGCAGCATATGGCAACTTAACTGTTTGTTTTCCAAAGCAAACGAAGAGTGTATAATTATTAAAAACTGTATTTTTGGAGATGGACAGGCAGGCTGTAGGGGAGGAGGTAGGCCTGTATTTTGAACTTTAAAACTCAAATGGGTTTTTGGGTTCAAAATGTGTATTTTTCCCTTATGCTGCTATCCTTTTATAATCCATAATTTTGGGGCCTGGTAGTCTAATTACTTGGCGACATAATAACAGTATGAGTGCATGGTTTGGGAAAATAGATGCAGAAGGACAAATGGATGAAAGGATGGCCGCATCTGGCAACTTTACTGTTTGCTTTTTTTCAATGCAAAGGAGGAGCGTATAATTATTAAAAAGGGTATTTTTGGAGATGGACAGGCAGGCTGTAGGGGAGGAGGTAGGCCTGTATTTTGAACTTAAAAACTCAAATGGGTTTTTGGGTTCAAAATGTGTATTTTTCACTAATGCTGCTATCCTTTTATAATCCATAATTTTTGGGCCAGGTAGTCTAATTACTTGGCGACATAATAACAGTATGAGTGCATGGTTTGGGAAAATAGATGCAGAAGGACAAATGGATGAAAGGATGGCCGCATCTGGCAACTTTATTGTTTGCTTTTTTTCAATGCAAAGGAGGAGCGTATAATTATTAAAAAGGGTATTTTTGGAGATGGACAGGCAGGCTGATGGGGAGGAGGTAGGCCTGTATTTTGAACTTAAAAACTCAAATGGGTTTTTGGGTTCACAATGTGTATTTTTCCCTAATGCTGCTATCCTTTTATAATCCATAATTTTGGGGCCAGGCGTCTAATTACTTGGCGACATAATAACAGTATGAGTGCATGGTTTGGGACAATAGATGCAGAAGGACAAATGGATGAAAGGATGGCCGCATCTGGCAACTTTACTGTTTGCTTTTTTTCAATGCAAAGGAGGAGCGTATAATTATTAAAAAGGGTATTTTTGGAGATGGACAGGCAGGCTGTAGGGGAGGAGGTAGGCCTGTATTTTGAACTTAAAAACTCAAATGGGTTTTTGGGTTCAAAATGTGTATTTTTTCCTTATGCTGCTATCCTTTTATAATCCATAATTTTGGGGCCAGGTTGTCCGATAACTCAGCAAAGTGAAAACAGTATGAGTGCCCCTTCTCTCCCCCTGGCTATCAGTGCCGCTGCCCCATTGCCGGCGCCGATAGCCAGGGGTAGAGAAACGGCGCCGGCAATGGGGCAGCGTCGTCGACAGACAGGGGGAAAGAAGAGGCAGCGGCACCCATTGCTGGCGCCGCTGCCCCGTGTCCCCCCACCGGAGGCCTGAAGCAGCACGGACCCGACCCCGGCAACAGGGTAATTATACAACTAGGGATGGGGGAGGCAACGGGGCAGCGGCACCGGCAATGGGTGCCGCTGCCCCTTATCCCCCCCTGGCTATCGGTGCCGTTGCCCCATTGCCGGCGCCTCTTCTCTCCCCCTGTATTTTGAACTTAAAAACTCAAATGGGTTTTTGGCTTCAAAATGTGTATTTTTCACTAATGCTGCTATCCTTTTATAATCCATAATTTTTGGGCCAGGTAGTCTAATTACTTGGCGACATAATAACGTATGAGTGCATGGTTTGGGAAAATAGATGCAGAAGGACAAATGGATGAAAGGATGGCCGCATCTGGCAACTTTATTGTTTGCTTTTTTTCAATGCAAAGGAGGAGCGTATAATTATTAAAAAGGGTATTTTTGGAGATGGACAGGCAGGCTGTAGGGGAGGAGGTAGGCCTGTATTTTGAACTTAAAAACTCAAATGGGTTTTTGGGTTCAAAATGTGTATTTTTCCCTTATGCTGCTATCCTTTTATAATCCATAATTTTTGGGCCAGGTAGTCTAATTACTTGGCGACATAATAACAGTATAAGTGCATGGTTTGGGAAAATAGATGCAGAAGGACAAATGGATGAAAGGATGGCCGCATCTGGCAACTTTACTGTTTGCTTTTTTTCAATGCAAAGGAGGAGCGTATATTTATTAAAAAATGTATTTTTGGAGATGGACAGGCAGGCTGTAGGGGAGGAGGTAGGCCTGTATTTTGAACTTAAAAACTCAAATGGGTTTTTGGGTTCAAAATGTGTATTTTTCCCTTATGCTGCTATCCTTTTATAATCCATAATTTTGGGGCCAGGTAGTCTAATTACTTGGCGACATAATAACAGTATGAGTGCATGGTTTGGGAAAATAGATGCAGAAGGACAAATGGATGAAAGGATGGCCGCATCTGGCAACTTTACTGTTTGCTTTTTTTCAATGCAAAGGAGGAGCGTATAATTATTAAAAAGGGTATTTTTGGAGATTGACAGGCAGGCTGTAGGGGAGGAGGTAGGCCTGTATTTTGAACTTAAAAACTCAAATGGGTTTTTGGGTTCAAAATGTGTATTTTTCACTAATGCTGCTATCCTTTTATAATCCATAATTTTTGGGCCAGGTAGTCTAATTACTTGGCGACATAATAACAGTATGAGTGCATGGTTTGGGAAAATAGATGCAGAAGGACAAATGGATGAAAGGATGGCCGCATCTGGCAACTTTACTGTTTGCTTTTTTTCAATGCAAAGGAGGAGCGTATAATTATTAAAAAGGGTATTTTTGGAGATTGACAGGCAGGCTGTAGGGGAGGAGGTAGGCCTGTATTTTGAACTTAAAAACTCAAATGGGTTTTTGGGTTCAAAATGTGTATTTTTCACTAATGCTGCTATCCTTTTATAATCCATAATTTTTGGGCCAGGTAGTCTAATTACTTGGCGACATAATAACAGTATGAGTGCATGGTTTGGGAAAATAGATGCAGAAGGACAAATGGATGAAAGGATGGCCGCATCTGGCAACTTTACTGTTTGCTTTTTTTCAATGCAAAGGAGGAGCGTATAATTATTAAAAAGGGTATTTTTGGAGATGGACAGGCAGGCTGTAGGGGAGGAGGTAGGCCTGTATTTTGAACTTAAAAACTCAAATGGGTTTTTGGGTTCAAAATGTGTATTTTTCCCTTATGCTGCTATCCTTTTATAATCCATAATTTTTGGGCCAGGTAGTCTAATTACTTGGCGACATAATAACAGTATGAGTGCATGGTTTGGGAAAATAGATGCAGAAGGACAAATGGATGAAAGGATGGCCGCATCTGGCAACTTTACTGTTTGCTTTTTTCAATGCAAAGGAGGAGCGTATAATTATTAAAAAGGGTATTTTTGGAGATTGACAGGCAGGCTGAAGGGGAGGAGGTAGGCCTGTATTTTGAACTTAAAAACTCAAATGGGTTTTTGGGTTCAAAATGTGTATTTTTCACTAATGCTGCTATCCTTTTATAATCCATAATTTTTGGGCCAGGTAGTCTAATTACTTGGCGACATAATAACAGTATGAGTGCATGGTTTGGGAAAATAGATGCAGAAGGACAAATGGATGAAAGGATGGCCGCATCTGGCAACTTTACTGTTTGCTTTTTTTCAATGCAAAGGAGGAGCGTATAATTATTAAAAAGGGTATTTTTGGAGATGGACAGGCAGGCTGTAGGGGAGGAGGTAGGCCTGTATTTTGAACTTAAAAACTCAAATGGGTTTTTGGGTTCAAAATGTGTATTTTTCCCTTATGCTGCTATCCTTTTATAATCCATAATTTTTGGGCCAGGTAGTCTAATTACTTGGCGACATAATAACAGTATGAGTGTATGGTTTGGGAAAATAGATGCAGAAGGACAAATGGATGAAAGGAAGGCCGCATCTGGCAACTTTACTGTTTGCTTTTTTTCAATGCAAAGGAGGAGCGTATAATTATTAAAAAGGGTATTTTTGGAGATGGACAGGCAGGCTGTAGGGGAGGAGGTAGGCCTGTATTTTGAACTTAAAAACTCAAATGGGTTTTTGGGTTCAAAATGTGTATTTTTCCCTTATGCTGCTATCCTTTTATAATCCATCATTTTGGGGCCAGGTAGTCTAATTACTTGGCGACATAATAACAGTATGAGTGCATGGTTTGGGAAAATAAATGCAGAAGGACAAATGGATGAAAGGATGGCCGCATCTGGCAACTTTACTGTTTGCTTTTTTTCAATGCAAAGGAGGAGCGTATAATTATTAAAAAGGGTATTTTTGGAGATGAACAGGCAGGCTGTAGGGGAGGAGGTAGGCCTGTATTTTGAACTTAAAAACTCAAATGGGTTTTTGGGTTCAAAATGTGTATTTTTCCCTTATGCTGCTATCCTTTTATAATCCATAATTTTGGGGCCAGATTGTTCGATAACTTGGCAAAGTGAAAACAGTATGAGTGTATGATGGTTTGGGAACATAGGTGTAGAAGCACAAATCGATGAAAGGATAGCAACATATGGCAACTTAACTGTTTGTTTTCCAAAGCAAACGAAGAGTGTATAATTATTAAAAACTGTATTTTTGGAGATGGACAGGCAGGCTGTAGGGGAGGAGGTAGGCCTGTATTTTGAACTTAAAAACTCAAATGGGTTTTTGGGTTCAAAATGTGTATTTTTCACTAATGCTGCTATCCTTTTATAATCCATAATTTTTGGGCCAGGTAGTCTAATTACTTGGCGACATAATAACAGTATGAGTGCATGGTTTGGGAAAATAGATGCAGAAGGACAAATGGATGAAAGGATGGCCGCATCTGGCAACTTTACTGTTTGCTTTTTTTCAATGCTGAGGAGGAGCTTATAATTATTAAAAAGGGTATTTTTGGAGATGGACAGGCAGGCTGTAGGGGAGGAGGTAGGCCTGTATTTTGAACTTAATAACTCAAATGGGTTTTTGGGTTCAAAATGTGTATTTTTCCCTTATGCTGCTATCCTTTTATAATCCATAATTTTGGGGCCAGGTTGTTCGATAACTTGGCAAAGTGAAAACAGTATGAGTGTATGATGGTTTGGGAACATAGGTGTAGAAGCACAAATCGATGAAAGGATAGCAGCATATGGCAACTTAACTGTTTGCTTTTCCAAAGCAAATGAAGAGTGCATAATTATTAAAACAGGGTATTTTTGGAGATGGACAGGCAGGCTGATGGGGAGGAGGTAGGCCTGGATTTTGAACTTAAAAACTCAAATGGGTTTTTGGGTTCAAAATGTGTATTTTTCCCTTATGCTGCTATCCTTTTATAATCCATAATTTTGGGGCCTGGTTGTCCGATAACTTAGCAAAGTGAAAACAGTATGAGTGTATGATGGTTACCCCTGCTATCGGCGCTGCTGCCCCTTCTCTCCCCCTGGCTATCAGTGCCGCTGCCCCATTGCCGGCGCCGATAGCCAGGGGTAGAGAAACGGCGCCGGCAATGGGGCAGCGTCGTCGACAGACAGGGGGAAAGAAGAGGCAGCGGCACCCATTGCTGGCGCCGCTGCCCCGTGTCCCCCCACCGGAGGCCTGAAGCAGCACGGACCCGACCCCGGCAACATTGTAATTATACAACTAGGGATGGGGGAGGCAACGGGGCAGCGGCATCGGCAATGGGTGCCCCTGCCCCTTATCCCCCCCTGGCTATCGGTGCCGTTGCCCCATTGCCGGCGCCGCTTCTCTCCCCCTGGCTATCGGCACTGGCAATGGGACAGCGGCACCGATAGCCAGGGGGAGAGAAGGGGCAGCGGCGCCGATAGCAGGGGGAGAGAAGCGGCGGTATCAGGGCTCTAGACCCCAGAAAAGGCAGGGGGAGAGAAGCAGGCAGCGATGGCCTCTCTCCCCTGCCTTTCCTGGGGGCTCTGTGGGGTGAGAAGCAGTGTATCGGGGTATACACATGCACACACACGCACCCTCATTTTATGAAGGATATTTGGGTAAAAAACTTTTTTTAACTAAATATCATTGGTAAAATGAGGGTGCGTGTTATAGGCCAGTGCATGGTACACCCCGATAAATACAGTAATTTTCCCTTATGCTGCTACCCTTTTATAATCCATAATTTTTGGGCCAGGTAGTCTAATAACTTGGCGACATGATAACAGTATGAGTGCATGGTTTCGGAAAATAGGTGCAGAAGGACAAATGGATGAAAGGATGGCTGCATATGGCAACTTTACTGTTTGCTTTTTTTCAATGCAAAGGAGGAGCGTAAAATTATTAAAAAGGGTATATTTGGAGATGGACAGGCAGGCTAAAGGTGAGGACGTAGGCCTGTATTTTGAATGGGTTTTTGGTTCAAAATGTGTATTTTTCCCTTATGCTGCTATCCTTTTAAAATCCATAATTTTGGGGCTAGGTACTCCGATAACTTGTTAAAGTGAGAACAGTATGAGTGTATGATGGTTTTGGAACATAGGTGTTGAAGCACAATTCGATGAAAGGATGGCCGCATATGGCAACTTTACTGTTTGCTTTTTTTCAATGCAAAGGAGGAGCGTTTAATTATTAAAAAGGGTATTTTTGGAGATGGACAGGCAGGCTGTAGGGGAGGAGGTAGGCCTGTATTTTAAACTTAAAAACTCAAATGAGTTTTTGGGTTCACAATGTGTATTTTTCCCTTATGCTGCTATCCTTTTATAATCCATCATTTTGGGGCCAGGTAGTCTAATTACTTGGCGACATAATAACAGTATGAGTGCATGGTTTGGGAAAATAGATGCAGAAGGACAAATGGATGAAAGGATGGCCGCATCTGGCAACTTTACTGTTTGCTTTTTTTCAATGCAAAGGAGGAGCGTATAATTATTAAAAAGGGTATTTTTGGAGATTGACAGGCAGGCTGTAGGGGAGGAGGTAGGCCTGTATTTTGAACTTAAAAACTCAAATGGGTTTTTGGGTTCAAAATGTGTATTTTTCACTAATGCTGCTATCCTTTTATAATCCATAATTTTTGGGCCAGGTAGTCTAATTACTTGGCGACATAATAACAGTATGAGTGCATGGTTTGGGAAAATAGATGCAGAAGGACAAATGGATGAAAGGATGGCCGCATCTGGCAACTTTACTGTTTGCTTTTTTTCAATGCAAAGGAGGAGCGTATAATTATTAAAAAGGGTATTTTTGGAGATGGACAGGCAGGCTGTAGGGGAGGAGGTAGGCCTGTATTTTGAACTTAAAAACTCAAATGGGTTTTTGGGTTCAAAATGTGTATTTTTCCCTTATGCTGCTATCCTTTTATAATCCATAATTTTTGGGCCAGGTAGTCTAATTACTTGGCGACATAATAACAGTATGAGTGCATGGTTTGGGAAAATAGATGCAGAAGGACAAATGGATGAAAGGATGGCCGCATCTGGCAACTTTACTGTTTGCTTTTTTTCAATGCAAAGGAGGAGCGTATAATTATTAAAAAGGGTATTTTTGGAGATTGACAGGCAGGCTGAAGGGGAGGAGGTAGGCCTGTATTTTGAACTTAAAAACTCAAATGGGTTTTTGGGTTCAAAATGTGTATTTTTCACTAATGCTGCTATCCTTTTATAATCCATAATTTTTGGGCCAGGTAGTCTAATTACTTGGCGACATAATAACAGTATGAGTGCATGGTTTGGGAAAATAGATGCAGAAGGACAAATGGATGAAAGGATGGCCGCATCTGGCAACTTTACTGTTTGCTTTTTTTCAATGCAAAGGAGGAGCGTATAATTATTAAAAAGGGTATTTTTGGAGATGGACAGGCAGGCTGTAGGGGAGGAGGTAGGCCTGTATTTTGAACTTAAAAACTCAAATGGGTTTTTGGGTTCAAAATGTGTATTTTTCCCTTATGCTGCTATCCTTTTATAATCCATAATTTTTGGGCCAAGTAGTCTAATTACTTGGCGACATAATAACAGTATGAGTGTATGGTTTGGGAAAATAGATGCAGAAGGACAAATGGATGAAAGGATGGCCGCATCTGGCAACTTTACTGTTTGCTTTTTTTCAATGCAAAGGAGGAGCGTATAATTATTAAAAAGGGTATTTTTGGAGATGGACAGGCAGGCTGTAGGGGAGGAGGTAGGCCTGTATTTTGAACTTAAAAACTCAAATGGGTTTTTGGGTTCAAAATGTGTATTTTTCCCTTATGCTGCTATCCTTTTATAATCCATCATTTTGGGGCCAGGTAGTCTAATTACTTGGCGACATAATAACAGTATGAGTGCATGGTTTGGGAAAATAAATGCAGAAGGACAAATGGATGAAAGGATGGCCGCATCTGGCAACTTTACTGTTTGCTTTTTTTCAATGCAAAGGAGGAGCGTATAATTATTAAAAAGGGTATTTTTGGAGATGGACAGGCAGGCTGTAGGGGAGGAGGTAGGCCTGTATTTTGAACTTAAAAACTCAAATGGGTTTTTGGGTTCAAAATGTGTATTTTTCCCTTATGCTGCTATCCTTTTATAATCCATAATTTTGGGGCCAGATTGTTCGATAACTTGGCAAAGTGAAAACAGTATGAGTGTATGATGGTTTGGGAACATAGGTGTAGAAGCACAAATCGATGAAAGGATAGCAACATATGGCAACTTAACTGTTTGTTTTCCAAAGCAAACAAAGAGTGTATAATTATTAAAAACTGTATTTTTGGAGATGGACAGGCAGGCTGTAGGGGAGGAGGTAGGCCTGTATTTTGAACTTAAAAACTCAAATGGGTTTTTGGGTTCAAAATGTGTATTTTTCACTAATGCTGCTATCCTTTTATAATCCATAATTTTTGGGCCAGGTAGTCTAATTACTTGGCGACATAATAACAGTATGAGTGCATGGTTTGGGAAAATAGATGCAGAAGGACAAATGGATGAAAGGATGGCCGCATCTGGCAACTTTACTGTTTGCTTTTTTTCAATGCTGAGGAGGAGCTTATAATTATTAAAAAGGGTATTTTTGGAGATGGACAGGCAGGCTGTAGGGGAGGAGGTAGGCCTGTATTTTGAACTTAATAACTCAAATGGGTTTTTGGGTTCAAAATGTGTATTTTTCCCTTATGCTGCTATCCTTTTATAATCCATAATTTTGGGGCCAGGTTGTTCGATAACTTGGCAAAGTGAAAACAGTATGAGTGTATGATGGTTTGGGAACATAGGTGTAGAAGCACAAATCGATGAAAGGATAGCAGCATATGGCAACTTAACTGTTTGCTTTTCCAAAGCAAATGAAGAGTGCATAATTATTAAAACAGGGTATTTTTGGAGATGGACAGGCAGGCTGATGGGGAGGAGGTAGGCCTGGATTTTGAACTTAAAAACTCAAATGGGTTTTTGGGTTCAAAATGTGTATTTTTCCCTTATGCTGCTATCCTTTTATAATCCATAATTTTGGGGCCTGGTTGTCCGATAACTTAGCAAAGTGAAAACAGTATGAGTGTATGATGGTTACCCCTGCTATCGGCGCTGCTGCCCCTTCTCTCCCCCTGGCTATCAGTGCCGCTGCCCCATTGCCGGCGCCGATAGCCAGGGGTAGAGAAACGGCGCCGGCAATGGGGCAGCGTCGTCGACAGACAGGGGGAAAGAAGAGGCAGCGGCACCCATTGCTGGCGCCGCTGCCCCGTGTCCCCCCACCGGAGGCCTGAAGCAGCACGGACCCGACCCCGGCAACATTGTAATTATAAAACTAGGGATGGGGGAGGCAACGGGGCAGCGGCATCGGCAATGGGTGCCCCTGCCCCTTATCCCCCCCTGGCTATCGGTGCCGTTGCCCCATTGCCGGCGCCGCTTCTCTCCCCCTGGCTATCGGCACTGGCAATGGGACAGCGGCACCGATAGCCAGGGGGAGAGAAGGGGCAGCGGCGCCGATAGCAGGGGGAGAGAAGCGGCGGTATCAGGGCTCTAGACCCCAGAAAAGGCAGGGGGAGAGAAGCAGGCAGCGATGGCCTCTCTCCCCTGCCTTTCCTGGGGGCTCTGTGGGGTGAGAAGCAGTGTATCGGGGTATACACATGCACACACACGCACCCTCATTTTATGAAGGATATTTGGGTAAAAAACTTTTTTTAACTAAATATCATTGGTAAAATGAGGGTGCGTGTTATAGGCCAGTGCGTGGTACACCCCGATAAATACAGTAATTTTCCCTTATGCTGCTACCCTTTTATAATCCATAATTTTTGGGCCAGGTAGTCTAATAACTTGGCGACATGATAACAGTATGAGTGCATGGTTTCGGAAAATAGGTGCAGAAGGGCAAATGGATGAAAGGATGGCTGCATATGGCAACTTTACTGTTTGCTTTTTTTCAATGCAAAGGAGGAGCGTAAAATTATTAAAAAGGGTATATTTGGAGATGGACAGGCAGGCTAAAGGTGAGGACGTAGGCCTGTATTTTGAATGGGTTTTTGGTTCAAAATGTGTATTTTTCCCTTATGCTGCTATCCTTTTAAAATCCATAATTTTGGGGCTAGGTACTCCGATAACTTGTTAAAGTGAGAACAGTATGAGTGTATGATGGTTTTGGAACATAGGTGTTGAAGCACAATTCGATGAAAGGATGGCCGCATATGGCAACTTTACTGTTTGCTTTTTTTCAATGCAAAGGAGGAGCGTTTAATTATTAAAAAGGGTATTTTTGGAGATGGACAGGCAGGCTGTAGGGGAGGAGGTAGGCCTGTATTTTAAACTTAAAAACTCAAATGAGTTTTTGGGTTCAAAATGTGTATTTTTCCCTTATGCTGCTATCCTTTTATAATCCATCATTTTGGGGCCAGGTAGTCTAATTACTTGGCGACATAATAACAGTATGAGTGCATGGTTTGGGAAAATAGATGCAGAAGGACAAATGGATGAAAGGATGGCCGCATCTGGCAACTTTACTGTTTGCTTTTTTTCAATGCAAAGGAGGAGCGTATAATTATTAAAAAGGGTATTTTTGGAGATGGACAGGCAGGCTGATGGGGAGGAGGTAGGCCTGTATTTTGAACTTAAAAACTCAAATGGGTTTTTGGGTTCAAAATGTGTATTTTTCCCTTATGCTGCTATCCTTTTATAATCCATAATTTTGGGGCCAGGTTGTCCGATAACTTGGCAAAGTGAAAACAGTATGAGTGTATGATGGTTTGGGACCATGGGTGTAGAAGCACAAATCGATGAAAGGATAGCAGTATATGGCAACTTAACTGTTTGTTTTTCCAAAGCAAACGAAGAGTGTATAATTATTAAAAAAAGGTATTTTTGGAGATGGACAGGCAGGCTGAAGGGGAGGAGGTAGGCCTGTATTTTGAACTTAAAATCTCAAATGGGTTTTTGGGTTCAAAATGTGTATTTTTCCCTTATGCTGCTATCCTTTTATAATCCATAATTTTGGGGCCAGGTTGTCCGATAATTTGGCAAAGTGAAAACAGTATGAGTGTATGATGGTTACCCCTGCTATCGGCGCTGCTGCCCCTTCTCTCCCCCTGGCTATCAGAGCCGCTGCCCCATTGCCGGCGCCGATAGCCAGGGGGAGAGAAACGGCGACGGCAATGGGGCAGCGGCGTCGACAGACAGGGGGAAAGAAGGGGCAGCGGCACCCATTGCCGGTGCCGCTGCCCCGTTGCCTCCCCCATCCCCGGCTGTATAATTACCTGTTGCTGGGGTCGGGTCAGCGCTGCTTCAGGCCTCCGGTGTGCATTCCCTGTGTCGTTGCTATGCTTTGCATGGCGCGGCGCAATGACGAGAGACGTCACTCGTCATTGCGTCTCGCAACGCATAGCAATGATGCAGGGGATGCACACCGGAGGCCTGAAGCAGCACGGACCCGAACCCGGCAACAGGATGAAAGGTTGGCTGCATATGGCAACTTTACTGTTTGCTTTTTTTCAATGCAAAGGAGGAGCGTATAATTATTAAAAAGGGTATTTTTGGAGATGGACAGGCAGGCTGTAGGGGAGGAGGTAGGCCTGTATTTTGAACTTAAAAACTCAAATGGGTTTTTGGGTTCAAAATGTGTCTTTTTCCCTTATGCTGCTATCCTTTTATAATCCATAATTTTGGGGCCAGGTTGTCCGATAACTTGGCAAAGTGAAAACAAAATGAGTGTATGATGGTTTGGGAACATAGGTGTAGAAGCACAAATCGATGAAAGGATAGCAGCATATGGCAACTTAACTGTTTGTTTGTTTTTCCAAAGCAAATGAAGAGTGCATAATTATTAAAAAAAGGGTATTTTTGGAGATGGACAGGCAGGCTGATGGGGAGGAGGTAGGCCTGTATTTTGAACTTAAAAACTCAAATGGGTTTTTGGGTTCAAAATGTGTATTTTTCCCTTATGCTGCTATCCTTTTATAATCCATAATTTTGGGGCCAGGTTGTCCGATAACTTGGCAAAGTGAAAACAGTATGATTGTATGATGGTTACCCCTGCTATTGGCGCTGCTGTCCCTTCTCTCCCCCTGGCTATCAGAGACGCTGCCCCATTGCCGGCGCCGATAGCCAGGGAGAGAGAAACGGCGCCGGCAATGGGGCAGCGGCGTCGACTGACAGGGGGAAAGAAGTGTCAGCGGCACCCATTGCCGGTGCCGCTGCCCCGTTGCCTCCACCATCCCCGGTTGTATAATTACCTGTTGCTAGGGTCGGGTCAGCACTGCATCAGGCCTCCGGTGTGCATTCCCTGCGTCGTTGCTATGCTTTGCATGGCGCGGCGCAATGACGAGAGTAGTCACTCGTCATTGCGTCTCGCAACGCATAGCAATGATGCAGGGGACGCACACCGGAGGCCTGAAGCAGCGCGTACCCGACCCCGGCAACAGGTAATTATACAACTAGGGATGGGGTAGGCAACGGGGCAGCGGCGCCGGCAATGGGTGCCGCTGCCCCTTATCTCCTCCTGGCTATCGATGCCGCTGCCCCATTGCCGGCGCCGCTTCTCTCCCCCTGGCAATCGGTGCTGGCAATGGGACAGCAGCACCGATAGCCAGGGGGAGAGAAGGGGCAGCGGCGCCGATAGCAGGGGGAGAGAAGCGGCGGTAGCAGGGCCCTAGACCCCAGGAAAGGCAGGGGGAGAGAAGAAGGCAGCGACGGCCTCTCTTCCCCTGCCTTTCCTGGGGGCTCTGTGGGGTGAGAAGCAGTGTATCGGGGTATACACATGCACACACACGCATCCTCATTTTATGAAGGATATTTGGGTAAAAAAATATTTTTACCCACATATCCTTTGTAAAATGAGGGTGCGTGTTATAGGCCGGTGCGTGGTACACCCCGATAAATACGGAAATTTTCCTTTATGCTGCTACCCTTTTATAATCCATAATTTTTGGGCCAGGTAGTCTAATAACTTGGCGACATGATAACAGTATGAGTGCATGGTTTTGGAAAATAGGTGCAGAAGGACAAATGGATGAAAGGATGGCTGCATATGGCAACTTTACTGTTTGCAATTTTTTAATGCAAAGGAGGAGCGTAAAATTATTAAAAAGGGTATATTTGGAGATGGACAGGCAGGCTGAAGGTGAGGACGTAGGCCTGTATTTTGAAATGTTTTTTGGGTTCAAAATGTGTATTTTTCCCTTATGCTGCTATCCTTTTAAAATCCATAATTTTGGGGCTAGGTACTCCGATAACTTGTTAAAGTGAGAACAGTATGAGTGTATGATGGTTTTGGAACATAGGTGTTGAAGCACAATTCGATGAAAGGATGGCCGCATATGGCAAGTTTACTGTTTGATTTTTTCAATGCAGTGGAGGAGCTTATAATTATTAAAAAGGGTATTTTTGGAGATGGACAGGCAGGCTGTAGGGGAGGAGGTAGGCCTGTATTTTGAACTTAAAAACTCAAATGGGTTTTTGGGTTCAAAATGTGTATTTTTCCCTCATGCTGCTATACTTTTATAATCCATAATTTTAGGGCCAGGTTGTCCGATAACTTGGCAAAGTGAAAACAGTATGAGTGTATGATGGTTTGGGACCATGGGTGTAGAAGCACAAATCGATGAAAGGATAGCGGCATATGGCAACTTAACTGTTTGTTTTTCCAAAGCAAACAAAGAGTGTATAATTATTAAAAAAGGTATTTTTGGAGATGGACAGGCAGGCTGAAGGGGAGGAGGTAGGCCTGTATTTTGAACTTAAAAACTCAAATGGGTTTTTGGGTTGAAAATGTGTATTTTTCACTACTGCTGCTATCCTTTTATAATCCATAATTTTTGGGCCAGGTAGTCTAATTACTTGGCGACATAATAACAGTATGAGTGCATGGTTTGGGAAAATAGATGCAGAAGGACAAATGGATGAAAGGATGGCCGCATCTGGCATCTTTTTTTGCTTTTTTCAATGCAAAGGAGGAGCGTTTAATTATTAAAAAGGGTATTTTTGGAGATGGACAGGCACGCTGTAGGGGAGGAGGTAGGCCTGTATTTTGAACTTAAAAACTCAAATGGGTTTTTGGGTTCAAAATGTGTATTTTTCCCTTATGCTGCTATCCTTTTATAATCCATAATTTTGGGGCCAGGTAGTCCGATAACTTGGCAAAGTGAAAACAGTATGAGTGTATGATGGTTTGGGAACATAGGTGTAGAAGCACAAATCGATGAAAGGATAGCAGCATATGGCAACTTAACTGTCTGTTTTTCCAAAGCAAATAAAGAGTGCATAATTATTAAAACAGGGTATTTTTGGAGATGGACAGGCAGGCTGATGGGGAGGAGGTAGGCCTGTATTTTGAACTTAAAAACTCAAATGGGTTTTTGGGTTAAAAATGTGTATTTTTCACTAATGCTGCTATCCTTTTATAATCCATAATTTTTGGGCCAGGTAGTCTAATTACTTGGCGACATAATTACAGTATGAGTGCATGGTTTGGGAAAATAGATGCAGAAGGACAAATGGATGAAAGGATGGCCGCATCTGGCATCTTTTTTTGCTTTTTTCAATGCAAAGGAGGAGCGTTTAATTATTAAAAAGGGTATTTTTGGAGATGGACAGGCAGGCTGATGGGGAGGAGGTAGGCCTGTATTTTGAACTTAAAATCTCAAATGGGATTTTGGGTTCAAAATGTGTATTTTTCCCTTATGCTGCTATCCTTTTATAATCCATAATTTTGGGGCCAGGTTGTCCGATAACTTGGCAAAGTGAAAACAGTATGAGTTTTTGATGGTTACCCCTGCTATCGGCGCTGCTGCCCCTTCTCTCCCCCTGGCTATCAGAGCCGCTGCCCCATTGCCGGCGCCGATAGCCAGGGGGAGAGAAACGGCGACCGCAATGGATGCAGCGGCGTCGACAGACAGGGGGAAAGAAGGGGCAGCGGCACCCATTGCCGGTGCCGCTGCCCCGTTGCCTTTCCCATCCCCGGTTGTATAATTACCTGTTGCTGGGGTCGGGTCAGCGCTGCTTCAGGCCTCCGGTGTGCATTCCGTTGTTGCTATGCTTTGCATGGCGCGGCACAATGACGAGAGACGTCACTCGTCATTGCGTCTCGCAACGCATAGCAATGATGCAGGGGACGCACACCGGAGGCCTGAAGCAGCACGGACCCGACCCGGCAACACGTAATTATACAACTAGGGATGGGGGAGGCAACGGGGCAGCGGCGCCGGTAATGGGTGCCGCTACCCCTTATCTCCCCCTGGCTATCGGTGCCGCTGCCCCATTGCCACCAATAGCCAGGGGGAGAGAAGGGGCAGCGGCGCCGATAGCAGTTGGAGAGAAAGCAGGGCTCTAGACCACAGGAAAGGCAGGGGGCGAGAAGCAGGCAGCGACGGCATCTCTCCCCTGCCTTTCCTGGGGGCTCTGTGGGGTGAAACAAACCCCATCTTTATGTTATTAACTTACTACTTGGGTGACACACTGTAACAAACCTCCTCCTCATTTTTTTCTCCTAACTACTGGGGTGAAACACTGTAACAAACCCCATCCTCATATTATTAACTTACTACTGGGTGACAAACTGTAAAAAAAAAAAAACATTGTCAAGTAATCACCTTACGACTGAGGTGAAACACTGTAACAAACCCCATTCTTATATTATTAACTTACTACTGGGGTGATACACTGTAACAAACCCCCTCCTCATGTAATCTCCTTACTACTGGAGTGACACACTGTAACAAACCTTCCCCTCATGTAATCTCCTTTCTACTGGGGTGACACACTGTAACAAACCTTCTCATCATGTTATCTAATTACTACTGGGGTGACACACTGTAACAAAACTTCACCTCATGTAATCTCGTTTCTACTGGGGTGACCCACTGTAACAAACCCCATCTTCATATTATTACCTTACTACTGGGGTGACACATAGTAACAAGCCTACTCACCATGTAATCTCCTTACTACTTGGGTGACACACTGTAACAAACCTCCTCCTCATTTTTTCTCCTATCTACTGGGGTGACACACTGTAACAAACCCCATCCTCATATTATTAACTTACTACTGGGTGACAAACTGTAAAAAAAAAAACTCATCATGTCATCTCCTTACGACTGGGGTGACACACTGTAACAAACCCCATTCTTATATTATTAACTTACTACTGGGGTGACACACTGTAACAAACCTACTGCCCATGTAATCTTATTAGTACTAGGGTGACACACTGTAACAAACCTCCTCGACATGTAATCTTATTACTACTGAGGTGACACACTGTAACAAACCTCCTCCACATGTTCTTAACTTACTACTGGGGTGACACACTGTAACAAACCTTCTCATGTAATCTCCTTTCTACTGGGGTGATACACTGTAAAAAACCTCCTCCACATGTAATCTTATTACTACTGGGGTGACACACTGTAACAAACCTTCTCCACATGTAATCTTATTACTTCTGGGGTGACACACTGTAACAAACCTCCTCCACATGTTATTAACTTACTACTGGGGTGACACACTGTAACAAACCTTCTCCTCATGTAATCTCCTTTCTACTGGGGTGATACATTGTAACAAACCTCCTCCACATGTAATCTTATTAATACTGGGGTGACACACTGTAACAAACCTCCTCCACATGTAATCTCCTTTCTACTGGGGTGACACACTGTAACAAAACTTCTCCTCATGTAATCTCCTTTCTACTGGGGTGACACACTGTAACAAACCTCATCATGTTATTAACTTATTACTGGGGTGACACACTGTAACAAACCTACTCCCCATGTAATCTCCTAAATACTGGAGTGACACACTGTAACAAACCCCATCCTCATATTATTAACTTACTACTGGGTGACATACTGTAAAAAAAAAAAACTCCTCATGTCATCTCCTTACGACTGGGGTGACACACTGTAACAAACCCCATTCTTATATTATTAACTTACTACTGGGGTGACACACTGTAACAAACCCCCTCCTCATGTAATCTCCTTACTACTGTGGTGACACACTGCAACAAACTTTCCCCTCATGTAATCTCCTTTCTACTGGGGTGACACACTGTAACAAACCTCCTCATGTTATTAACTTATCACTGGGGTGACACACTGTAACAAACCTTCTCATCATGTAATCTCCTTACTACTGGGGTGACACACTGTAACAAACCTTCTCATCATGTAATCTCCTTACTACTGGGATGACACACCATTACAAACCCCATTCTCATGTAATCTCCTTACTACTGGGATGACACATTGTAACAAACCTTCTCATCATATAATCTCCTTTCTACTGGGGTGACACACTGTAACAAACCTCCTCATGTTATTAACTTATTACTGGGGTGACACACTGTAACAAACCTCCTCATCATGTAATCTCCTTTCTACTGGGGTGACACACTGTAACAAATCTCCTCATGTTATTAACTTATTACTGGGGTGACTCACAGTAACAAACCTTCTCATTATGTAATCACCTTACTACTGGGGTGACACACTGTAACAAACCCCCTACTCATGTAATCTCCTTACTATTGGGGTGACACACTGTAACAAAACTTCTCATGTTATTAACTTATTACTGGGGTGACTCACTGTAACAAACCTTCTCATCATGTAATCAGCTTACTACTGGGGTAACACACTGTAACAAACCTCCTCCTCCTCATGTAAACTCCTACTACTGGGGTGACACACTGTAACAAACCTTCTCCCCGTGTAATCTCCTTACTACTAGGGTGACACACTGTAACAAACCTCCTCCTTATGTAATCTATTACTACTGGGTTGACACTCTGTAAAAAATCTCTTCATGATTTTTCTCCTAATTACTGGGGTGACACACACACTGTAACAAACCTCCTCCTCACGGATCTTCCTTACAACTGGGGTGACACAATGTAACAAATCTCATCATGTAATACCCGAAATAAAAAAATGTCAAATTCCTGGTTATAGGCCAGGGGGAGGTGTGGGTCCATGTGCCCAGGAAGGTCAACCTTACCTGGGCAAGTCCTCCTGAAGGGTCCCCTGACTGACTTCCATGCCTAACAATAATTGAAAAACTGAGAACCAGTATGAGATCGGATTTGAAAGCTGAATCCAGCTCACAGTTCCACGAGCTGGGCATGTCCGAGTGGTATGTCCGAGTGCGTTCATAAAACTGTATCGCAGCATCACGAGTTGGTACCTTTGAACGGCCACCTGCCTCAGAATAGCAGGAGAGCAAGCCGTCCGGCTGCTTTCTCAGGGTACGCCAGGGCCGAGCGCGGGCTCCCCTGGGGTCGAACCCCTGGTTTCTCCCTTGTTATTTTCCAAGGGGATTGGGATGGTTCACGTACCCGAACCGGGGCAGGGCTGTCCCCGGGTGAAACCTCTGGAAGGGTCCCCTGAAAGGCTTCCATGCCTGTTGACTTTTGACATGCAGAGAACCAGAGACGCTATAAGGGGTGGGAGGCGCGGGTCCCTGTACACAGGCAGGGCGTGCCGTCCTTGGGCACAGGATCGGTGACGCGGACCCCCTGGCGACGGGGAGCAGAAGCGTCGGGCGAGTCGGCAAACATTGGTGGGCGGTCCACCAAGGCACCCCGGCCCTCCGGAGGCGAAATAAAAAATTCCAGGTTGTCGGCCAGGGGCAGATGCGAGTCCAAATACACAGGAGGGTCAACAGAACAAGGGCAAGGCCTCTGGAAGGGTCTTCCATGCCTGTAGATTTTTGACACACAGAGAACCAGAGAAGGTTATAAGGGGGGCTAGGCGCCGGTCCCTGTACCCAGGCAGGGCGCGCCATCCTTGGGCACAGGATCGGTGACGCAGAAGCATCAGGCGAGTAAGAATACATAGGCGGGCGGCCCGCCAAGGAGGCTCGTCCCCAGGGGAGCCCGTACTCGGCCACTCTCTCAGGGTACGCCAGGGACAAGCGCGGGCTCCCCTGGGGACGAACCTTCCGGTTTCTCCCTTTGTATTTTCCAGGGGGATTGGGCTGGTTCATGTACCCAGCCCAGGGCTGGGTGGTCCCCGGGCGAAACCTCCGGAACGGTCCCCTGACAGGCTTCCATGCCTGAAGACCTTTGACACGCAGAGAACCAGAGAGGCTATAAGTGAGGGAGGCGCGGGTCCCTGTACCCAGACAGGGCGTGCCGTCCATGGGCACAGGATCAGTAATGCGGACCCCCCAGCGTCAGGGAGCAGAAGCGTCGGACGAGTCGGCAAACATCGGCGGGCGGTCTGCCGAGGAGGTTCATCCCCAGGGGAGCCCGTACTCAGACGCTCTCTCAGGTTACGCCACGGCCGAGCCCGGGTTCTCCTGGGGACGAACCTTCAGGTTTCTCCCTTGGTATTTTACAGGGGGATTGGGCTGGTTCATGTACCCCACCCAGGGCAGGGAGGTCCCCGAGCGAAGCCTTTGAAACAGTCCCCTGACAGGCTTCCATGCCTGTAGACCTTTGACACGTAGAGAACCAGAAATGGCTATAAGGGCGGGAGGCGCAGGTCCCTGTACCCAGACAGGGCGCGCCATCCTTGGGCACAGGATTGGTGATGCAGACCCCCCAGCGTCGGGGAGCAGAACCGTCTGGCGAGTCGGCAAACATCGGCGGGCGGTCCGCCGAGGAGGTTCATCCCCACGGGAGCCCGTACTCAGCCGTTCTCTCAGGGTATGCAAGGGCCGAACGCGGGCTCCCCTGGGACGAACCTTCCGGTTTCTCCCTTGGTATTTTCCAGGGGGATTGAACTGGTTCATGTACCCAGCCCAGGGCTGGGTGGTCCCCGGCGAAACCTCCGGAACAGTCCTCTGACAGGCTTCCATGCCTGAAGACCTTTGACACGCAGAGAACCAGAGAGGCTATAAGGGAGGGATGTGCGGGTCCCTGTACCCAAACAGGGCGTGCCGTCCATGGGCACAGGATCAGTGATGCGGACCCTCCAGCGTCAGGGAGCAGAAGCGTCGGGCGAGTCGGCAAACATCGGTGGGCGGTCCCTCGAGGAGGTTCATCCTTAGGGGAGCCCGTACTCAGCCGCTCTCTCAGGTTACGCCAGGGCCGAGCGCGGGGTCCCCTGGGGACGAACCTTGGTATTTTACAGGGGGAAAGGGCTGGTTCATGTACCCCACCAAGGGCAGGGCGGTCCCCGAGCGAAGCCTTTGAAACAGTCCCCTGACAGGCTTCCATGCCTGTAGACCTTTGACACGTAGAGAACCAGAAATGGCTATAAGGGCAGGAGGCGCAGGTCCCTGTACCCAGACAGGGCGCGCCATCCTTGGGCACAGGATCGGTGATACGGACCCCCCAGTGTCGGGAAGCAGAACCGTCGGGCGAGTCGGCAAACATCGGCGGGCGGTCCGCCGAGGAGGTTCATCCCCATGGGAGCCCGTACTCAGCCGTTCTCTCAGGGTACGCAAGGGCCGAGCGCGGGCTCCCCTGGGGACGATTCTTCAGGTTTCTCCCTTGGTATTTTACAAGGGGAATGGGCTGGTTCATGTACCCCACCCGGGGCTGGGCGGTCCCTGAGCAAAGCCTTTGTAACAGTCTCCTGACACGCTTCCATGCCTGTAGACCTTTGACACGCAGAGAACCAGAGAGGCTATAAGGCAGGGAGGCGCGGGTCCCTGTAGCCAGGCAGGGCATGCCGTTCTTGGGCACAGGATCGGTGATGCGGACCCCCAGGCGACGGGGAGCAGAAGCGTCGGGCGAGTCGGCAAACATTGGCGGGCGGTCCACCAAGGCACTCAGGCCCTCCGGAGGTGAAATTAAAAATTCCAGGTTGTCGGCCAGGGGCAGATGCGAGTCCAAATGCACAGGAGGGTCAACAGAACACGGGCAAGGCCTCTGTAAGGGTCTTCCATGCCTGTAGACTTTGACACACAGAGAACTAGAGAAGGCTATAAGGGCGGGAGGCTCCGGTCCCTGTACCCAGGTAGGGCGCGCCATCCTTGGGCACAGGATCGGTGACGCGGACCCCAGGGTTGCGGGGAGCAGAAGCATCAGGCTAGTAAGAATACATAGGCGGGCGGTCCGCCAAGGAGGTTCGTCCCCAGGGGAGCCCGTACTCGGCCACTCTCTCAGGGTACGCCAGGGACAAGCGCGGGCTCCCCTGGGGACGAACCTTCAGGTTTCTCCCTTGGTATTTTACAGGGGGAAAGGGCTGGTTCATGTACCCCACCCAGGGCAGGGCGGTCCCCGAGCGAAGCCTTTGAAACAGTCCCCTGACAGGCTTCCATGCCTGTAGACCTTTGACACGTAGAGAAGCAGAAATGGCTATAAGGGTGGGAGGCGCAGGTCCCTGTACCCAGACAGGGCGTGCCATCCTTGGGCACAGGATCGGTGATGCAGACCCCCCAGCGTCGGGGAGCAGAACCGTCGGGCGAGTCGGCAAACATCGGCGGGCGGTCCGCCGAGGAGGTTCATCCCCACGGGAGCCCGTACTCAGCCGTTCTCTCAGGGTATGCAAGGGCCGAGCGCGGGCTCCCCTGGGGACGAACCTTCCGGTTTCTCCCTTGGTATTTTCCAGGGGGATTGGGCTGGTTCATGTACCCAGCCCAGGGCTGGGTGGTCCCCGGGCGAAACCTCCGGAACGGTCCCCTGACAGGCTTCCATGCCTGAAGACCTTTGACACGCAGAGAACCAGAGAGGCTATAAGGGAGGGAGGCGCGGGTCCCTGTACCCAGACAGGGCGTGCCGTCCATGGGCACAGGATCAGTGATGCCGACCCCCCAGCGTCAGGGAGCAGAAGCGTCGGGCGAGTCGGCAAACATCGGCGGGCGGTCCGCAGAGGAGGTTCATCCCCAGGGGAGCCTGTACTCAGCCGCTCAGGTTACGCCAGTGCCGAGCGCAGTGTCCCCTGGGGACGAACCTTCCGGTTTCTACCTTTGTATTTTCCAGGGGGATTGGGCTGGTTCATGTACCCAGCCCAGGGCTGGGTAGTCTCCGGGCGAAACCTCAGGAACGGTCCCTGACAGGCTTCCATGTCTGAAGACCATTGACATGCAGAGAACCAGAGAGGCTATAAGGGAAGGAGGCGCGGGTCTCTGTACCCAGACAGGGCGTGCCGTCCATGGGCAGAGGATCAGTGATGCGGACCCCCCAGCGCCAGGGAGCAAAAGCGTTGGGCGAGTCGGCAAACATCGGCGGGCGGTCCGCTGAGGAGATTCATCCCCAGGGGAGCCAGTACTCAGCCGCTCTCTCAGGTTACGCCAGGGCCGAGCGCGGGGTCCCCTGGGGACAAACCTTCAGGTTTCTCCCTTAGTATTTTACAGGGGGAAAGGGCTGGTTTACAGGGGGAAAGGCCTGTAGACCTTTGACACGTAGAGAACCAGAAATGGCTATAAGGGCGGGAGGCGCAGGTCCCTGCACCCAGACAGGGCGCGCCATCCTTGGGCACAGGATTGGTGATGCAGACCCCCCAGCTTCGGGGAGCAGAACCGTCGGTGGAGTTGGCAAAGATCGGCGGCCGGTCCGCCGAGGAAGTTCATCCCCACGGTAGCCCGTACTCAGCCGTTCTCCCAGGGTACGCCAGGACCAAGCGCGGGCTCCCCTGGGGACGAACCTTCAGGTTTCTCCCTTGGTATTTTACAGGGGGAATGGGCTGGTTCATGTACCCCACCCAGGCTGGGCTGTCCCTGAGCAAAGCCTTTGTAACAGTCCCCTGACAGGCTTCCATGCCTGTAGACCTTTGACAGGCAGAGAATCAGAGAGGCTATAAGGCAGGGAGGCGCGGGTCCCTGTAGCCAGGCAGGGCATGCCGTCCTTGGGCACAGAATCGATGATGTGGACCCCCAGGCGACGGGGAGCAGAAGCGTCAGGCGAGTCGGCAAACATTGGCGGCGGTCCACCAAGGCACCCCGGCCCTCCGGAGGTGAAATTAAAAATTCCAGGTTGTCGGCCAGGGGCAGATGCGAGTCCAAATGCACAGGAGGGTCAACAGAACACAGGCAAATCCTCTGGAAGGGTCTTCCATGCCTGTAGACTTTTGACACGCTGAGAACCAGAGAAGGCTATAAGGGCGGGAGGCGTGGGTCCCTGTACCCAGACAGGGTGCGCTGTCCTTGGGCACAGGATCAGTGACGAAGACCCCCCAGCGTCGGGGAGCAGAAGCGGCGGGCGAGTCGGCAAACATCGCGGGCGGTCCGCCGAGGAGGGTAATCCACAGGGGAGCCCGTACTCAGCCGCTTTCTCAGGGTACGCCAGGACCGAGTGCGGGCTCCCCTGGGGACGAACCTTGAGGTTTCTCCCTTGGTATTTTACAGGGGGAATGGGCTGGTTCATGTGCCCGACCCGGGGCCGGGCGGTCCCCGAGCGAAGCTTTGAAACAGACCCCTGACAGGCTTCCATGCCTGTAGACCTTTGACACGTAGAGAACCAGAGAAGCTATAAAGGGCGGGAGGCACGGTTCCCTGTACCCAGACAGGGCGCGCCGTCTTTGGGCACAGGATAGGTGACGTGGACATCCCTGCAGCGAGGAGCAGAAGCGTCGGGCGAGTCAAAAAACATCGGCGTACGGTCCACTGAGACGCCTAGGCCCTCCAGAGGCAAAATGAAAGATTACAAAGTCCAGGTTGTCGGCCAGGGGGAGATGCGAGTCCCTATGCCCAGGATGGTCAACCGAACATGGCAAGGCCTCTGGAAGGATCTTCTATGCCTGTAGACTTTTGAAACGCAGAGAACAAGGGAGGCTATAACGGTGGGAGGCACGGGTCCCTGTACCCAGACAGGGCGCACTGTCCTTGGGCACAGAATCGGTGATGCGGACCCCCCAGGATCGGGGAGCAGAACCGTCGGGCAAGTCGGCAAACATCGGCAGGCGGTCCGCTGAGGAGGTTCATCCCCACGCACTGGAGCCCGTACTCAGACGTTCTCTCAGGGTACGCCAGGGCCGAGCGCAGGCTCCCAAGGAAATTATTCTTCCGGTTTCTCCCTTGGTATTTTACAGGTGGAATGGGCTGGTTCATGTACCCGACCCGGGGCTGGGCGGTCCCCGAGCGAAGCCTTTGAAACAGTCCCCTGACAGGCTTCATTGCCTGTAGACCTTTGACACGTAGAGAACCAGAGAGGCTATAAGGGCAGGAGGCACGGGTCCCTGTACACAGGCAGGGCGTGCCGTCCTTGGGCACAGGATCGGTGATGCGGACCCCCTGGCGACGGGGAGCAGAAGCGTCGGACGAGTCGGCAAACATTGGCGGGCGGTCCACCAAAGCACCCCGGCCCTCCAGAGGCAAAATTAAAAATTCCAGGTTTTCGGCCAGGGGCAGATGCAAGTCCAAATGCACAGGAGGGTCAACAGAACACGGGCAAGGCATCTGGAAGGGTCTTCCATGCATGTAGACTTTTGACATGCAGAGAACCAGAGAAGGCTATAAGGGCAGGAGGCGCGGGTCCCTGTACCCAGGCAGGGCGCACCGTCCTTGGACACAGGATAGGTGACGCAGACATCCCGGCAGCGGGGAGCAGAAGCGCCGGGGGAGTCAAAAAACATTGGCGTACGGTCCACTGAGGCGCCTCGGCCCTCCAGAGGCAAAATGAAAGATTACAAAGTCCAGGTCTCTGGAAGGATCTTCCAGGCAAAGCCTCTGGAAGGATCTTCTATGCCTGTAGACTTTTGACACGCAGAGAACAAGAGAGGCTATAAGGGCGAGAGGCGTGGGTCCCTGTACCCAGACAGGGCGCGCCGTCCTTGGGCACAGGATCGGTGATTCGGCCCCCCAGCATCAGGGAGGATAACCGTTGGGCGAGTCGCCAAACATCGGCGGGCGGTCCGCCGAGGAGGTTCATACCCACGGGAGCCCGTACTCAGCCGTTCTCTCAGGGTACGCCAGGGCCGAGCGCTGGCTCCCCTAGGGACGATTCTTCAGGTTTCTCCCTTGGTATTTTACAGGGGGAATGGGCTGGTTCATGTACCCGACCCGGGGCTGGGCGGTCCCCGGGCGAAGCCTCTGAAACAGTCCCCTGACAGGCTTCCATGCCTGTAGACCTTTGACACGTAGAGAACCAGAGAGGCTATAAGGGCGGGAGGTGCGGGTCCCTGTACCCAGGCAGGGCGCGCCGTCCTTGGGCACAGGATCGGTGACGTGGACATCCCGGCAGCAGGGAGCAGAAGCGTCAGGCGAGTCAACAAACATCAGCGTGTGGTCCGCTGAGGCGCCTTGGCCCTCCAGAGGCGAAATGAAAGATTACAAAGTCCAAGTTGTCGGCCAGGGGGAGATGAGAGTCCCTATGCCCAGGATGGTCAACCGAATATGGGCAAGGCCTCTGAAAGGGTCTATCATGCCTGCCTTTAGACTTTTGACATGCAGTGAACAAGAGAGGCTATACGGGAGTGAGGCGTGGGTCCCTGTACAAAGGCAGGGCGCGCCGTCCTTGTGCACAGGATCAGTGACGCGGACCCCCGGTGGCGTGGTGCAAAAGCGTTGGGCGAGTCGGCAAACATCGGGGGTGGGCGGTGGTGCCCTGGCCCTCTGGAGGCCAGTTGTTGGCCAGGGGGAGGTACGGGTCCCTGTGCCCAGGAGGGTCACTGGAGGTAACTCACTGTAACAAACCTCCTAATCTCCTTACTACTGGGGTGACACACTGTAACAAACCTCCTTCTCAAGTAATCTCCTTACTATCGGGGTGACACACTATAACCAACCTCATCCTCATTTTATTAACTTACTACTGCGGTTACACACTGTAACAAAACCCCTCCTCATGTAATCTCCTTACTACGGGGTGACACACTGTAACAAACCTCTCCTCATGTAATCTCCTTACTACTGGGGTGACACAAAGTAACAAACCCCCTCCTCATGTAATCTCCTTACTACTGGGGTGACACACTGTAACAAACCTCCTTATTTAATCTCCTTACTACTGGGGTGACACAAAGTAACAAACCTCCTGCCCATGTAATCTTATTACTACTAGGGTGACACACTGTAACAAACCTCCTAATGTTAATAACTTATTACTATGGTGAAACACTGTAACAAACCTCATCCTCATTTTATTAACTTACTACTGGGGTGACACACTGTAACAAAACCCCTCCTCATGTAATCTCCTTACTACGGGGTGACACACTGTAACAAACCTCTCCTCATGTAATCTCCTTACTACTGGGGTGACACACTGTAACAAACCTCCTTATTTAATCTCCTTACTACTGGGGTGACACAAAGTAACAAACCTCCTGCCCATGTAATCTTATTACTACTAGGGTGACACACTGTAACAAACCTCCTAATGTTAATAACTTATTACTGGGGTGAAACACTGTAACAAACCTCCTCCACATGTTATTAACTTACTACTGGGGTGAAACACTGTAACAAACCTTCTCCTCGTGCAATCTCCTTTCTACTGGGATGACACACTGTAACAAAACCCCCTCCTCATGTAATCTCCTTACTACGGGGTGACACACTGTAACAAACCTCTCCTCATGTAATCTCCTTACTACTGGGGTGACACAAAGTAAAAAAACCCCTCCTCATGTAATCTCCTTACTACTGGGGTGACACACTGTAACAAACCTCCTTATTTAATCTCCTTACTACTGGGGTGACACAAAGTAACAAACCTCCTGCCCATGTAATCTCCTTACTACTTAGGTGACACACTGTAACAAACCTCCTTATTTTTTGCTCCTAACTACTGGGGTGACACACTGTAACAAACCCCATCCTCATATTATTAACTTACTACTGGGTGACAAACTGTAAAAAAAAAAAAAAACCTTGTCATGTAATCACCTTACGACTGGGGTGACACACTGTAACAAACCCCATTCTTATATTATTAACTTACTACTGGGGTGACCCACTGTAACAAACCCAATCTTCATGTTATTAACTTACTACTGGGGTGACACACAGTAACAAACCTACTCCCCATGTAATCTCCTTACTACTTGGGTGACACACTGTAACAAACCTCCTCCTCATTTTTTCTCCTAACTACTGGGGTGACACACTGTAACAAACCTCATCCTCATGTAATCTCCCTTACTACTGGGGTGACACACTGTAACAAACGCCCACCTCATGTAATCTCCTTACTACTGGGGTGACACAAAGTAACAAACCTCCTGCCCATGTAATCTTATTACTACTAGGGTGACACACTGTAACAAACCTCCTCCACATGTAATCTTATTACTACTGGGGTGATACACTGTAACAAACCTCCTCCACATGTTATTAACTTACTACTAGGGTGACACACTGTAACAAACCTTTTCCTCATGTATTCTCCTTTCTACTGGGGTGACATACTGTAACAAAACTTCTCCTCATGTAATCTCCTTTCTACTTGGGTGACACACTGTAACAAACCTCCTCATGTTGTTAACGTATTACTGGGGTGACACACTGTAACAAAACTTCTCCTCATGTAATCTCGTTTCTACTGGGTTGACCCACTGTAACAAACCCCATCTTCATGTTATTAACTTACTACTGGGGTGACACACAGTAACAAACCTACTCCCCATGTAATCTCCTTACTACTTGGGTGACACACTGTAACAAACACCCTCCTCATGTAATCTCCTTACTACTGGGGTGATACACTGTAATAAACCTTCTCCTTATGTAATCTCCTTACTACTGGGGTGACACACTGTAACAAACCTCATCCTCATGTCATATCCATACTACCGGGGTGACACACTATAACCAACCTCATCCTCATTTTATTAACTTACTACTGGGGTGACACACTGTAACAAACCCCCTCCTCATGTAAACTCCTTACTACGGGGTGACACACTGTAACAAACCTCTCCTCATGTAATCTCCTTACTACTGGGGTGACACAAAGTAACAAACCCCCTCCACATGTAATCTCCTTACTACTGGGGTGACACACTGTAACAAACCTCCTTATTTAATCTCCTTACTACTGGGGTGACACAAAGTAACAAACCTCCTGCCCATGTAATCTTATTACTACTAGGGTGACACACTGTAACAAACCTCCTAATGTTAATAACTTATTACTGGGGTGAAACACTGTAACAAACCTCCTCCACATGTTATTAACTTACTACTGGGGTGAAACACTGTAACAAACCTTCTCCTCGTGCAATCTCCTTTCTACTGGGATGACACACTGTAACAAAACCCCTCCTCATGTAAACTCCTTACTACGGGGTGACACACTGTAACAAACCTCTCCTCATGTAATCTCCTTACTACTGGGGTGACACAAAGTAACAAACCCCCTCCTCATGTAATCTCCTTACTACTGGGGTGACACACTGTAACAAACCTCCTTATTTAATCTCCTTACTACTGGGGTGACACAAAGTAACAAACCTCCTGCCCATGTAATCTCCTTTCTACTGGAGTGACACACTGTAACAAACCTCATCATGTTATTAACTTATTACTGGGGTGACACACTGTAACAAACCTCCTCATCATGTAATCTCTTTACTACTGAGGTGACACACTGTAACAAAACTTCCCCTCATGTAATCTCGTTTCTACTGGTGTGACCCACTGAAACAAACCCCATTTTCATGTTATTAACTTACTACTGGGGTGACACACAATAACAAACCTACTCCCCATGTAATCTCCTTACTACTTGGGTGACACACTGTAACAAACCTCCTCCTTATTTTTTTCTCCTAACTACTGGGTTGACACACTGTAACAAACCCCATCCTCATATTATTAACTTACTACTGGGTGACAAACTGTAAAAAAAAAAAAAAAAAAACCTTGTCATGTAATCACCTTACGACTGGGGTGGCAAACTGTAACAAACCTCCTAATGTTAATAACTTATTACTGGGGTGACACACTGTAACAAGCCTTCTCATCATGTAATCTCCTTACTACTGGGGTGACACACTGTAACAAACCTCCTCCACATGTTATTAACTTACTACTGGGGTGACACACTGTAACAAACCTTCTCCTCGTGCAATCTCCTTTCTACTGGGATGACACACTGTAACAAAACTTCCCCTCATGTAATCTACTTTCTACTGGGGTGACACACTGTAACAAACCTCCTCATCAAGTAATCTCTTTACTACTGGGGTGACACACTGTAACAAACCTCCTAATGTTAATAACTTATTACTGGGGTGACACACTGTAACAAACCTCCTCATCAAGTAATCTCTTTACTACTGGGGTGACACACTATAACAAAACTTCCCCTCATGTAATCTCATTTCTACTGGGGTGACCCACTGAAACAAACCCCATCTTCATGTTATTAACTTACTACTGGGGTTACACACAGTAACAAACCTACTCCCCATGTAATCTCCTTACTACTTGGGTGACACACTGTAACAAACCTCCTCCTCATTTTTTTCCTCCTAACTACTGGGGTGACACACTGTAACAAACCCCATCCTCATATTATTAACTTACTACTGGGTGACAAACTGTAAAAAAAAAAAAACCTTGTCATGTAATCACCTTACGACTGGGGTGACACACTGTAACAAACTCCATTCTTATATTATTAACTTACTACTGGGGTGACCCACTGTAACAAACCCAATCTTCATGTTATTAACTTACTGCTGGGGTGACACACAGTAACAAACCTACTCCCCATGTAATCTCCTTATTACTTGGGTGACACACTGTAACAAACCTCATCCTCATTTTTTCTCCTAACTACTGGGGTGACACAGTGTAACAAACCTCATCCTCATGTAATCTCCCTTACTACTGGGGTGACACACTGTAACAAACGCCCTCCTCATGTAATCACCTTACTACTGGGGTGACACACTGTAACAAACCTCCTTATTTAATCTCCTTACTACTGGGGTGACACAAAGTAACAAACCTCCTGCCCATGTAATCTTATTACTACTAGGGTGACACACTGTAACAAACCTCCTAATGTTAATAACTTATTACTGGGGTGAAACACTGTAACAAACCTCCTCCACATGTTATTAACTTACTACTGGGGTGAAACACTGTAACAAACCTTCTCCTCGTGCAATCTCCTTTCTACTGGGATGACACACTGTAACAAAACCCCCTCCTCATGTAATCTCCTTACTACGGGGTGACACACTGTAACAAACCTCTCCTCATGTAATCTCCTTACTACTGGGGTGACACAAAGTAACAAACCCCCTCCCCATGTAATCTCCTTACTACTGGGGTGACACACTGTAACAAAACTTCTCCTCATCATGTAATCTCCTTTCTACTGGGGTGACACACTGTAACAAATCTCCTCATGTTATTAACTTATTACTGGGGTGACTCACAGTAACAAACCTTCTCATTATGTAATCACCTTACTACTGGGGTGACACACTGTAACAAACCCCCTACTCATGTAATCTCCTTACTATTGGGGTGACACACTGTAACAAAACTTCTCATGTTATTAACTTATTACTGGGGTGACTCACTGTAACAAACCTTCTCATCATGTAATCAGCTTACTACTGGGGTAACACACTGTAACAAACCTCCTCCTCATGTAATCTCCTACTACTGGGGTGACACACTGTAACAAACCTTCTCCCCGTGTAATCTCCTTACTACTAGGGTGACACACTGTAACAAACCTCCTCCTTATGTAATCTCCTTACTACTGGGTTGACACTCTGTAACAAATCTCCTCGTCATGATTTTTCTCCTAATTACTGGGGTGACACACACACTGTAACAAACCTTCTCCTCATGTATCTTTCTTACAACTGGGGTGACACAATGTAACAAATCTCATCATGTAATACCCGAAATAAAAAATGTCAAATTCCTGGTTATAGGCCAAGGGGAGGTGTAGGTCCATGTGCCCAGGAAGGTCAACCTTACCTGGGCAAGTCCTCCTGAAGGGTCCCCTGACTGACTTCCATGCCTAACAATAATTGAAAAACTGAGAACCAGTATGAGATCGGATTTGAAAGCTGAATCCAGCTCAGAGTTCCACGAGCTGGGCATGTCCGAGTGGTATGCGTTCATAAAACTGTATCGCAGCATCGCAAGTAGGTACCTTTGAACGGCCACCTGCCTCAGAATAGCAGGAGAGCACGCCGTCCGGCTGCTTTCTCAGGGTACGCCAGGGCCGAGCGCGGGCTCCCCTGGGGTCGAACCCCTGGTTTCTCCCTTGATATTTTCCAAGGGGATTGGGATGGTTCACGTACCCGAACCGGGGCAGGGCTGTCCCCGGGTGAAACCTCTGGAAGGGTCCCCTGAAAGGCTTCAATGCCTGTTGTCTCTGGTTCTCTGCATGTCAAAAGTCGCTATAAGGGGTGGGAGGCACGGGTCCCTGTACACAGGCAGGGCGTGCCGTCCTTGGGCACAGGATCGGTGACGCGGACCCCCTGGCGACGGGGAGCAGAAGCGTGGGGCGAGTCGGCAAACATTGGTGGGCGGTCCACCAAGGCACCCCGGCCCTCCGGAGGCGAAATTAAAAATTCCAGGTTGTCGGCCAGGGGCAGATGCGAGTCCAAATGCACAGGAGGGTCAACAGAACACGGGCAAGGCCTCTGGAAGGGTCTTCCATGCCTGTAGAATTTTGACACACAGAGAACCAGAGAAGGCTATATGGGCGGGAGGCGCCAATCCCTGTACCCAGGGACCCCAGGGTTGCGGGGAGCAGAAGCATCAGGCGAGTAAGAATACATAGGTGGGCGGTCCGCCAAGGAGGTTCGTCCCCAGGGGAGCCCGTACTCGGCCACTCTCTCAGGGTACGCCAGGGACAAGCGCGGGCTCCCCTGGGGAGGAACCTTCCGGTTTCTCCCTTTGTATTTTCCAGGGGGATTGGGCTGGTTCATGTACCCAGCCCAGGGCTTGGTGGTCCCCGGGCGAAACCTCCGGAACGGTCCCCTGACAGGCTTCCATGCCTGAAGACCTTTGACACGCAGAGAACCAGAGAGGCTTTAAGTGAGGGAGGCGCGGGTCCCTGTACCCAGGCAGGGCGTGCCGTCCATGGGCACAGGATCAGTGATGCGGACCCCCCAGTGTCAGGGAGCAGAAGCGTCGGACGAGTCGGCAAACATCGGCGGGCGGTCTGCCGAGGAGGTTCATCCCCAGGGGAGCCCGTACTCAGCCGCTCTCTCAGGTTACGCCACGGCCGAGCCCGGGTTCTCCTGTTGACGAACCTTCAGGTTTCTCCCTTGGTATTTTACAGGGGGAAAGGGCTGGTTCATGTACCCCACCCAGGGCAGGGCGGGCGAAGCCTTTGAAACAGTCTCCTGACAGGCTTCCATGCCTGTAGACCGTTGACATGTAGAGAACCAGAAATGGCTATAAGGGCGGGAGGCGCAGGTCCCTGTACCCAGACAGGGCACGCCATCCTTGTCACAGGATCGGTGATGCAGACCCCCCAGCGTCGGGGAGCAGAACCGTCGGGCGAGTCGGCAAACGTCGGCGGGCGGTCCGCCGAGGAGGTTCATCCCCACGGGAGCCCGTACTCAGCTGTTCTCTCAGGGTATGCGAGGGCCGAGCGTGGGCTAACCTGGGGACGAACCTTCCGGTTTCTCCCTTGGTATTTTCCAGGGGGATTGGGCTGGTTCATGTACCCAGCCCAGGGCTGGGTGGTCCCCGGGCGAAACCTCCGGAATGGTCCCCTGGCAGGCTTCCATGCCTGAAGACCTTTGACACGCAGAGAACCAGAGAGGCCATAAGGGAGGGAGGCGCGGGTCCCTGTACCCAGACAGGGCGTGCCGTCCATGGGCACAGGATCAGTGATGCGGACCCCCCAGCGTCAGGGAGCAGAAGCATTGGGCAAGTCGGCAAACATCGGCGGGCGGTCCGCCGAGAAAATTCATCCACAGGGGAGCCCGTACTCAGCTTGCTCTCTCAGGTTACGTACGCCAGGGCCGAGCGCGGGGTCCCCTGGGGACGAACCTTGAGGTTTCTCCCTTGGTATTTTACAGGGGAAAGGGCTGGTTCATGTACCCGACCAGGGGCTGGGCGGTCCCCGGGTGAAGCCTCTGAAACAGTCCCCTGACAGGCTTCCATGCCTGTAGACCTTTGACACGTAGAGAACCAGAGATGGCAATAAGGGCGGGAGGCGCAGGTCCCTGTACCCAGACAGGGCGCGCCATCCTTGGGCACAGGATCGGTGATGCAGACCCCCCAGCGTCCGGGAGCAGAACCGTCGGGCGGGGGTGACACAATGTAACAAATCTCATCATGTAATACCCGAAATAAAAAATGTCAAATTCCTGGTTATAGGCCAAGGGGAGGTGTAGGTCCATGTGCCCAGGAAGGTCAACCTTACCTGGGCAAGTCCTCCTGAAGGGTCCCCTGACTGACTTCCATGCCTAACAATAATTGAAAAACTGAGAACCAGTATGAGATCGGATTTGAAAGCTGAATCCAGCTCAGAGTTCCACGAGCTGGGCATGTCCGAGTGGTATGCTTTCATAAAACTGTATCGCAGCATCGCAAGTAGGTACCTTTGAACGGCCACCTGCCTCAGAATAGCAGGAGAGCAAGCCGTCCGGCTGCTTTCTCAGGGTACGCCAGGGCCGAGCGCGGGCTCCCCTGGGGTCGAACCCCTGGTTTCTCCCTTGATATTTTCCAAGGGGATTGGGATGGTTCACGTACCCGAACCGGGGCAGGGCTGTCCCCGGGTGAAACCTCTGGAAGGGTCCCCTGAAAGGCTTCAATGCCTGTTGTCTCTGGTTCTCTGCATGTCAAAAGTCGCTATAAGGGGTGGGAGGCACGGGTCCCTGTACACAGGCAGGGCGTGCCGTCCTTGGGCACAGGATCGGTGACGCGGACCCCCTGGCGACGGGGAGCAGAAGCGTGGGGCGAGTCGGCAAACAATGGTGGGCGATCCACCAAGGCACCCCGGCCCTCCGGAGGCGAAATTAAAAATTCCAGGTTGTCGGCCAGGGGCAGATGCGAGTCCAAATGCACAGGAGGGTCAACAGAACACGGGCAAGGCCTCTGGAAGGGTCTTCCATGCCTGTAGAATTTTGACACACAGAGAACCAGAGAAGGCTATATGGGCGGGAGGCGCCAATCCCTGTACCCAGGGACCCCAGGGTTGCGGGGAGCAGAAGCATCAGGCGAGTAAGAATACATAGGTGGGCGGTCCGCCAAGGAGGTTCGTCCCCAGGGGAGCCCGTACTCGGCCACTCTCTCAGGGTACGCCAGGGACAAGCGCGGGCTCCCCTGGGGACGAACCTTCCGGTTTCTCCCTTTGTATTTTCCAGGGGGATTGGGCTGGTTCATGTACCCAGCCCAGGGCTGGGTGGTCCCCGGGCGAAACCTCCGGAACGGTCCCCTGGCAGGCTTCCATGCCTGTAGACCTTTGACACGTAGAGAACCAGAGATGGCAATAAGGGCGGGAGGCGCAGGTCCCTGTACCCAGACAGGGCGCGCCATCCTTGGGCACAGGGGCACAGGATTGTTGATGCAGACCCCCCAGCATCCGGGAGCAGAACCGTCGGGCGAGTCGGAAAACATTGGCGGGCGGTCCGCCGAGGAGGTTCATACCCACGGGAGCCCGTACTCAGCCGTTCTCTCAGGGTATGCAAGGGCGGAGCGCGGGCACCCCTGGGGACGAACCTTCCGGTTTCTCCCTTGGTATTTTCCAGGGGGATTGGGCTGGTTCATGTACCCAGCCCAGGGCTGGGTGGTCCCCGGGCAAAAGCTCCGGAACGGTCCCCTGACAGGCATTCATGCGTTGCGTACCCTGAGAGAACGGCTGAGTACGGTCTCCGGTGGGGATGAACCTCCTCGGCGGACCGCCCGCCGATGTTTGCCGACTCGCCCGACCACTTCTGCTCCCTGACGCTGAGGGGTCCGCATCACTGATCCTGTGCCCATGGACGGCACTCCCTGTCTGGGTACAGGGACCCGCGCTTCCCTCCCTTATAGCCTCTCTGGTTCTCTGCGTGTCAAAGGTCTTCAGGCATGGAAGCCTGTCAGGGGACCGTTCCGGAGGTTTCGCCCTGGGACCACCCAGGCCTGGGCTGGGTACATGAACCAGCCCAATCCACCTGGAAAATACCAAGGGAGAAACCGGAAGATTCGTCCCCAGGGGACCCCGCGATCGGCCCTGGCGTAACCTGAGAGAGCGGCCCAGTACGGGCTCCCCTGGGGATGAATTTCCTCGGCGGACCGTTCGGGAGCAGAATTGTCGGGCGAGTCGGCAAACATCGGCGGGCGGTCCGCCGAGGAGGTTCATCCCCACGGGAGCCCGTACTCAGCCGTTCTCTCAGGGTACGCAAGGCATGGAAGCCTGTCAGGGGACCGTTCCGGATTTTTCGCCTTGGGACCACCCAGCCTTGTACTCCCATACTCAGCCGTTCTCTCAGGGTACGCAAGGGCCTAGAGCGGGCTCCCCTGGGGACGATTCTTCAAGTTTCTCCCTTGGTATTTTACAGGGGGAATGGGCTGGTTCATGTACCCCACCCGGGCTGGGCGGTCCCTGAGCAAAGCCTTTGTAACAGTCCTCTGAGAAGCTTCCATGCCTGTAGACCTTTGACACGCAGAAAGGGTCCTCTGGAAGGGTCCCCTGAAAGGCTTCCATGCCCGTTGACTTTTGACATGCAGAGAACCATAGACGCTATAAGGGGCGGGAGGCACGGGTCCCTGTACACAGGCAGGGCGTGCCGTCAATGGGCACAGGATCGATGACGCGGACCCCCTGGTGATGGGGAGCAGAAGCATTGAGTGAGTCGGTAAACATTGGCGGGCGGTCCACCAAGGCACCCCGGCCCTCCGGAGGCGAAATTAAAAATTCCAGGTTGTCGGCCAGGGGCAGATGCGAGTCCAAATGCACAGGAGGGTCAACACGGGCAAGGCCTCTGGAAGTTGTACACCCCGATAAATACGGTAATGTTCCCTTATGGTGCTATCCTTTTATAATCCATAATTTTTGGGCCAGGTAGTCTAATTACTTGGCGACATAATAACAGTATGAGTGCATGGTTTGGGAAAATAGATGCAGAAGGACAAATGGATGAAAGGATTGCCGCATCTGGCAACTTTACTGTTGGCTTTTTTTCAATGCAAAGGAGGAGCGTATAATTATTAAAAAGGGTATTTTTGGAGATGGACAGGCAGGCTGTAAAGGAGGAGGTAGGCCTGTATTTTGAACTTAAAAACTCAAATGGGATTTTGGGTTCAAAATGTGTATTTTTCCCTTATGCTGCTATCCTTTTATAATCCATAATTTTTGGTCCAGGTAGTCTAATTACTTTGCGACATAATAACAGTATGAGTGCATGGTTTGGGAAAATAGATGCGGAAGGACAAATGGATGAAAGGATGGCCGCATCTGGCAACTTTACTGTTTGCTTTTTTTCAATGCAAAGGAGGAGCGTATAATTATTAAAAAGGGTATTTTTGGAAATGGACAGGCAGGCTGTAGGGGAGGAGGTAGGCCTGTATTTTGAACTTAAAAACTCAAATGGGTTTTTGGGTTCAAAATGTGTATTTTTCACTAATGCTGCTATCCTTTTATAATCCATAATTTTTGGGCCAGGTAGTCTAATTACTTGGCGACATAATAACAGTATGAGTGCATGGTTTGGGAAAATAGATGCAGAAGGACAAATGGATGAAAGGATGCCCGCATCTGGCAACTTTACTGTTTGCTTTTTTTCAATGCAAAGGAGGAGCGTATAATTATTAAAAAGGGTATTTTTGGAGATGGACAGGCAGGCTGTAGGGGAGGAGGTAGGCCTGTATTTTGAACTTAAAAACTCAAATGGGTTTTTGGGTTCAAAATGTGTATTTTTCCCTCATGCTGCTATCCTTTTACAATCCATAATTTTGGCTCCAGGTTGTCCGATAACTTGACAAAGTGAAAACAGTATGAGTGTATGATGGTTTGGGAACATAGGTGTAGAAGCACAAATCGATGAAAGGATAGCAGCATATGGCAACTTAACTGTTTGTTTTCCAAAGCAAACGAAGAGTGTATAATTATTAAAAAGGGTATTTTTGGAGATGGACAGGTAACTTGGCAAAGTGAAAACAGTATGAGTGTATGATGGTTTGGGAACATAGGTGTAGAAGCACAAATCGATGAAAGGATAGCAGCATATGGCAACTTAACTATTTGCTTTTCCAAAGCAAATGAAGAGTGCATAATTATTAAAACAGGGTATTTTTGGAGATGGACAGGCAGGCTGATGGGGAGGAGGTAGGCCTGGATTTTGAACTTAAAAACTCAAATGGGTTTTTGGGTTCAAAATGTGTATTTTTCCCTTATGCTGCTATCCTTTTATAATCCATAATTTTGGGGCCAGGTTGTCCGATAACTTAGCAAAGTGAAAACAGTATCAGTGTTTGATGGTTACCCCTGCTATCGGCGCTGCTGCCCCTTCTCTCCCCCTGGCTATCAGTGCCGCTGCCCCATTGCCGGCGCCGATAGCCAGGGGTAGAGAAACGGCGCTGGCAATGGGGCAGCGTCGTCGACAGACAGGGGGAAAGAAGAGGCAGCGGCACCCATTGCTGGCGCCGCTGCCCCGTGTCCCCCCACCAGAGGCCTGAAGCAGCACGGACCTGACCCCGGCAACAGGGTAATTATACAACTAGGGATGGGGGAGGCAACGGGGCAGCGGCACCGGCAATGGGTGCCGCTGCCCCTTATCCCCCCCCTGGCTATCGGTGCCGTTGCCCCATTGCCGGCGCCGCTTCTCTCCCCCTGTATTTTGAACTTAAAAACTCAAATGGATTTTTGGCTTCAAAATGTGTATTTTTCACTAATGCTGCTATCCTTTTATAATCCATAATTTTTGGGCCAGGTAGTCTAATTACTTGGCGACATAATAACAGTATGAGTGCATGGTTTGGGAAAATAGATGCAGAAGGACAAATGGATGAAAGGATGGCCGCATCTGGCAACTTTACTGTTTGCTTTTTTTCAATGCAAAGGAGGAGCGTATAATTATTAAAAAGGGTATTTTTGGAGATGGACAGGCAGGCTGTAGGGGAGGAGGTAGGCCTGTATTTTGAACTTAAAAACTCAAATGGGTTTTTGGGTTCAAAATGTGTATTTTTCCCTTATGCTGCTATCCTTTTATATTCCATAATTTTGGGGCCAGGTTGTTCGATAACTTGGCAAAGTGAAAACAGTATGAGTGTATGATGGTTTGGGAACATAGGTGTAGAAGCACAAATCGATGAAAGGATAGCAGCATATGGCAACTTAACTGTTTGTTTTCCAAAGCAAACGAAGAGTGTATAATTATTAAAAACTGTATTTTTGGAGATGGACAGGCAGGCTGTAGGGGAGGAGGTAGGCCTGTATTTTGAACTTAAAAACTCAAATGGGTTTTTGGGTTCAAAATGTGTATTTTTCACTAATGCTGCTATCCTTTTATAATCCATAATTTTTGGGCCAGGTAGTCTAATTACTTGGCGACATAATAACAGTATGAGTGCATGGTTTGGGAAAATAGATGCAGAAGGACAAATGGATGAAAGGATGGCCGCATCTGGCAACTTTACTGTTTGCTTTTTTTCAATGCAAAGGAGGAGCGTATAATTATTAAAAAGGGTATTTTTGGAGATGGACAGGCAGGCTGTAGGGGAGGAGGTAGGCCTGTATTTTGAACTTAAAAACTCAAATGGGTTTTTGGGTTCAAAATGTGTATTTTTCCCTTATGTTGCTATCCTTTTATAATCCATAATTTTGGGGCCAGGTTGTTCGATAACTTGGCAAAGTGAAAACAGTATGAGTGTATGATGGTTTGGGAACATAGGTGTAGAAGCACAAATCGATGAAAGGATAGCAGCATATGGCAACTTAACTGTTTGTTTTCCAAAGCAAACGAAGAGTGTATAATTATTAAAAAGGGTATTTTTGGAGATGGACAGGCAGGCTGTAGGGGAGGAGGTAGGCCTGTATTTTGAACTTAAAAACTCAAATGGGTTTTTGGGTTCAAAATGTGTATTTTTCACTAATGCTGCTATCCTTTTATAATCCATAATTTTTGGGCCAGGTTGTCTAATTACTTGGCGACATAATAACAGTATGAGTGCATGGTTTGGGAAAATAGATGCAGAAGGACAAATGGATGAAAGGATGCCCGCATCTGGCAACTTTACTGTTTGCTTTTTTTCAATGCAAAGGAGGAGTGTATAATTATTAAAAAGGGTATTTTTGGAGATGGACAGGCAGGCTGTAGGGGAGGAGGTAGGCCTGTATTTTGAACTTAAAAACTCAAATGGGTTTTTGGCTTCAAAATGTGTATTTTTCACTAATGCTGCTATCCTTTTATAATCCATAATTTTTGGGCCAGGTAGTCTAATTACTTGGCGACATAATAACAGTATGAGTGCATGGTTTGGGAAAACTAGATGCAGAAGGACAAATGGATGAAAGGATGGCCGCATCTGGCAACTTTACTGTTTGCTTTTTTTCAATGCAAACGAAGAGTGTATAATTATTAAAAACTTTATTTTTGGAGATGGACAGGCAGGCTGTAGGGGAGGAGGTAGGCCTGTATTTTGAACCTAAAAACTCAAATGGGTTTTTGGCTTCAAAATGTGTATTTTTCACTAATGCTGCTATCCTTTTATAATCCATAATTTTTGGGCCAGGTAGTCTAATTACTTGGCGACATAATAACAGTATGAGTGCATGGTTTGGGAAAATAGATGCATAAGGACAAATGGATGAAAGGATGGCCGCATCTGGCAACTTTACTGTTTGCTTTTTTTCAATGCAAAGGAGGAGCGTATAATTATTAAAAAGGGTATTTTTGGAGATGGACAGGCAGGCTGTAGGGGAGGAGGTAGGCCTGTATTTTGAACTTAAAAACTCAAATGGGTTTTTGGGTTCAAAATGTGTATTTTTCACTAATGCTGCTATCCTTTTATAATCCATAATTTTTGGGCTAGGTAGTCTAATTACTTGGCGACATAATAACAGTATGAGTGCATGGTTTGGGAAAATAGATGCAGAAGGACAAATGGATGAAAGGATGGCCGCATCTGGCAACTTTATTGTTTGCTTTTTTTCAATGCAAAGGAGGAGCGTATAATTATTAAAAAGGGTATTTTTGGAGATGGACAGGCAG
Organism: Hyla sarda; assembly: GCF_029499605.1. NCBI lineage: Eukaryota > Metazoa > Chordata > Amphibia > Anura > Hylidae > Hyla > Hyla sarda. The sequence goes on along the minus strand of NC_079199.1, from coordinate 81,474,524 downwards.
GCTGTAGGGGAGGAGGTAGGCCTGTATTTTGAACTTAAAAACTCAAATGGGTTTTTGGGTTCAAAATGTGTATTTTTCCCTTATGCTGCTATCCTTTTATAATCCATAATTTTTGGGCCAGGTAGTCTAATTACTTGGCGACATAATAACAGTATGAGTGCATGGTTTGGGAAAATAGATGCAGAAGGACAAATGGATGAAAGGATGGCCGCATCTGGCAACTTTACTGTTTGCTTTTTTTCAATGCAAAGGAGGAGCGTACAATTATTAAAAAGGGTATTTTTGGAGATGGACAGGCAGGCTGTAGGGGTGGAGGTAGGCCTGTATTTTGAACTTAAAAACTCAAATGGGTTTTTGGGTTCAAAATGTGTATTTTTCCCTTATGCTGCTATCCTTTTATAATCCATAATTTTGGGGCCAGGTTGTCCGATAACTTGGCAAAGTGAAAACAGTATGAGTGTATGATGGTTTGGGAACATAGGTGTAGAAGCACAAATCGATGAAAGGATAGCAGCATATGGCAACTTAACTATTTGCTTTTCCAAAGCAAATGAAGAGTGCATAATTATTAAAACAGGGTATTTTTGGAGATGGACAGGCAGGCTGATGGGGAGGAGGTAGACCTGGATTTTGAACTTAAAAACTCAAATGGGTTTTTGGGTTCAAAATGTGTATTTTTTCCCTTATGCTGCTATCCTTTTATAATCCATAATTTTGGGGCCAGGTTGTCCGATAACTTAGCAAAGTGAAAACAGTATCAGTGTTTGATGGTTACCCCTGCTATCGGCGCTGCTGCCCCTTCTCTCCCCCTGGCTATCAGTGCCGCTGCCCCATTGCCGGCGCCGATAGCCAGGGGTAGAGAAACGGCGCCGGCAATGGGGCAGCGTCGTCGACAGACAGGGGGAAAGAAGAGGCAGCGGCACCCATTGCTGGCGCCGCTGCCCCGTGTCCTCCCACCAGAGGCCTGAAGCAGCACGGACCTGACCCCGGCAACAGGGTAATTATACAACTAGGGATGGGGGAGGCAACGGGGCAGCGGCACCGGCAATGGGTGCCGCTGCCCCTTATCCCCCCCTGGCTATCGGTGCCGTTGCCCCATTGCCGGCGCCGCTTCTCTCCCCCTCTATTTTGAACTTAAAAACTCAAATGGATTTTTGGCTTCAAAATGTGTATTTTTCACTAATGCTGCTATCCTTTTATAATCCATAATTTTTGGGCCAGGTAGTCTAATTACTTGGCGACATAATAACAGTATGAGTGCATGGTTTGGGAAAATAGATGCAGAAGGACAAATGGATGAAAGGATGGCCGCATCTGGCAACTTTACTGTTTGCTTTTTTTCAATGCAAAGGAGGAGCGTATAATTATTAAAAAGGGTATTTTTGGAGATGGACAGGCAGGCTGTAGGGGAGGAGGTAGGCCTGTATTTTGAACTTAAAAACTCAAATGGGTTTTTGGGTTCAAAATGTGCATTTTTCCCTTATGCTGCTATCCTTTTATAATCCATAATTTTGGGGCCAGGTTGTTCGATAACTTGGCAAAGTGAAAACAGTATGAGTGTATGATGGTTTGGGAACATAGGTGTAGAAGCACAAATCGATAAAAGGATAGCAGCATATGGCAACTTAACTGTTTGTTTTCCAAAGCAAACAAAGAGTGTATAATTATTAAAAACTGTATTTTTGGAGATGGACAGGCAGGCTGTAGGGGAGGAGGTAGGCCTGTATTTTGAACTTAAAAACTCAAATGGGTTTTTGGCTTCAAAATGTGTATTTTTCACTAATGCTGCTATCCTTTTATAATCCATAATTTTTGGGCCAGGTAGTCTAATTACTTGGCGACATAATAACAGTATGAGTGCATGGTTTGGGAAAATAGATGCAGAAGGACAAATGGATGAAAGGATGGCCGCATCTGGCAACTTTACTGTTTGCTTTTTTTCAATGCAAAGGAGGAGCGTATAATTATTAAAAAGGGTATTTTTGGAGATGGACAGGCAGGCTGTAGGGGAGGAGGTAGGCCTGTATTTTGAACTTAAAAACTCAAATGGGTTTTTGGGTTCAAAATGTGTATTTTTCCCTTATGCTGCTATCCTTTTATAATCCATAATTTTGGGGCCAGGTAGTCTAATTACTTGGCGACATAATAACAGTATGAGTGCATGGTTTGGGAAAATAGATGCAGAAGGACAAATGGATGAAAGAATGGCCGCATCTGGCAACTTTACTGTTTGCTTTTTTTCAATGCAAAGAAGGAGCGTATAATTATTAAAAAGGGTATTTTTGGAGATGGACAGGCAGGCTGTAGGGGAGGAGGTAGGCCTGTATTTTGAACTTAAAAACTCAAATGGGTTTTTGGGTTCAAAATGTGTATTTTTCCCTTATGCTGCTATCCTTTAATAATCCATAATTTTTGGGCCAGTGAGTCTAATTACTTGGCGACATAATAACAGTATGAGTGCATGGTTTGGGAAAAATAGATGCAGAAGGACAAATGGATGAAAGGATGGCCGCATCTGGCAACTTTACTGTTTGCTTTTTTTCAATGCAAAGGAGGAGCGTATAATTATTAAAAAGGGTATTTTTGGAGATGGACAGGCAGGCTGTAGGGGAGGAGGTAGGCCTGTATTTTGAACTTAAAAACTCAAATGGGTTTTTGGGTTCAAAATGTGTATTTTTAACTAATGCTGCTATCCTTTTATAATCCATAATTTTTGGGCCAGGTAGTCTAATTACTTGGCGACATAATAACAGTATGAGTGCATGGTTTGGGAAAATAGATGCAGAAGGACAAATGGATGAAAGGATGCCCGCATCTGGCAACTTTACTGTTTGCTTTTTTTCAATGCAAAGGAGGAGTGTATAATTATTAAAAAGGGTATTTTTGGAGATGGACAGGCAGGCTGTAGGGGAGGAGGTAGGCCTGTATTTTGAACTTAAAAACTCAAATGGGTTTTTGGGTTCAAAATGTGTATTTTTCCCTTATGCTGCTATCCTTTAATAATCCATAATTTTTGGGCCAGTGAGTCTAATTACTTGGCGACATAATAACAGTATGAGTGCATGGTTTGGGAAAAATAGATGCAGAAGGACAAATGGATGAAAGGATGGCCGCATCTGGCAACTTTACTGTTTGCTTTTTTTCAATGCAAAGGAGGAGCGTATAATTATTAAAAAGGATATTTTTGGAGATGGACAGGCAGGCTGTAGGGGAGGAGGTAGGCCTGTATTTTGAACTTAAAAACTCAAATGGGTTTTTGGGTTCAAAATGTGTATTTTTCCCTTATGCTGCTATCCTTTTATAATCCATAATTTTGGGGCCAGGTTGTTCGATAACTTGGCAAAGTGAAAACAGTATGAGTGTATGATGGTTTGGGAACATAGGTGTAGAAGCACAAATCGATGAAAGGATAGCAGCATATGGCAACTTAACTGTTTGTTTTCCAAAGCAAACGAAGAGTGTATAATTATTAAAAACTTTATTTTTGGAGATGGACAGGCAGGCTGTAGGGGAGGAGGTAGGCCTGTATTTTGAACTTAAAAACTCAAATGGGTTTTTGGCTTCAAAATGTGTATTTTTCACTAATGCTGCTATCCTTTTATAATCCATAATTTTTGGGCCAGGTAGTCTAATTACTTGGCGACATAATAACAGTATGAGTGCATGGTTTGGGAAAATAGATGCAGAAGGACAAATGGATGAAAGGATGGCCGCATCTGGCAACTTTACTGTTTGCTTTTTTTCAATGCAAAGGAGGAGCGTATAATTATTAAAAAGGGTATTTTTGGAGATGGACAGGCAGGCTGTAGGGGAGGAGGTAGGCCTGTATTTTGAACTTAAAAACTCAAATGGGTTTTTGGGTTCAAAATGTGTATTTTTCCCTTATGCTGCTATCCTTTTATAATCCATAATTTTTGGGCCAGGTAGTCTAATTACTTGGCGACATAATAACAGTATGAGTGCATGGTTTGGGAAAATAGATGCAGAAGGACAAATGGATGAAAGGATGGCCGCATCTGGCAACTTTACTGTTTGCTTTTTTTCAATGCAAAGGAGGAGCGTATAATTATTAAAAAGGGTATTTTTGGAGATGGACAGGCAGGCTGTAGGGGTGGAGGTAGGCCTGTATTTTGAACTTAAAAACTCAAATGGGTTTTTGGGTTCAAAATGTGTATTTTTCCCTTATGCTGCTATCCTTTTATAATCCATAATTTTGGGGCCAGGTTGTCCGATAACTTGGCAAAGTGAAAACAGTATGAGTGTATGATGGTTTGGGAACATAGGTGTAGAAGCACAAATCGATGAAAGGATAGCAGCATATGGCAACTTAACTATTTGCTTTTCCAAAGCAAATGAAGAGTGCATAATTATTAAAAAGGGTATTTTTGGAGATGGACAGGCAGGCTGATGGGGAGGAGGTAGGCCTGGATTTTGAACTTAAAAACTCAAATGGGTTTTTGGGTTCAAAATGTGTATTTTTCCCTTATGCTGCTATCCTTTTATAATCCATAATTTTGGGGCCAGGTTGTCCGATAACTTGGCAAAGTGAAAACAGTATGAGTGTATGATGGTTTGGGAACATAGGTGTAGAAGCACAAATCGATGAAAGGATAGCAGCATATGGCAACTTAACTGTTTGTTTTCCAAAGCAAACGAAGAGTGTATAATTATTAAAAAGGATATTTTTGGAGATGGACAGGCAGGCTGTAGGGGAGGAGGTAGGCCTGTATTTTGAACTTAAAAACTCAAATGGGTTTTTGGGTTCAAAATGTGTATTTTTCCCTTATGCTGCTATCCTTTTATAATCCATAATTTTGGGGCCAGGTTGTTCGATAACTTGGCAAAGTGAAAACAGTATGAGTGTATGATGGTTTGGGAACATAGGTGTAGAAGCACAAATCGATGAAAGGATAGCAGCATATGGCAACTTAACTGTTTGTTTTCCAAAGCAAACGAAGAGTGTATAATTATTAAAAACTTTATTTTTGGAGATGGACAGGCAGGCTGTAGGGGAGGAGGTAGGCCTGTATTTTGAACTTAAAAACTCAAATGGGTTTTTGGCTTCAAAATGTGTATTTTTCACTAATGCTGCTATCCTTTTATAATCCATAATTTTTGGGCCAGGTAGTCTAATTACTTGGCGACATAATAACAGTATGAGTGCATGGTTTGGGAAAATAGATGCAGAAGGACAAATGGATGAAAGGATGGCCGCATCTGGCAACTTTACTGTTTGCTTTTTTTCAATGCAAAGGAGGAGCGTATAATTATTAAAAAGGGTATTTTTGGAGATGGACAGGCAGGCTGTAGGGGAGGAGGTAGGCCTGTATTTTGAACTTAAAAACTCAAATGGGTTTTTGGGTTCAAAATGTGTATTTTTCCCTAATGCTGCTATCCTTTTATAATCCATAATTTTGGGGCCAGGTAGTCTAATTACTTGGCGACATAATAACAGTATGAGTGCATGGTTTGGGACAATAGATGCAGAAGGACAAATGGATGAAAGGATGGCCGCATCTGGCAACTTTACTGTTTGCTTTTTTTCAATGCAAAGGAGGAGCGTATAATTATTAAAAAGGGTATTTTTGGAGATGGACAGGCAGGCTGTAGGGGAGGAGGTAGGCCTGTATTTTGAACTTAAAAACTCAAATGGGTTTTTGGGTTCAAAATGTGTATTTTTCCCTTATGCTGCTATCCTTTTATAATCCATAATTTTGGGGCCAGGTTGTCCGATAACTCAGCAAAGTGAAAACAGTATGAGTGCCCCTTCTCTCCCCCTGGCTATCAGTGCCGCTGCCCCATTGCCGGCGCCGATAGCCAGGGGTAGAGAAACGGCGCCGGCAATGGGGCAGCGTCGTCGACAGACAGGGGGAAAGAAGAGGCAGCGGCACCCATTGCTGGCGCCGCTGCCCCGTGTCCCCCCACCGGAGGCCTGAAGCAGCACGGACCCGACCCCGGCAACAGGGTAATTATACAACTAGGGATGGGGGAGGCAACGGGGCAGCGGCACCGGCAATGGGTGCCGCTGCCCCTTATCCCCCCTGGCTATCGGTGCCGTTGCCCCATTGCCGGCGCCTCTTCTCTCCCCCTGTATTTTGAACTTAAAAACTCAAATAGGTTTTTGGGTTCAAAATGTGTATTTTTCCCTTATGCTGCTATCCTTTTATAATCCATAATTTTTGGGCCAGGTAGTCTAATTACTTGGCGACATAATAACAGTATGAGTGCATGGTTTGGGAAAATAGATGCAGAAGGACAAATGGATGAAAGGATGGCCGCATCTGGCAACTTTACTGTTTGCTTTTTTTCAATGCAAAGGAGGAGCGTATAATTATTAAAAAGGGTATTTTTGGAGATGGACAGGCAGGCTGTAGGGGTGGAGGTAGGCCTGTATTTTGAACTTAAAAACTCAAATGGGTTTTTGGGTTCAAAATGTGTATTTTTCCCTTATGCTGCTATCCTTTTATAATCCATAATTTTGGGGCCAGGTTGTCCGATAACTTAGCAAAGTGAAAACAGTATGAGTGCCCCTTCTCTCCCCCTGGCTATCAGTGCCGCTGCCCCATTGCCGGCGCCGATAGCCAGGGGTAGAGAAACGGCGCCGGCAATGGGGCAGCGTCGTCGACAGACAGGGGGAAAGAAGAGGCAGCGGCACCCATTGCTGGCGCCGCTGCCCCGTGTCCCCCCACCGGAGGCCTGAAGCAGCACGGACCCGACCCCGGCAACTGGGTAATTATACAACTAGGGATGGGGGAGGCAACGGGGCAGCGGCACCGGCAATGGGTGCCGCTGCCCCTTATCCCCCCCTGGCTATCGGTGCCGTTGCCCCATTGCCGGCGCCTCTTCTCTCCCCCTGTATTTTGAACTTAAAAACTCAAATGGGTTTTTGGCTTCAAAATGTGTATTTTTCACTAATGCTGCTATCCTTTTATAATCCATAATTTTTGGGCCAGGTAGTCTAATTACTTGGCGACATAATAACGATATGAGTGCATGGTTTGGGAAAATAGATGCAGAAGGACAAATGGATGAAAGGATGGCCGCATCTGGCAACTTTATTGTTTGCTTTTTTTCAATGCAAAGGAGGAGCGTATAATTATTAAAAAGGGTATTTTTGGAGATGGACAGGCAGGCTGTAGGGGAGGAGGTAGGCCTGTATTTTGAACTTAAAAACTCAAATGGGTTTTTGGGTTCAAAATGTGTATTTTTCTCTTATGCTGCTATCCTTTTATAATCCATAATTTTGGGGCCAGGTAGTCTAATTACTTGGCGACATAATAACAGTATAAGTGCATGGTTTGGGAAAATAGATGCAGAAGGACAAATGGATGAAAGGATGGCCGCATCTGGCAACTTTACTGTTTGCTTTTTTTCAATGCAAAGGAGGAGCGTATAATTATTAAAAAATGTATTTTTGGAGATGGACAGGCAGGCTGTAGGGGAGGAGGTAGGCCTGTATTTTGAACTTAAAAACTCAAATGGGTTTTTGGGTTCAAAATGTGTATTTTTTCCCTTATGCTGCTATCCTTTTATAATCCATAATTTTGGGGCAGGTTGTTCGATAACTTGGCAAAGTGAAAACAGTATGAGTGTATGATGGTTTGGGAACATAGGTGTAGAAGCACAAATCGATGAAAGGATAGCAGCATATGGCAACTTAACTGTTTGTTTTCCAAAGCAAACGAAGAGTGTATAATTATTAAAAACTGTATTTTTGGAGATGGACAGGCAGGCTGTAGGGGAGGAGGTAGGCCTGTATTTTGAACTTAAAAATTCAAATGGGTTTTTGGGTTCAAAATGTGTATTTTTCCCTTATGCTGCTATCCTTTAATAATCCATAATTTTTGGGCCAGTGAGTCTAATTACTTGGCGACATAATAACAGTATAAGTGCATGGTTTGGGAAAAATAGATGCAGAAGGACAAATGGATGAAAGGATGGCCGCATCTGGCAACTTTACTGTTTGCTTTTTTTCAATGCAAAGGAGGAGCGTATAATTATTAAAAAGGGTATTTTTGGAGATGGACAGGCAGGCTGTAGGGGTGGAGGTAGGCCTGTATTTTGAACTTAAAAACTCAAATGGGTTTTTGGGTTCAAAATGTGTATTTTTCCCTTATGCTGCTATCCTTTTATAATCCATAATTTTGGGGCCAGGTTGTCCGATAACTTGGCAAAGTGAAAACAGTATGAGTGTATGATGGTTTGGGAACATAGGTGTAGAAGCACAAATCGATGAAAGGATAGCAGCATATGGCAACTTAACTATTTGCTTTTCCAAAGCAAATGAAGAGTGCATAATTATTAAACAAGGGTATTTTTGGAGATGGACAGGCAGGCTGATGGGGAGGAGGTAGGCCTGGATTTTGAACTTAAAAACTCAAATGGGTTTTTGGGTTCAAAATGTGTATTTTTTCCCTTATGCTGCTATCCTTTTATAATCCATAATTTTGGGGCCAGGTTGTCCGATAACTTGGCAAAGTGAAAACAGTATGAGTGTATGATGGTTTGGGAACATAGGTGTAGAAGCACAAATCGATGAAAGGATAGCAGCATATGGCAACTTAACTGTTTGTTTTCCAAAGCAAACGAAGAGTGTATAATTATTAAAAACTTTATTTTTGGAGATGGACAGGCAGGCTGTAGGGGAGGAGGTAGGCCTGTATTTTGAACTTAAAAACTCAAATGGGTTTTTGGCTTCAAAATGTGTATTTTTCACTAATGCTGCTATCCTTTTATAATCCATAATTTTTGGGCCAGGTAGTCTAATTACTTGGCGACATAATAACAGTATGAGTGCATGGTTTGGGAAAATAGATGCAGAAGGACAAATGGATGAAAGGATGGCCGCATCTGGCAACTTTACTGTTTGCTTTTTTTCAATGCAAAGGAGGAGCGTATAATTATTAAAAAGGGTATTTTTGGAGATGGACAGGCAGGCTGTAGGGGAGGAGGTAGGCCTGTATTTTGAACTTAAAAACTCAAATGGGTTTTTGGCTTCAAAATGTGTATTTTTCACTAATGCTGCTATCCTTTTATAATCCATAATTTTTGGGCCAGGTAGTCTAATTACTTGGCGACATAATAACAGTATGAGTGCATGGTTTGGGAAAATAGATGCAGAAGGACAAATGGATGAAAGGATGGCCGCATCTGGCAACTTTATTGTTTGCTTTTTTTCAATGCAAAGGAGGAGCGTATAATTATTAAAAAGGGTATTTTTGGAGATGGACAGGCAGGCTGTAGGGGAGGAGGTAGGCCTGTATTTTGAACTTAAAAACTCAAATGGGTTTTTGGGTTCAAAATGTGTATTTTTAACTAATGCTGCTATCCTTTTATAATCCATAATTTTTGGGCCAGGTAGTCTAATTACTTGGCGACATAATAACAGTATGAGTGCATGGTTTGGGAAAATAGATGCAGAAGGACAAATGGATGAAAGGATGCCCGCATTTGGCAACTTTACTGTTTGCTTTTTTTCAATCCAAAGGAGGAGTGTATAATTATTAAAAACGGTATTTTTGGAGATGGACAGGCAGGCTGTAGGGGAGGAGGTAGGCCTGTATTTTGAACTTAAAAACTCAAATGGGTTTTTGGGTTCAAAATGTGTATTTTTCCCTTATGCTGCTATCCTTTAATAATCCATAATTTTTGGGCCAGTGAGTCTAATTACTTGGCGACATAATAACAGTATGAGTGCATGGTTTGGGAAAAATAGATGCAGAAGGACAAATGGATGAAAGGATGGCCGCATCTGGCAACTTTACTGTTTGCTTTTTTTCAATGCAAAGGAGGAGCGTATAATTATTAAAAAGGGTATTTTTGGAGATGGACAGGCAGGCTGTAGGGGAGGAGGTAGGCCTGTATTTTGAACTTAAAAACTCAAATGGGTTTTTGGGTTCAAAATGTGTATTTTTCCCTTATGCTGCTATCCTTTTATAATCCATAATTTTGGGGCCAGGTTGTTCGATAACTTGGCAAAGTGAAAACAGTATGAGTGTATGATAGTTTGGGAACATAGGTGTAGAAGCACAAATCGATGAAAGGATAGCAGCATATGGCAACTTAACTGTTTTCCAAAGCAAACGAAGAGTGTATAATTATTAAAAACTTTATTTTTGGAGATGGACAGGCAGGCTGTAGGGGAGGAGGTAGGCCTGTATTTTGAACTTAAAAACTCAAATGGGTTTTTGGCTTCAAAATGTGTATTTTTCACTAATGCTGCTATCCTTTTATAATCCATAATTTTTGGGCCAGGTAGTCTAATTACTTGGCGACATAATAACAGTATGAGCGCATGGTTTGGGAAAATAGATGCAGAAGGACAAATGGATGAAAGGATGGCCGCATCTGGCAACTTTACTGTTTGCTTTTTTTCAATGCAAAGGAGGAGCGTATAATTATTAAAAAGGGTATTTTTGGAGATGGACAGGCAGGCTGTAGGGGAGGAGGTAGGCCTGTATTTTGAACTTAAAAACTCAAATGTGTTTTTGGGTTCAAAATGTGTATTTTTCACTAATGCTGCTATCCTTTTATAATCCATAATTTTTGGGCCAGGTAGTCTAATTACTTGGCGACATAATAACAGTATGAGTGCATGGTTTGGGAAAATAGATGCAGAAGGACAAATGGATGAAAGGATGGCCGCATCTGGCAACTTTATTGTTTGCTTTTTTTCAATGCAAAGGAGGAGCGTATAATTATTAAAAAGGGTATTTTTGGAGATGGACAGGCAGGCTGTAGGGGAGGAGGTAGGCCTGTATTTTGAACTTAAAAACTCAAATGGGTTTTTGGGATCAAAATGTGTATTTTTCCCTTATGCTGCTATCCTTTTATAATCCATAATTTTTGGGCCAGGTAGTCTAATTACTTGGCGACATAATAACAGTATGAGTGCATGGTTTGGGAAAATAGATGCAGAAGGACAAATGGATGAAAGGATGGCCGCATCTGGCAACTTTACTGTTTGCTTTTTTTCAATGCAAAGGAGGAGCGTATAATTATTAAAAAGGGTATTTTTGGAGATGGACAGGCAGGCTGTAGGGGTGGAGGTAGGCCTGTATTTTGAACTTAAAAACTCAAATGGGTTTTTGGGTTCAAAATGTGTATTTTTCCCTTATGCTGCTATCCTTTTATAATCCATAATTTTGGGGCCAGGTTGTCCGATAACTTGGCAAAGTGAAAACAGTATGAGTGTATGATGGTTTGGGAACATAGGTGTAGAAGCACAAATCGATGAAAGGATAGCAGCATATGGCAACTTAACTATTTGCTTTTCCAAAGCAAATGAAGAGTGCATAATTATTAAAACAGGGTATTTTTGGAGATGGACAGGCAGGCTGATGGGGAGGAGGTAGGCCTGGATTTTGAACTTAAAAACTCAAATGGGTTTTTGGGTTCAAAATGTGTATTTTTCCCTTATGCTGCTATCCTTTTATAATCCATAATTTTGGGGCCAGGTTGTCCGATAACTTGGCAAAGTGAAAACAGTATGAGTGTATGATGGTTTGGGAACATAGGTGTAGAAGCACAAATCGATGAAAGGATAGCAGCATATGGCAACTTAACTGTTTGTTTTCCAAAGCAAACGAAGAGTGTATAATTATTAAAAACTTTATTTTTGGAGATGGACAGGCAGGCTGTAGGGGAGGAGGTAGGCCTGTATTTTGAACTTAAAAACTCAAATGGGTTTTTGGCTTCAAAATGTGTATTTTTCACTAATGCTGCTATCCTTTTATAATCCATAATTTTTGGGCCAGGTAGTCTAATTACTTGGCGACATAATAACAGTATGAGTGCATGGTTTGGGAAAATAGATGCAGAAGGACAAATGGATGAAAGGATGGCCGCATCTGGCAACTTTATTGTTTGCTTTTTTTCAATGCAAAGGAGGAGCGTATAATTATTAAAAAGGGTATTTTTGGAGATGGACAGGCAGGCTGTAGGGGAGGAGGTAGGCCTGTATTTTGAACTTAAAAACTCAAATGGGTTTTTGGGTTCAAAATGTGTATTTTTAACTAATGCTGCTATCCTTTTATAATCCATAATTTTTGGGCCAGGTAGTCTAATTACTTGGCGACATAATAACAGTATGAGTGCATGGTTTGGGAAAATAGATGCAGAAGGACAAATGGATGAAAGGATGCCCGCATTTGGCAACTTTACTGTTTGCTTTTTTTCAATCCAAAGGAGGAGTGTATAATTATTAAAAACGGTATTTTTGGAGATGGACAGGCAGGCTGTAGGGGAGGAGGTAGGCCTGTATTTTGAACTTAAAAACTCAAATGGGTTTTTGGGTTCAAAATGTGTATTTTTCCCTTATGCTGCTATCCTTTAATAATCCATAATTTTTGGGCCAGTGAGTCTAATTACTTGGCGACATAATAACAGTATGAGTGCATGGTTTGGGAAAAATAGATGCAGAAGGACAAATGGATGAAAGGATGGCCGCATCTGGCAACTTTACTGTTTGCTTTTTTTCAATGCAAAGGAGGAGCGTATAATTATTAAAAAGGGTATTTTTGGAGATGGACAGGCAGGCTGTAGGGGAGGAGGTAGGCCTGTATTTTGAACTTAAAAACTCAAATGGGTTTTTGGGTTCAAAATGTGTATTTTTCCCTTATGCTGCTATCCTTTTATAATCCATAATTTTGGGGCCAGGTTGTTCGATAACTTGGCAAAGTGAAAACAGTATGAGTGTATGATAGTTTGGGAACATAGGTGTAGAAGCACAAATCGATGAAAGGATAGCAGCATATGGCAACTTAACTGTTTTCCAAAGCAAACGAAGAGTGTATAATTATTAAAAACTTTATTTTTGGAGATGGACAGGCAGGCTGTAGGGGAGGAGGTAGGCCTGTATTTTGAACTTAAAAACTCAAATGGGTTTTTGGCTTCAAAATGTGTATTTTTCACTAATGCTGCTATCCTTTTATAATCCATAATTTTTGGGCCAGGTAGTCTAATTACTTGGCGACATAATAACAGTATGAGCGCATGGTTTGGGAAAATAGATGCAGAAGGACAAATGGATGAAAGGATGGCCGCATCTGGCAACTTTACTGTTTGCTTTTTTTCGATGCAAAGGAGGAGCGTATAATTATTAAAAAGGGTATTTTTGGAGATGGACAGGCAGGCTGTAGGGGAGGAGGTAGGCCTGTATTTTGAACTTAAAAACTCAAATGGGTTTTTGGGTTCAAAATGTGTATTTTTCACTAATGCTGCTATCCTTTTATAATCCATAATTTTTGGGCCAGGTAGTCTAATTACTTGGCGACATAATAACAGTATGAGTGCATGGTTTGGGAAAATAGATGCAGAAGGACAAATGGATGAAAGGATGGCCGCATCTGGCAACTTTATTGTTTGCTTTTTTTCAATGCAAAGGAGGAGCGTATAATTATTAAAAAGGGTATTTTTGGAGATGGACAGGCAGGCTGTAGGGGAGGAGGTAGGCCTGTATTTTGAACTTAAAAACTCAAATGGGTTTTTGGGATCAAAATGTGTATTTTTCCCTTATGCTGCTATCCTTTTATAATCCATAATTTTTGGGCCAGGTAGTCTAATTACTTGGCGACATAATAACAGTATGAGTGCATGGTTTGGGAAAATAGATGCAGAAGGACAAATGGATGAAAGGATGGCCGCATCTGGCAACTTTACTGTTTGCTTTTTTTCAATGCAAAGGAGGAGCGTATAATTATTAAAAAGGGTATTTTTGGAGATGGACAGGCAGGCTGTAGGGGTGGAGGTAGGCCTGTATTTTGAACTTAAAAACTCAAATGGGTTTTTGGGTTCAAAATGTGTATTTTTCCCTTATGCTGCTATCCTTTTATAATCCATAATTTTGGGGCCAGGTTGTCCGATAACTTGGCAAAGTGAAAACAGTATGAGTGTATGATGGTTTGGGAACATAGGTGTAGAAGCACAAATCGATGAAAGGATAGCAGCATATGGCAACTTAACTATTTGCTTTTCCAAAGCAAATGAGGAGTGCATAATTATTAAAACAGGGTATTTTTGGAGATGGACAGGCAGGCTGATGGGGAGGAGGTAGGCCTGGATTTTGAACTTAAAAACTCAAATGGGTTTTTGGGTTCAAAATGTGTATTTTTCCCTTATGCTGCTATCCTTTTATAATCCATAATTTTGGGGCCAGGTTGTCCGATAACTTGGCAAAGTGAAAACAGTATGAGTGTATGATAGTTTGGGAACATAGGTGTAGAAGCACAAATCGATGAAAGGATAGCAGCATATGGCAACTTAACTGTTTGTTTTCCAAAGCAAACGAAGAGTGTATAATTATTAAAAACTTTATTTTTGGAGATGGACAGGCAGGCTGTAGGGGAGGAGGTAGGCCTGTATTTTGAACTTAAAAACTCAAATGGGTTTTTGGGTTCAAAATGTGTATTTTTCACTAATGCTGCTATCCTTTTATAATCCATAATTTTTGGGCCAGGTAGTCTAATTACTTGGCGACATAATAACAGTATGAGTGCATGGTTTGGGAAAATAGATGCAGAAGGACAAATGGATGAAAGGATAGCCGCATCTGGCAACTTTACTGTTTGCTTTTTTTCAATGCAAAGGAGGAGCGTATAATTATTAAAAAGGGTATTTTTGGAGATGGACAGGCAGGCTGTAGGGGAGGAGGTAGGCCTGTATTTTGAACTTAAAAACTCAAATGGGTTTTTGGGTTCAAAATGTGTATTTTTCCCTTATGCTGCTATCCTTTTATAATCCATAATTTTTGGGCCAGGTAGTCTAATTACTTGGCGACATAATAACAGTATGAGTGCATGGTTTGGGAAAATAGATGCAGAAGGACAAATGGATGAAAGGATGGCCGCATCTGGCAACTTTACTGTTTGCTTTTTTTCAATGCAAAGGAGGAGCGTATAATTATTAAAAAGGATATTTTTGGAGATGGACAGGCAGGCTGTAGGGGTGGAGGTAGGCCTGTATTTTGAACTTAAAAACTCAAATGGGTTTTTGGGTTCAAAATGTGTATTTTTCCCTTATGCTGCTATCCTTTTATAATCCATAATTTTGGGGCCAGGTTGTCCGATAACTTGGCAAAGTGAAAACAGTATGAGTGTATGATGGTTTGGGAACATAGGTGTAGAAGCACAAATCGATGAAAGGATAGCAGCATATGGCAACTTAACTATTTGCTTTTCCAAAGCAAATGAAGAGTGCATAATTATTAAAACAGGGTATTTTTGGAGATGGACAGGCAGGCTGATGGGGAGGAGGTAGGCCTGGATTTTGAACTTAAAAACTCAAATGGGTTTTTGGGTTCAAAATGTGTATTTTTTCCCTTATGCTGCTATCCTTTTATAATCCATAATTTTGGGGCCAGGTTGTCCGATAACTTAGCAAAGTGAAAACAGTATCAGTGTTTGATGGTTACCCCTGCTATCGGCGCTGCTGCCCCTTCTCTCCCCCTGCCTATCAGTGCCGCTGCCCCATTGCCGGCGCCGATAGCCAGGGGTAGAGAAACGGCGCCGGCAATGGGGCAGCGTCGTCGACAGACAGGGGGAAAGAAGAGGCAGCGGCACCCATTGCTGGCGCCGCTGCCCCGTGTCCTCCCACCAGAGGCCTGAAGCAGCACGGACCTGACCCCGGCAACAGGGTAATTATACAACTAGGGATGGGGGAGGCAACGGGGCAGCGGCACCGGCAATGGGTGCCGCTGCCCCTTATCCCCCCCTGGCTATCGGTGCCGTTGCCCCATTGCCGGCGCCGCTTCTCTCCCCCTGTATTTTGAACTTAAAAACTCAAATGGATTTTTGGCTTCAAAATGTGTATTTTTCACTAATGCTGCTATCCTTTTATAATCCATAATTTTTGGGCCAGGTAGTCTAATTACTTGGCGACATAATAACAGTATGAGTGCATGGTTTGGGAAAATAGATGCAGAAGGACAAATGGATGAAAGGATGGCCGCATCTGGCAACTTTACTGTTTGCTTTTTTTCAATGCAAAGGAGGAGCGTATAATTATTAAAAAGGGTATTTTTGGAGATGGACAGGCAGGCTGTAGGGGAGGAGGTAGGCCTGTATTTTGAACTTAAAAACTCAAATGGGTTTTTGGGTTCAAAATGTGCATTTTTCCCTTATGCTGCTATCCTTTTATAATCCATAATTTTGGGGCCAGGTTGTTCGATAACTTGGCAAAGTGAAAACAGTATGAGTGTATGATGGTTTGGGAACATAGGTGTAGAAGCACAAATCGATAAAAGGATAGCAGCATATGGCAACTTAACTGTTTGTTTTTCAAAGCAAACAAAGAGTGTATAATTATTAAAAACTGTATTTTTGGAGATGGACAGGCAGGCTGTAGGGGAGGAGGTAGGCCTGTATTTTGAACTTAAAAACTCAAATGGGTTTTTGGCTTCAAAATGTGTATTTTTCACTAATGCTGCTATCCTTTTATAATCCATAATTTTTGGGCCAGGTAGTCTAATTACTTGGCGACATAATAACAGTATGAGTGCATGGTTTGGGAAAATAGATGCAGAAGGACAAATGGATGAAAGGATGGCCGCATCTGGCAACTTTACTGTTTGCTTTTTTTCAATGCAAAGGAGGAGCGTATAATTATTAAAAAGGGTATTTTTGGAGATGGACAGGCAGGCTGTAGGGGAGGAGGTAGGCCTGTATTTTGAACTTAAAAACTCAAATGGGTTTTTGGGTTCAAAATGTGTATTTTTCCCTTATGCTGCTATCCTTTTATAATCCATAATTTTGGGGCCAGGTAGTCTAATTACTTGGCGACATAATAACAGTATGAGTGCATGGTTTGGGAAAATAGATGCAGAAGGACAAATGGATGAAAGAATGGCCGCATCTGGCAACTTTACTGTTTGCTTTTTTTCAATGCAAAGAAGGAGCGTATAATTATTAAAAAGGGTATTTTTGGAGATGGACAGGCAGGCTGTAGGGGAGGAGGTAGGCCTGTATTTTGAACTTAAAAACTCAAATGGGTTTTTGGGTTCAAAATGTGTATTTTTCCCTTATGCTGCTATCCTTTAATAATCCATAATTTTTGGGCCAGTGAGTCTAATTACTTGGCGACATAATAACAGTATGAGTGCATGGTTTGGGAAAAATAGATGCAGAAGGACAAATGGATGAAAGGATGGCCGCATCTGGCAACTTTACTGTTTGCTTTTTTTCAATGCAAAGGAGGAGCGTATAATTATTAAAAAGGGTATTTTTGGAGATGGACAGGCAGGCTGTAGGGGAGGAGGTAGGCCTGTATTTTGAACTTAAAAACTCAAATGGGTTTTTGGGTTCAAAATGTGTATTTTTCCCTTATGCTGCTATCCTTTTATAATCCATAATTTTGGGGCCAGGTTGTCCGATAACTTAGCAAAGTGAAAACAGTATCAGTGTTTGATGGTTACCCCTGCTATCGGCGCTGCTGCCCCTTCTCTCCCCCTGGCTATCAGTGCCGCTGCCCCATTGCCGGCGCCGATAGCCAGGGGTAGAGAAACGGCGCCGGCAATGGGGCAGCGTCGTCGACAGACAGGGGGAAAGAAGAGGCAGTGGCACCCATTGCTGGCGCCGCTGCCCCGTGTCCTCCCACCAGAGGCCTGAAGCAGCACGGACCTGACCCCGGCAACAGGGTAATTATACAACTAGGGATGGGGGAGGCAACGGGGCAGCGGCACCGGCAATGGGTACCGCTGCCCCTTATCCCCCCCTGGCTATCGGTGCCGTTGCCCCATTGCCGGCGCCGCTTCTCTCCCCCTGTATTTTGAACTTAAAAACTCAAATGGATTTTTGGCTTCAAAATGTGTATTTTTCACTAATGCTGCTATCCTTTTATAATCCATAATTTTTGGGCCAGGTAGTCTAATTACTTGGCGACATAATAACAGTATGAGTGCATGGTTTGGGAAAATAGATGCAGAAGGACAAATGGATGAAAGGATGGCCGCATCTGGCAACTTTACTGTTTGCTTTTTTTCAATGCAAAGGAGGAGCGTATAATTATTAAAAAGGGTATTTTTGGAGATGGACAGGCAGGCTGTAGGGGAGGAGGTAGGCCTGTATTTTGAACTTAAAAACTCAAATGGGTTTTTGGGTTCAAAATGTGTATTTTTCCCTTATGCTGCTATCCTTTTATAATCCATAATTTTTGGGCCAGGTAGTCTAATTACTTGGCGACATAATAACAGTATGAGTGCATGGTTTGGGAAAATAGATGCAGAAGGACAAATGGATGAAAGGATGGCCGCATCTGGCAACTTTATTGTTTGCTTTTTTTCAATGCAAAGGAGGAGCGTATAATTATTAAAAAGGGTATTTTTGGAGATGGACAGGCAGGCTGTAGGGGAGGAGGTAGGCCTGTATTTTGAACTTAAAAACTCAAATGGGTTTTTGGGTTCAAAATGTGTATTTTTAACTAATGCTGCTATCCTTTTATAATCCATCATTTTTGGGCCAGGTAGTCTAATTACTTGGCGACATAATAACAGTATGAGTGCATGGTTTGGGAAAATAGATGCAGAAGAACAAATGGATGAAAGGATGCCCGCATTTGGCAACTTTACTGTTTGCTTTTTTTCAATCCAAAGGAG
Source organism: Hyla sarda (assembly GCF_029499605.1). Lineage (NCBI taxonomy): Eukaryota > Metazoa > Chordata > Amphibia > Anura > Hylidae > Hyla > Hyla sarda. The sequence continues at coordinate 81,455,938 of NC_079199.1, read as the reverse complement.
GAGTGTATAATTATTAAAAAGGGTATTTTTGGAGATGGACAGGCAGGCTGTAGGGGAGGAGGTAGGCCTGTATTTTGAACTTAAAAACTCAAATGGGTTTTTGGGTTCAAAATGTGTATTTTTCCCTTATGCTGCTATCCTTTAATAATCCATAATTTTTGGGCCAGTGAGTCTAATTACTTGGCGACATAATAACAGTATGAGTGCATGGTTTGGGAAAAATAGATGCAGAAGGACAAATGGATGAAAGGATGGCCGCATCTGGCAACTTTACTGTTTGCTTTTTTTCAATGCAAAGGAGGAGCGTATAATTATTAAAAAGGGTATTTTTGGAGATGGACAGGCAGGCTGTAGGGGAGGAGGTAGGCCTGTATTTTGAACTTAAAAACTCAAATGGGTTTTTGGGTTCAAAATGTGTATTTTTCCCTTATGCTGCTATCCTTTTATAATCCATAATTTTGGGGCCAGGTTGTTCGATAACTTGGCAAAGTGAAAACAGTATGAGTGTATGATAGTTTGGGAACATAGGTGTAGAAGCACAAATCGATGAAAGGATAGCAGCATATGGCAACTTAACTGTTTTCCAAAGCAAACGAAGAGTGTATAATTATTAAAAACTTTATTTTTGGAGATGGACAGGCAGGCTGTAGGGGAGGAGGTAGGCCTGTATTTTGAACTTAAAAACTCAAATGGGTTTTTGGCTTCAAAATGTGTATTTTTCACTAATGCTGCTATCCTTTTATAATCCATAATTTTTGGGCCAGGTAGTCTAATTACTTGGCGACATAATAACAGTATGAGCGCATGGTTTGGGAAAATAGATGCAGAAGGACAAATGGATGAAAGGATGGCCGCATCTGGCAACTTTACTGTTTGCTTTTTTTCAATGCAAAGGAGGAGCGTATAATTATTAAAAAGGGTATTTTTGGAGATGGACAGGCAGGCTGTAGGGGAGGAGGTAGGCCTGTATTTTGAACTTAAAAACTCAAATGTGTTTTTGGGTTCAAAATGTGTATTTTTCACTAATGCTGCTATCCTTTTATAATCCATAATTTTTGGGCCAGGTAGTCTAATTACTTGGCGACATAATAACAGTATGAGTGCATGGTTTGGGAAAATAGATGCAGAAGGACAAATGGATGAAAGGATGGCCGCATCTGGCAACTTTATTGTTTGCTTTTTTTCAATGCAAAGGAGGAGCGTATAATTATTAAAAAGGGTATTTTTGGAGATGGACAGGCAGGCTGTAGGGGAGGAGGTAGGCCTGTATTTTGAACTTAAAAACTCAAATGGGTTTTTGGGATCAAAATGTGTATTTTTCCCTTATGCTGCTATCCTTTTATAATCCATAATTTTTGGGCCAGGTAGTCTAATTACTTGGCGACATAATAACAGTATGAGTGCATGGTTTGGGAAAATAGATGCAGAAGGACAAATGGATGAAAGGATGGCCGCATCTGGCAACTTTACTGTTTGCTTTTTTTCAATGCAAAGGAGGAGCGTATAATTATTAAAAAGGGTATTTTTGGAGATGGACAGGCAGGCTGTAGGGGTGGAGGTAGGCCTGTATTTTGAACTTAAAAACTCAAATGGGTTTTTGGGTTCAAAATGTGTATTTTTCCCTTATGCTGCTATCCTTTTATAATCCATAATTTTGGGGCCAGGTTGTCCGATAACTTGGCAAAGTGAAAACAGTATGAGTGTATGATGGTTTGGGAACATAGGTGTAGAAGCACAAATCGATGAAAGGATAGCAGCATATGGCAACTTAACTATTTGCTTTTCCAAAGCAAATGAAGAGTGCATAATTATTAAAACAGGGTATTTTTGGAGATGGACAGGCAGGCTGATGGGGAGGAGGTAGGCCTGGATTTTGAACTTAAAAACTCAAATGGGTTTTTGGGTTCAAAATGTGTATTTTTCCCTTATGCTGCTATCCTTTTATAATCCATAATTTTGGGGCCAGGTTGTCCGATAACTTGGCAAAGTGAAAACAGTATGAGTGTATGATGGTTTGGGAACATAGGTGTAGAAGCACAAATCGATGAAAGGATAGCAGCATATGGCAACTTAACTGTTTGTTTTCCAAAGCAAACGAAGAGTGTATAATTATTAAAAACTTTATTTTTGGAGATGGACAGGCAGGCTGTAGGGGAGGAGGTAGGCCTGTATTTTGAACTTAAAAACTCAAATGGGTTTTTGGCTTCAAAATGTGTATTTTTCACTAATGCTGCTATCCTTTTATAATCCATAATTTTTGGGCCAGGTAGTCTAATTACTTGGCGACATAATAACAGTATGAGTGCATGGTTTGGGAAAATAGATGCAGAAGGACAAATGGATGAAAGGATGGCCGCATCTGGCAACTTTATTGTTTGCTTTTTTTCAATGCAAAGGAGGAGCGTATAATTATTAAAAAGGGTATTTTTGGAGATGGACAGGCAGGCTGTAGGGGAGGAGGTAGGCCTGTATTTTGAACTTAAAAACTCAAATGGGTTTTTGGGTTCAAAATGTGTATTTTTAACTAATGCTGCTATCCTTTTATAATCCATAATTTTTGGGCCAGGTAGTCTAATTACTTGGCGACATAATAACAGTATGAGTGCATGGTTTGGGAAAATAGATGCAGAAGGACAAATGGATGAAAGGATGCCCGCATTTGGCAACTTTACTGTTTGCTTTTTTTCAATCCAAAGGAGGAGTGTATAATTATTAAAAACGGTATTTTTGGAGATGGACAGGCAGGCTGTAGGGGAGGAGGTAGGCCTGTATTTTGAACTTAAAAACTCAAATGGGTTTTTGGGTTCAAAATGTGTATTTTTCCCTTATGCTGCTATCCTTTAATAATCCATAATTTTTGGGCCAGTGAGTCTAATTACTTGGCGACATAATAACAGTATGAGTGCATGGTTTGGGAAAAATAGATGCAGAAGGACAAATGGATGAAAGGATGGCCGCATCTGGCAACTTTACTGTTTGCTTTTTTTCAATGCAAAGGAGGAGCGTATAATTATTAAAAAGGGTATTTTTGGAGATGGACAGGCAGGCTGTAGGGGAGGAGGTAGGCCTGTATTTTGAACTTAAAAACTCAAATGGGTTTTTGGGTTCAAAATGTGTATTTTTCCCTTATGCTGCTATCCTTTTATAATCCATAATTTTGGGGCCAGGTTGTTCGATAACTTGGCAAAGTGAAAACAGTATGAGTGTATGATAGTTTGGGAACATAGGTGTAGAAGCACAAATCGATGAAAGGATAGCAGCATATGGCAACTTAACTGTTTTCCAAAGCAAACGAAGAGTGTATAATTATTAAAAACTTTATTTTTGGAGATGGACAGGCAGGCTGTAGGGGAGGAGGTAGGCCTGTATTTTGAACTTAAAAACTCAAATGGGTTTTTGGCTTCAAAATGTGTATTTTTCACTAATGCTGCTATCCTTTTATAATCCATAATTTTTGGGCCAGGTAGTCTAATTACTTGGCGACATAATAACAGTATGAGCGCATGGTTTGGGAAAATAGATGCAGAAGGACAAATGGATGAAAGGATGGCCGCATCTGGCAACTTTACTGTTTGCTTTTTTTCGATGCAAAGGAGGAGCGTATAATTATTAAAAAGGGTATTTTTGGAGATGGACAGGCAGGCTGTAGGGGAGGAGGTAGGCCTGTATTTTGAACTTAAAAACTCAAATGGGTTTTTGGGTTCAAAATGTGTATTTTTCACTAATGCTGCTATCCTTTTATAATCCATAATTTTTGGGCCAGGTAGTCTAATTACTTGGCGACATAATAACAGTATGAGTGCATGGTTTGGGAAAATAGATGCAGAAGGACAAATGGATGAAAGGATGGCCGCATCTGGCAACTTTATTGTTTGCTTTTTTTCAATGCAAAGGAGGAGCGTATAATTATTAAAAAGGGTATTTTTGGAGATGGACAGGCAGGCTGTAGGGGAGGAGGTAGGCCTGTATTTTGAACTTAAAAACTCAAATGGGTTTTTGGGATCAAAATGTGTATTTTTCCCTTATGCTGCTATCCTTTTATAATCCATAATTTTTGGGCCAGGTAGTCTAATTACTTGGCGACATAATAACAGTATGAGTGCATGGTTTGGGAAAATAGATGCAGAAGGACAAATGGATGAAAGGATGGCCGCATCTGGCAACTTTACTGTTTGCTTTTTTTCAATGCAAAGGAGGAGCGTATAATTATTAAAAAGGGTATTTTTGGAGATGGACAGGCAGGCTGTAGGGGTGGAGGTAGGCCTGTATTTTGAACTTAAAAACTCAAATGGGTTTTTGGGTTCAAAATGTGTATTTTTCCCTTATGCTGCTATCCTTTTATAATCCATAATTTTGGGGCCAGGTTGTCCGATAACTTGGCAAAGTGAAAACAGTATGAGTGTATGATGGTTTGGGAACATAGGTGTAGAAGCACAAATCGATGAAAGGATAGCAGCATATGGCAACTTAACTATTTGCTTTTCCAAAGCAAATGAGGAGTGCATAATTATTAAAACAGGGTATTTTTGGAGATGGACAGGCAGGCTGATGGGGAGGAGGTAGGCCTGGATTTTGAACTTAAAAACTCAAATGGGTTTTTGGGTTCAAAATGTGTATTTTTCCCTTATGCTGCTATCCTTTTATAATCCATAATTTTGGGGCCAGGTTGTCCGATAACTTGGCAAAGTGAAAACAGTATGAGTGTATGATAGTTTGGGAACATAGGTGTAGAAGCACAAATCGATGAAAGGATAGCAGCATATGGCAACTTAACTGTTTGTTTTCCAAAGCAAACGAAGAGTGTATAATTATTAAAAACTTTATTTTTGGAGATGGACAGGCAGGCTGTAGGGGAGGAGGTAGGCCTGTATTTTGAACTTAAAAACTCAAATGGGTTTTTGGGTTCAAAATGTGTATTTTTCACTAATGCTGCTATCCTTTTATAATCCATAATTTTTGGGCCAGGTAGTCTAATTACTTGGCGACATAATAACAGTATGAGTGCATGGTTTGGGAAAATAGATGCAGAAGGACAAATGGATGAAAGGATAGCCGCATCTGGCAACTTTACTGTTTGCTTTTTTTCAATGCAAAGGAGGAGCGTATAATTATTAAAAAGGGTATTTTTGGAGATGGACAGGCAGGCTGTAGGGGAGGAGGTAGGCCTGTATTTTGAACTTAAAAACTCAAATGGGTTTTTGGGTTCAAAATGTGTATTTTTCCCTTATGCTGCTATCCTTTTATAATCCATAATTTTTGGGCCAGGTAGTCTAATTACTTGGCGACATAATAACAGTATGAGTGCATGGTTTGGGAAAATAGATGCAGAAGGACAAATGGATGAAAGGATGGCCGCATCTGGCAACTTTACTGTTTGCTTTTTTTCAATGCAAAGGAGGAGCGTATAATTATTAAAAAGGATATTTTTGGAGATGGACAGGCAGGCTGTAGGGGTGGAGGTAGGCCTGTATTTTGAACTTAAAAACTCAAATGGGTTTTTGGGTTCAAAATGTGTATTTTTCCCTTATGCTGCTATCCTTTTATAATCCATAATTTTGGGGCCAGGTTGTCCGATAACTTGGCAAAGTGAAAACAGTATGAGTGTATGATGGTTTGGGAACATAGGTGTAGAAGCACAAATCGATGAAAGGATAGCAGCATATGGCAACTTAACTATTTGCTTTTCCAAAGCAAATGAAGAGTGCATAATTATTAAAACAGGGTATTTTTGGAGATGGACAGGCAGGCTGATGGGGAGGAGGTAGGCCTGGATTTTGAACTTAAAAACTCAAATGGGTTTTTGGGTTCAAAATGTGTATTTTTTCCCTTATGCTGCTATCCTTTTATAATCCATAATTTTGGGGCCAGGTTGTCCGATAACTTAGCAAAGTGAAAACAGTATCAGTGTTTGATGGTTACCCCTGCTATCGGCGCTGCTGCCCCTTCTCTCCCCCTGCCTATCAGTGCCGCTGCCCCATTGCCGGCGCCGATAGCCAGGGGTAGAGAAACGGCGCCGGCAATGGGGCAGCGTCGTCGACAGACAGGGGGAAAGAAGAGGCAGCGGCACCCATTGCTGGCGCCGCTGCCCCGTGTCCTCCCACCAGAGGCCTGAAGCAGCACGGACCTGACCCCGGCAACAGGGTAATTATACAACTAGGGATGGGGGAGGCAACGGGGCAGCGGCACCGGCAATGGGTGCCGCTGCCCCTTATCCCCCCCTGGCTATCGGTGCCGTTGCCCCATTGCCGGCGCCGCTTCTCTCCCCCTGTATTTTGAACTTAAAAACTCAAATGGATTTTTGGCTTCAAAATGTGTATTTTTCACTAATGCTGCTATCCTTTTATAATCCATAATTTTTGGGCCAGGTAGTCTAATTACTTGGCGACATAATAACAGTATGAGTGCATGGTTTGGGAAAATAGATGCAGAAGGACAAATGGATGAAAGGATGGCCGCATCTGGCAACTTTACTGTTTGCTTTTTTTCAATGCAAAGGAGGAGCGTATAATTATTAAAAAGGGTATTTTTGGAGATGGACAGGCAGGCTGTAGGGGAGGAGGTAGGCCTGTATTTTGAACTTAAAAACTCAAATGGGTTTTTGGGTTCAAAATGTGCATTTTTCCCTTATGCTGCTATCCTTTTATAATCCATAATTTTGGGGCCAGGTTGTTCGATAACTTGGCAAAGTGAAAACAGTATGAGTGTATGATGGTTTGGGAACATAGGTGTAGAAGCACAAATCGATAAAAGGATAGCAGCATATGGCAACTTAACTGTTTGTTTTTCAAAGCAAACAAAGAGTGTATAATTATTAAAAACTGTATTTTTGGAGATGGACAGGCAGGCTGTAGGGGAGGAGGTAGGCCTGTATTTTGAACTTAAAAACTCAAATGGGTTTTTGGCTTCAAAATGTGTATTTTTCACTAATGCTGCTATCCTTTTATAATCCATAATTTTTGGGCCAGGTAGTCTAATTACTTGGCGACATAATAACAGTATGAGTGCATGGTTTGGGAAAATAGATGCAGAAGGACAAATGGATGAAAGGATGGCCGCATCTGGCAACTTTACTGTTTGCTTTTTTTCAATGCAAAGGAGGAGCGTATAATTATTAAAAAGGGTATTTTTGGAGATGGACAGGCAGGCTGTAGGGGAGGAGGTAGGCCTGTATTTTGAACTTAAAAACTCAAATGGGTTTTTGGGTTCAAAATGTGTATTTTTCCCTTATGCTGCTATCCTTTTATAATCCATAATTTTGGGGCCAGGTAGTCTAATTACTTGGCGACATAATAACAGTATGAGTGCATGGTTTGGGAAAATAGATGCAGAAGGACAAATGGATGAAAGAATGGCCGCATCTGGCAACTTTACTGTTTGCTTTTTTTCAATGCAAAGAAGGAGCGTATAATTATTAAAAAGGGTATTTTTGGAGATGGACAGGCAGGCTGTAGGGGAGGAGGTAGGCCTGTATTTTGAACTTAAAAACTCAAATGGGTTTTTGGGTTCAAAATGTGTATTTTTCCCTTATGCTGCTATCCTTTAATAATCCATAATTTTTGGGCCAGTGAGTCTAATTACTTGGCGACATAATAACAGTATGAGTGCATGGTTTGGGAAAAATAGATGCAGAAGGACAAATGGATGAAAGGATGGCCGCATCTGGCAACTTTACTGTTTGCTTTTTTTCAATGCAAAGGAGGAGCGTATAATTATTAAAAAGGGTATTTTTGGAGATGGACAGGCAGGCTGTAGGGGAGGAGGTAGGCCTGTATTTTGAACTTAAAAACTCAAATGGGTTTTTGGGTTCAAAATGTGTATTTTTCCCTTATGCTGCTATCCTTTTATAATCCATAATTTTGGGGCCAGGTTGTCCGATAACTTAGCAAAGTGAAAACAGTATCAGTGTTTGATGGTTACCCCTGCTATCGGCGCTGCTGCCCCTTCTCTCCCCCTGGCTATCAGTGCCGCTGCCCCATTGCCGGCGCCGATAGCCAGGGGTAGAGAAACGGCGCCGGCAATGGGGCAGCGTCGTCGACAGACAGGGGGAAAGAAGAGGCAGTGGCACCCATTGCTGGCGCCGCTGCCCCGTGTCCTCCCACCAGAGGCCTGAAGCAGCACGGACCTGACCCCGGCAACAGGGTAATTATACAACTAGGGATGGGGGAGGCAACGGGGCAGCGGCACCGGCAATGGGTACCGCTGCCCCTTATCCCCCCCTGGCTATCGGTGCCGTTGCCCCATTGCCGGCGCCGCTTCTCTCCCCCTGTATTTTGAACTTAAAAACTCAAATGGATTTTTGGCTTCAAAATGTGTATTTTTCACTAATGCTGCTATCCTTTTATAATCCATAATTTTTGGGCCAGGTAGTCTAATTACTTGGCGACATAATAACAGTATGAGTGCATGGTTTGGGAAAATAGATGCAGAAGGACAAATGGATGAAAGGATGGCCGCATCTGGCAACTTTACTGTTTGCTTTTTTTCAATGCAAAGGAGGAGCGTATAATTATTAAAAAGGGTATTTTTGGAGATGGACAGGCAGGCTGTAGGGGAGGAGGTAGGCCTGTATTTTGAACTTAAAAACTCAAATGGGTTTTTGGGTTCAAAATGTGTATTTTTCCCTTATGCTGCTATCCTTTTATAATCCATAATTTTTGGGCCAGGTAGTCTAATTACTTGGCGACATAATAACAGTATGAGTGCATGGTTTGGGAAAATAGATGCAGAAGGACAAATGGATGAAAGGATGGCCGCATCTGGCAACTTTATTGTTTGCTTTTTTTCAATGCAAAGGAGGAGCGTATAATTATTAAAAAGGGTATTTTTGGAGATGGACAGGCAGGCTGTAGGGGAGGAGGTAGGCCTGTATTTTGAACTTAAAAACTCAAATGGGTTTTTGGGTTCAAAATGTGTATTTTTAACTAATGCTGCTATCCTTTTATAATCCATCATTTTTGGGCCAGGTAGTCTAATTACTTGGCGACATAATAACAGTATGAGTGCATGGTTTGGGAAAATAGATGCAGAAGAACAAATGGATGAAAGGATGCCCGCATTTGGCAACTTTACTGTTTGCTTTTTTTCAATCCAAAGGAGGAGTGTATAATTATTAAAAAGGGTATTTTTGGAGATGGACAGGCAGGCTGTAGGGGAGGAGGTAGGCCTGTATTTTGAACTTAAAAACTCAAATGGGTTTTTGGGTTCAAAATGTGTATTTTTCCCTTATGCTGCTATCCTTTAATAATCCATAATTTTTGGGCCAGTGAGTCTAATTACTTGGCGACATAATAACAGTATGAGTGCATGGTTTGGGAAAAATAGATGCAGAAGGACAAATGGATGAAAGGATGGCCGCATCTGGCAACTTTACTGTTTGCTTTTTTTCAATGCAAAGGAGGAGCGAATAATTATTAAAAAGGGTATTTTTGGAGATGGACAGGCAGGCTGTAGGGGAGGAGGTAGGCCTGTATTTTGAACTTAAAAACTCAAATGGGTTTTTGGCTTCAAAATGTGTATTTTTCACTAATGCTGCTATCCTTTTATAATCCATAATTTTTGGGCCAGGTAGTCTAATTACTTGGCGACATAATAACAGTATGAGCGCATGGTTTGGGAAAATAGATGCAGAAGGACAAATGGATGAAAGGATGGCCGCATCTGGCAACTTTACTGTTTGCTTTTTTTCAATGCAAAGGAGGAGCGTATAATTATTAAAAAGGGTATTTTTGGAGATGGACAGGCAGGCTGTAGGGGAGGAGGTAGGCCTGTATTTTGAACTTAAAAACTCAAATGGGTTTTTGGGTTCAAAATGTGTATTTTTCCCTTATGCTGCTATCCTTTTATAATCCATAATTTTGGGGCCAGGTTGTTCGATAACTTGGCAAAGTGAAAACAGTATGAGTGTATGATAGTTTGGGAACATAGGTGTAGAAGCACAAATCGATGAAAGGATAGCAGCATATGGCAACTTAACTGTTTTCCAAAGCAAACGAAGAGTGTATAATTATTAAAAACTTTATTTTTGGAGATGGACAGGCAGGCTGTAGGGGAGGAGGTAGGCCTGTATTTTGAACTTAAAAACTCAAATGGGTTTTTGGCTTCAAAATGTGTATTTTTCACTAATGCTGCTATCCTTTTATAATCCATAATTTTTGGGCCAGGTAGTCTAATTACTTGGCGACATAATAACAGTATGAGCGCATGGTTTGGGAAAATAGATGCAGAAGGACAAATGGATGAAAGGATGGCCGCATCTGGCAACTTTACTGTTTGCTTTTTTTCAATGCAAAGGAGGAGCGTATAATTATTAAAAAGGGTATTTTTGGAGATGGACAGGCAGGCTGTAGGGGAGGAGGTAGGCCTGTATTTTGAACTTAAAAACTCAAATGGGTTTTTGGGTTCAAAATGTGTATTTTTCACTAATGCTGCTATCCTTTTATAATCCATAATTTTTGGGCCAGGTAGTCTAATTACTTGGCGACATAATAACAGTATGAGTGCATGGTTTGGGAAAATAGATGCAGAAGGACAAATGGATGAAAGGATGGCCGCATCTGGCAACTTTATTGTTTGCTTTTTTTCAATGCAAAGGAGGAGCGTATAATTATTAAAAAGGGTATTTTTGGAGATGGACAGGCAGGCTGTAGGGGAGGAGGTAGGCCTGTATTTTGAACTTAAAAACTCAAATGGGTTTTTGGGATCAAAATGTGTATTTTTCCCTTATGCTGCTATCCTTTTATAATCCATAATTTTTGGGCCAGGTAGTCTAATTACTTGGCGACATAATAACAGTATGAGTGCATGGTTTGGGAAAATAGATGCAGAAGGACAAATGGATGAAAGGATGGCCGCATCTGGCAACTTTACTGTTTGCTTTTTTTCAATGCAAAGGAGGAGCGTATAATTATTAAAAAGGGTATTTTTGGAGATGGACAGGCAGGCTGTAGGGGTGGAGGTAGGCCTGTATTTTGAACTTAAAAACTCAAATGGGTTTTTGGGTTCAAAATGTGTATTTTTCCCTTATGCTGCTATCCTTTTATAATCCATAATTTTGGGGCCAGGTTGTCCGATAACTTGGCAAAGTGAAAACAGTATGAGTGTATGATGGTTTGGGAACATAGGTGTAGAAGCACAAATCGATGAAAGGATAGCAGCATATGGCAACTTAACTATTTGCTTTTCCAAAGCAAACGAAGAGTGTATAATTATTAAAAACTTTATTTTTGGAGATGGACAGGCAGGCTGTAGGGGAGGAGGTAGGCCTGTATTTTGAACTTAAAAACTCAAATGGGTTTTTGGCTTCAAAATGTGTATTTTTCACTAATGCTGCTATCCTTTTATAATCCATAATTTTTGGGCCAGGTAGTCTAATTACTTGGCGACATAATAACAGTATGAGTGCATGGTTTGGGAAAATAGATGCAGAAGGACAAATGGATGAAAGGATGGCCGCATCTGGCAACTTTATTGTTTGCTTTTTTTCAATGCAAAGGAGGAGCGTATAATTATTAAAAAGGGTATTTTTGGAGATGGACAGGCAGGCTGTAGGGGAGGAGGTAGGCCTGTATTTTGAACTTAAAAACTCAAATGGGTTTTTGGGTTCAAATTTGTATTTTTAACTAATGCTGCTATCCTTTTATAATCCATAATTTTTGGGCCAGGTAGTCTAATTACTTGGCGACATAATAACAGTATGAGTGCATGGTTTGGGAAAATAGATGCAGAAGGACAAATGGATGAAAGGATGCCCGCATTTGGCAACTTTACTGTTTGCTTTTTTTCAATCCAAAGGAGGAGTGTATAATTATTAAAAATGGTATTTTTGGAGATGGACAGGCAGGCTGTAGGGGAGGAGGTAGGCCTGTATTTTGAACTTAAAAACTCAAATGGGTTTTTGGGTTCAAAATGTGTATTTTTCCCTTATGCTGCTATCCTTTAATAATCCATAATTTTTGGGCCAGTGAGTCTAATTACTTGGCGACATAATAACAGTATGAGTGCATGGTTTGGGAAAAATAGATGCAGAAGGACAAATGGATGAAAGGATGGCCGCATCTGGCAACTTTACTGTTTGCTTTTTTTCAATGCAAAGGAGGAGCGTATAATTATTAAAAAGGGTATTTTTGGAGATGGACAGGCAGGCTGTAGGGGAGGAGGTAGGCCTGTATTTTGAACTTAAAAACTCAAATGGGTTTTTGGGTTCAAAATGTGTATTTTTCACTAATGCTGCTATTCTTTTATAATCCATAATTTTTGGGCCAGGTAGTCTAATTACTTGGCGACATAATAACAGTATGAGTGCATGGTTTGGGAAAATAGATGCAGAAGGACAAATGGATGAAAGGATTGCCGCATCTGGCAACTTTATTGTTTGCTTTTTTTCAATGCAAAGGAGGAGCGTATAATTATTAAAAAGGATATTTTTGGAGATGGACAGGCAGGCTGTAGGGGTGGAGGTAGGCCTGTATTTTGAACTTAAAAACTCAAATGGGTTTTTGGGTTCAAAATGTGTATTTTTCCCTTATGCTGCTATCCTTTTATAATCCATAATTTTGGGGCCAGGTTGTCCGATAACTTGGCAAAGTGAAAACAGTATGAGTGTATGATGGTTTGGGAACATAGGTGTAGAAGCACAAATCGATGAAAGGATAGCAGCATATGGCAACTTAACTATTTGCTTTTCCAAAGCAAATGAAGAGTGCATAATTATTAAAACAGGGTATTTTTGGAGATGGACAGGCAGGCTGATGGGGAGGAGGTAGGCCTGGATTTTGAACTTAAAAACTCAAATGGGTTTTTGGGTTCAAAATGTGTATTTTTTCCCTTATGCTGCTATCCTTTTATAATCCATAATTTTGGGGCCAGGTTGTCCGATAACTTAGCAAAGTGAAAACAGTATCAGTGTTTGATGGTTACCCCTGCTATCGGCGCTGCTGCCCCTTCTCTCCCCCTGGCTATCAGTGCCGCTGCCCCATTGCCGGCGCCGATAGCCAGGGGTAGAGAAACGGCGCCGGCAATGGGGCAGCGTCGTCGACAGACAGGGGGAAAGAAGAGGCAGCGGCACCCATTGCTGGCGCCGCTGCCCCGTGTCCTCCCACCAGAGGCCTGAAGCAGCACGGACCTGACCCCGGCAACAGGGTAATTATACAACTAGGGATGGGGGAGGCAACGGGGCAGCGGCACCGGCAATGGGTGCCGCTGCCCCTTATCCCCCCCTGGCTATCGGTGCCGTTGCCCCATTGCCGGCGCCGCTTCTCTCCCCCTGTATTTTGAACTTAAAAACTCAAATGGATTTTTGGCTTCAAAATGTGTATTTTTCACTAATGCTGCTATCCTTTTATAATCCATAATTTTTGGGCCAGGTAGTCTAATTACTTGGCGACATAATAACAGTATGAGTGCATGGTTTGGGAAAATAGATGCAGAAGGACAAATGGATGAAAGGATGGCCGCATCTGGCAACTTTACTGTTTGCTTTTTTTCAATGCAAAGGAGGAGCGTATAATTATTAAAAAGGGTATTTTTGGAGATGGACAGGCAGGCTGTAGGGGAGGAGGTAGGCCTGTATTTTGAACTTAAAAACTCAAATGGGTTTTTGGGTTCAAAATGTGCATTTTTCCCTTATGCTGCTATCCTTTTATAATCCATAATTTTGGGGCCAGGTTGTTCGATAACTTGGCAAAGTGAAAACAGTATGAGTGTATGATGGTTTGGGAACATAGGTGTAGAAGCACAAATCGATAAAAGGATAGCAGCATATGGCAACTTAACTGTTTGTTTTCCAAAGCAAACAAAGAGTGTATAATTATTAAAAACTGTATTTTTGGAGATGGACAGGCAGGCTGTAGGGGAGGAGGTAGGCCTGTATTTTGAACTTAAAAACTCAAATGGGTTTTTGGCTTCAAAATGTGTATTTTTCACTAATGCTGCTATCCTTTTATAATCCATAATTTTTGGGCCAGGTAGTCTAATTACTTGGCGACATAATAACAGTATGAGTGCATGGTTTGGGAAAATAGATGCAGAAGGACAAATGGATGAAAGGATGGCCGCATCTGGCAACTTTACTGTTTGCTTTTTTTCAATGCAAAGGAGGAGCGTATAATTATTAAAAAGGGTATTTTTGGAGATGGACAGGCAGGCTGTAGGGGAGGAGGTAGGCCTGTATTTTGAACTTAAAAACTCAAATGGGTTTTTGGGTTCAAAATGTGTATTTTTCCCTTATGCTGCTATCCTTTTATAATCCATAATTTTGGGGCCAGGTAGTCTAATTACTTGGCGACATAATAACAGTATGAGTGCATGGTTTGGGAAAATAGATGCAGAAGGACAAATGGATGAAAGAATGGCCGCATCTGGCAACTTTACTGTTTGCTTTTTTTCAATGCAAAGGAGGAGCGTATAATTATTAAAAAGGGTATTTTTGGAGATGGACAGGCAGGCTGTAGGGGAGGAGGTAGGCCTGTATTTTGAACTTAAAAACTCAAATGGGTTTTTGGGTTCAAAATGTGTATTTTTCCCTTATGCTGCTATCCTTTAATAATCCATAATTTTTGGGCCAGTGAGTCTAATTACTTGGCGACATAATAACAGTATGAGTGCATGGTTTGGGAAAAATAGATGCAGAAGGACAAATGGATGAAAGGATGGCCGCATCTGGCAACTTTACTGTTTGCTTTTTTTCAATGCAAAGGAGGAGCGTATAATTATTAAAAAGGGTATTTTTGGAGATGGACAGGCAGGCTGTAGGGGAGGAGGTAGGCCTGTATTTTGAACTTAAAAACTCAAATGGGTTTTTGGGTTCAAAATGTGTATTTTTCCCTTATGCTGCTATCCTTTTATAATCCATAATTTTGGGGCCAGGTTGTCCGATAACTTAGCAATGTGAAAACAGTATCAGTGTTTGATGGTTACCCCTGCTATCGGCGCTGCTGCCCCTTCTCTCCCCCTGGCTATCAGTGCCGCTGCCCCATTGCCGGCGCCGATAGCCAGGGGTAGAGAAACGGCGCCGGCAATGGGGCAGCGTCGTCGACAGACAGGGGGAAAGAAGAGGCAGCGGCACCCATTGCTGGCGCCGCTGCCCCGTGTCCTCCCACCAGAGGCCTGAAGCAGCACGGACCTGACCCCGGCAACAGGGTAATTATATAACTAGGGATGGGGGAGGCAACGGGGCAGCGGCACCGGCAATGGGTGCCGCTGCCCCTTATCCCCCCCTGGCTATCGGTGCCGTTGCCCCATTGCCGGCGCCGCTTCTCTCCCCCTGTATTTTGAACTTAAAAACTCAAATGGATTTTTGGCTTCAAAATGTGTATTTTTCACTAATGCTGCTATCCTTTTATAATCCATAATTTTTGGGCCAGGTAGTCTAATTACTTGGCGACATAATAACAGTATGAGTGCATGGTTTGGGAAAATAGATGCAGAAGGACAAATGGATGTAAGGATGGCCGCATCTGGCAACTTTACTGTTTGCTTTTTTTCAATGCAAAGGAGGAGCGTATAATTATTAAAAAGGGTATTTTTGGAGATGGACAGGCAGGCTGTAGGGGAGGAGGTAGGCCTGTATTTTGAACTTAAAAACTCAAATGGGTTTTTGGGTTCAAAATGTGCATTTTTCCCTTATGCTGCTATCCTTTTATAATCCATAATTTTGGGGCCAGGTTGTTCGATAACTTGGCAAAGTGAAAACAGTATGAGTGTATGATGGTTTGGGAACATAGGTGTAGAAGCACAAATCGATAAAAGGATAGCAGCATATGGCAACTTAACTGTTTGTTTTCCAAAGCAAACAAAGAGTGTATAATTATTAAAAACTGTATTTTTGGAGATGGACAGGCAGGCTGTAGGGGAGGAGGTAGGCCTGTATTTTGAACTTAAAAACTCAAATGGGTTTTTGGCTTCAAAATGTGTATTTTTCACTAATGCTGCTATCCTTTTATAATCCATAATTTTTGGGCCAGGTAGTCTAATTACTTGGCGACATAATAACAGTATGAGTGCATGGTTTGGAAAAATAGATGCAGAAGGACAAATGGATGAAAGGATGGCCGCATCTGGCAACTTTACTGTTTGCTTTTTTTCAATGCAAAGGAGGAGCGTATAATTATTAAAAAGGGTATTTTTGGAGATGGACAGGCAGGCTGTAGGGGAGGAGGTAGGCCTGTATTTTGAACTTAAAAACTCAAATGGGTTTTTGGGTTCAAAATGTGTATTTTTCCCTTATGCTGCTATCCTTTTATAATCCATAATTTTGGGGCCAGGTAGTCTATTTACTTGGCGACATAATAACAGTATGAGTGCATGGTTTGGGAAAATAGATGCAGAAGGACAAATGGATGAAAGAATGGCCGCATCTGGCAACTTTACTGTTTGCTTTTTTTCAATGCAAAGGAGGAGCGTATAATTATTAAAAAGGGTATTTTTGGAGATGGACAGGCAGGCTGTAGGGGAGGAGGTAGGCCTGTATTTTGAACTTAAAAACTCAAATGGGTTTTTGGGTTCAAAATGTGTATTTTTCCCTTATGCTGCTATCCTTTAATAATCCATAATTTTTGGGCCAGTGAGTCTAATTACTTGGCGACATAATAACAGTATGAGTGCATGGTTTGGGAAAAATAGATGCAGAAGGACAAATGGATGAAAGGATGGCCGCATCTGGCAACTTTACTGTTTGCTTTTTTTCAATGCAAAGGAGGAGCGTATAATTATTAAAAAGGGTATTTTTGGAGATGGACAGGCAGGCTGTAGGGGAGGAGGTAGGCCTGTATTTTGAACTTAAAAACTCAAATGGGTTTTTGGGTTCAAAATGTGTATTTTTCCCTTATGCTGCTATCCTTTTATAATCCATAATTTTGGGGCCAGGTTGTCCGATAACTCAGCAAAGTGAAAACAGTATGAGTGCCCCTTCTCTCCCCCTGGCTATCAGTGCCGCTGCCCCATTGCCGGCGCCGATAGCCAGGGGTAGAGAAACGGCGCCGGCAATGGGGCAGCGTCGTCGACAGACAGGGGCAAAGAAGAGGCAGCGGCACCCATTGCTGGCGCCGCTGCCCCGTGTCCCCCCACCGGAGGCCTGAAGCAGCACGGACCCGACCCCGGCAACAGGGTAATTATACAACTAGGGATAGGGAGGCAACGGGGCAGCGGCACCGGCAATGGGTGCCACTGCCCCTTATCCCCCCCTGGCTATCGGTGCCGTTGCCCCATTGCCGGCGCCTCTTCTCTCCCCCTGTATTTTGAACTTAAAAACTCAAATGGGTTTTTGGCTTCAAAATGTGTATTTTTCACTAATGCTGCTATCCTTTTATAATCCATAATTTTTGGGCCAGGTAGTCTAATTACTTGGCGACATAATAACGGTATGAGTGCACTGTTTGGGAAAATAGATGCAGAAGGACAAATGGATGAAAGGATGGCCGCATCTGGCAACTTTATTGTTTGCTTTTTTTTCAATGCAAAGGAGGAGCGTATAATTATTAAAAAGGGTATTTTTGGAGATGGACAGGCAGGCTGTAGGGGAGGAGGTAGGCCTGTATTTTGAACTTAAAAACTCAAATGGGTTTTTGGGTTCAAAATGTGTATTTTTCCCTTATGCTGCTATCCTTTTATAATCCATAATTTTTGGGCCAGGTAGTCTAATTACTTGGCGACATAATAACAGTATAAGTGCATGGTTTGGGAAAATAGATGCAGAAGGACAAATGGATGAAAGGATGGCCGCATCTGGCAACTTTATTGTTTGCTTTTTTTCAATGCAAAGGAGGAGCGTATAATTATTAAAAAGGGTATTTTTGGAGATGGACAGGCAGGCTGTAGGGGAGGAGGTAGGCCTGTATTTTGAACTTAAAAACTCAAATGGGTTTTTGGGTTCAAAATGTGTATTTTTCCCTTATGCTGCTATCCTTTTATAATCCATAATTTTTGGGCCAGGTAGTCTAATTACTTGGCGACATAATAACAGTATGAGTGCATGGTTTGGTAAAATAGATGCAGAAGGACAAATGGATGAAAGGATGGCCGCATCTGGCAACTTTATTGTTTGCTTTTTTTCAATGCAAAGGAGGAGCGTATAATTATTAAAAAGGGTATTTTTGGAGATGGACAGGCAGGCTGTAGGGGAGGAGGTAGGCCTGTATTTTGAACTTAAAAACTCAAATGGGTTTTTGGGTTCAAAATGTGTATTTTTCCCTTATGCTGCTATCCTTTTATAATCCATAATTTTTGGGCCAGGTAGTCTAATTACTTGGCGACATAATAACAGTATGAGTGCATGGTTTGGGAAAATAGATGCAGAAGGACAAATGGATGAAAGGATGGCCGCATCTGGCAACTTTACTGTTTGCTTTTTTTCAATGCAAAGGAGGAGCGTATAATTATTAAAAAGGGTATTTTTGGAGATGGACAGGCAGGCTGTAGGGGTGGAGGTAGGCCTGTATTTTGAACTTAAAAACTCAAATGGGTTTTTGGGTTCAAAATGTGTATTTTTCCCTTATGCTGCTATCCTTTTATAATCCATAATTTTGGGGCCAGGTTGTCCGATAACTTAGCAAAGTGAAAACAGTATGAGTGCCCCTTCTCTCCCCCTGGCTATCAGTGCCGCTGCCCCATTGACGGCGCCGATAGCCAGGGGTAGAGAAACGGCGCCGGCAATGGGGCAGCATCGTCGACAGACAGGGGGAAAGAAGAGGCAGCGGCACCCATTGCTGGCGCCGCTGCCCCGTGTCCCCCCACCGGAGGCCTGAAGCAGCACGAACCCGACCCCGGCAACAGGGTAATTATACAACTAGGGATGGGGGAGGCAACGGGGCAGCGGCACCGGCAATGGGTGCCGCTGCCCCTTATCCCCCCCTGGCTATCGGTGCCGTTGCCCCATTGCCGGCGCCTCTTCTCTCCCCCTGTATTTTGAACTTAAAAACTCAAATGGGTTTTTCGCTTCAAAATGTGTATTTTTCACTAATGCTGCTATCCTTTTATAATCCATAATTTTTGGGCCAGGTAGTCTAATTACTTGGCGACATAATAACGGTATGAGTGCATGGTTTGGGAAAATAGATGCAGAAGGACAAATGGATGAAAGGATGGCCACATCTGGCAACTTTATTGTTTGCTTTTTTTCAATGCAAAGGAGGAGCGTATAATTATTAAAAAGGGTATTTTTGGAGATGGACAGGCAGGCTGTAGGGGAGGAGGTAGGCCTGTATTTTGAACTTAAAAACTCAAATGGGTTTTTGGGTTCAAAATGTGTATTTTTCCCTTATGCTGCTATCCTTTTATAATCCATAATTTTGGGGCCAGGTAGTCTAATTACTTGGCGACATAATAACAGTATGAGTGCATGGTTTGGGAAAATAGATGCAGAAGGACAAATGGATGAAAGGATGCCCGCATCTGGCAACTTTACTGTTTGCTTTTTTTCAATGCAAAGGAGGAGCGTATAATTATTAAAAAGGGTATTTTTGGAGATGGACAGGCAGGCTGTAGGGGAGGAGGTAGGCCTGTATTTTGAACTTAAAAACTCAAATGGGTTTTTGGGTTCAAAATGTGTATTTTTCCCTTATGCTGCTATTCTTTAATAATCCATAATTTTTGGGCCAGTGAGTCTAATTACTTGGCGACATAATAACAGTATGAGTGCATGGTTTGGGAAAAATAGATGCAGAAGGACAAATGGATGAAAGGATGGCCGCATCTGGCAACTTTACTGTTTGCTTTTTTTCAATGCAAAGGAGGAGCGTATAATTATTAAAAAGGGTATTTTTGGAGATGGACAGGCAGGCTGTAGGGGAGGAGGTAGGCCTGTATTTTGAACTTAAAAACTCAAATGGGTTTTTTGGGTTCAAAATGTGTATTTTTCACTAATGCTGCTATCCTTTTATAATCCATAATTTTTGGGCCAGGTAGTCTAATTACTTGGCGACATAATAACAGTATGAGTGCATGGTTTGGGAAAATAGATGCAGAAGGACAAATGGATGAAAGGATGGCCGCATCTGGCAACTTTACTGTTTGCTTTTTTTCAATGCAAAGGAGGAGCGTATAATTATTAAAAAGGGTATTTTTGGAAATGGACAGGCAGGCTGTAGGGGAGGAGGTAGGCCTGTATTTTGAACTTAAAAACTCAAATGGGTTTTTGGGTTCAAAATGTGTATTTTTCACTAATGCTGCTATCCTTTTATAATCCATAATTTTTGGGCCAGGTAGTCTAATTACTTGGCGACATAATAACAGTATGAGTGCATGTTTTGGGAAAATAGATGCAGAAGGACAAATGGATGAAAGGATGGCCGCATCTGGCAACTTTACTGTTTGCTTTTTTTCAATGCAAAGGAGGAGCGTATAATTATTAAAAAGGGTATTTTTGGAAATGGACAGGCAGGCTGTAGGGGAGGAGGTAGGCCTGTATTTTGAACTTAAAAACTCAAATGGGTTTTTGGGTTCAAAATGTGTATTTTTCCCTTATGCTGCTATCCTTTTATAATCCATAATTTTGGGGCCAGGTAGTCTAATTACTTGGCGACATAATAACAGTATGAGTGCATGGTTTGGGAAAATAGATGCAGAAGGACAAATGGATGAAAGGATGCCCGCATCTGGCAACTTTACTGTTTGCTTTTTTTCAATGCAAAGGAGGAGCGTATAATTATTAAAAAGGGTATTTTTGGAAATGGACAGGCAGGCTGTAGGGGAGGAGGTAGGCCTGTATTTTGAACTTAAAAACTCAAATGGGTTTTTGGGTTCAAAATGTGTATTTTTCACTAATGCTGCTATCCTTTTATAATCCATAATTTTTGGGCCAGGTAGTCTAATTACTTGGCGACATAATAACAGTATGAGTGCATGTTTTGGGAAAATAGATGCAGAAGGACAAATGGATGAAAGGATGGCCGCATCTGGCAACTTTACTGTTTGCTTTTTTTCAATGCAAAGGAAGAGCGTATAATTATTAAAAAGGGTATTTTTGGAAATGGACAGGCAGGCTGTAGGGGAGGAGGTAGGCCTGTATTTTGAACTTAAAAACTCAAATGGGTTTTTGGGTTCAAAATGTGTATTTTTCCCTTATGCTGCTATCCTTTTATAATCCATAATTTTGGGGCCAGGTAGTCTAATTACTTGGCGACATAATAACAGTATGAGTGCATGGTTTGGGAAAATAGATGCAGAAGGACAAATGGATGAAAGGATGCCCGCATCTGGCAACTTTACTGTTTGCTTTTTTTCAATGCAAAGGAGGAGCGTATAATTATTAAAAAGGGTATTTTTGGAGATGGACAGGCAGGCTGTAGGGGAGGAGGTAGGCCTGTATTTTGAACTTAAAAACTCAAATGGGTTTTTGGGTTCAAAATGTGTATTTTTCCCTTATGCTGCTATTCTTTAATAATCCATAATTTTTGGGCCAGTGAGTCTAATTACTTGGCGACATAATAACAGTATGAGTGCATGGTTTGGGAAAAATAGATGCAGAAGGACAAATGGATGAAAGGATGGCCGCATCTGGCAACTTTACTGTTTGCTTTTTTTCAATGCAAAGGAGGAGCGTATAATTATTAAAAAGGGTATTTTTGGAGATGGACAGGCAGGCTGTAGGGGAGGAGGTAGGCCTGTATTTTGAACTTAAAAACTCAAATGGGTTTTTTGGGTTCAAAATGTGTATTTTTCACTAATGCTGCTATCCTTTTATAATCCATAATTTTTGGGCCAGGTAGTCTAATTACTTGGCGACATCATAACAGTATGAGTGCATGGTTTGGGAAAATAGATGCAGAAGGACAAATGGATGAAAGGATGGCCGCATCTGGCAACTTTACTGTTTGCTTTTTTTCAATGCAAAGGAGGAGCGTATAATTATTAAAAAGGGTATTTTTGGAGATGGACAGGCAGGCTGTAGGGGAGGAGGTAGGCCTGTATTTTGAACTTAAAAACTCAAATGGGTTTTTGGGTTCAAAATGTGTATTTTTCACTAATGCTGCTATCCTTTTATAATCCATAATTTTTGGGCCAGGTAGTCTAATTACTTGGCGACATAATAACAGTATGAGTGCATGGTTTGGGAAAATAGATGCAGAAGGACAAATGGATGAAAGGATGGCCGCATCTGGCAACTTTATTGTTTGCTTTTTTTCAATGCAAAGGAGGAGCGTATAATTATTAAAAAGGGTATTTTTGGAGATGGACAGGCAGGCTGTAGGGGAGGAGGTAGGCCTGTATTTTGAACTTAAAAACTCAAATGGGTTTTTGGGTTCAAAATGTGTATTTTTCACTAATGCTGCTATCCTTTTATAATCCATAATTTTTGGGCCAGGTAGTCTAATTACTTGGCGACATAATAACAGTATGAGTGCATGGTTTCGGAAAATAGGTGCAGAAGGACAAATGGATGAAAGGATGGCTGCATATGGCAACTTTACTGTTTGCTTTTTTTCAATGCAAAGGAGGAGCGTAAAATTATTAAAAAGGGTATATTTGGAGATGGACAGGCAGGCTAAAGGTGAGGACGTAGGCCTGTATTTTGAATGGGTTTTTGGTTCAAAAAGTGTATTTTTCCCTTATGCTGCTATCCTTTTAAAATCCATAATTTTGGGGCTAGGTACTCCGATAACTTGTTAAGTGAGAACAGTATGAGTGTATGATGGTTTTGGAACATAGATGTTGAAGCACAATTCGATGAAAGGATGGCCGCATATGGCAACTTTACTGTTTGCTTTTTTTCAATGCAAAGGAGGAGCGTTTAATTATTAAAAAAGGTATTTTTGGAGATGGACAGGCAGGCTGTAGGGGAGGAGGTAGGCCTGTATTTTAAACTTAAAAACTCAAATGAGTTTTTGGGTTCAAAATGTGTATTTTTCCCTTATGCTGCTATCCTTTTATAATCCATCATTTTGGGGCCAGGTAGTCTAATTACTTGGCGACATAATAACAGTATGAGTGCATGGTTTGGGAAAATAGATGCAGAAGGACAAATGGATGAAAGGATGGCCGCATCTGGCAACTTTACTGTTTGCTTTTTTTCAATGCAAAGGAGGAGCGTAAAATTATTAAAAAGGGTATATTTGGAGATGGACAGGCAGGCTAAAGGTGAGGACGTAGGCCTGTATTTTGAATGGGTTTTTGGTTCAAAAAGTGTATTTTTCCCTTATGCTGCTATCCTTTTAAAATCCATAATTTTGGGGCTAGGTACTCCGATAACTTGTTAAGTGAGAACAGTATGAGTGTATGATGGTTTTGGAACATAGGTGTTGAAGCACAATTCGATGAAAGGATGGCCGCATATGGCAACTTTACTGTTTGCTTTTTTTCAATGCAAAGGAGGAGCGTTTAATTATTAAAAAAGGTATTTTTGGAGATGGACAGGCAGGCTGTAGGGGAGGAGGTAGGCCTGTATTTTAAACTTAAAAACTCAAATGAGTTTTTGGGTTCAAAATGTGTATTTTTCCCTTATGCTGCTATCCTTTTATAATCCATCATTTTGGGGCCAGGTAGTCTAATTACTTGGCGACATAATAACAGTATGAGTGCATGGTTTGGGAAAATAGATGCAGAAGGACAAATGGATGAAAGGATGGCCGCATCTGGCAACTTTACTGTTTGCTTTTTTTCAATGCAAAGGAGGAGCGTATAATTATTAAAAAGGGTATTTTTGGAGATGGACAGGCAGGCTGTAGGGGAGGAGGTAGGCCTGTATTTTGAACTTAAAAACTCAAATGGGTTTTTGGGTTCAAAATGTGTATTTTTCACTAATGCTGCTATCCTTTTATAATCCATAATTTTGGGGCCAGGTTGTCCGATAACTTAGCAAAGTGAAAACAGTATGAGTGTATGATGGTTACCCCTGCTATCGGCGCTGCTGCCCCTTCTCTCCCCCTGGCTATCAGTGCCGCTGCCCCATTGCCGGCGCCGATAGCCAGAGGTAGAGAAACGGCGCCGGCAATGGGGCAGCGTCGTCGACAGACAGGGGGAAAGAAGAGGCAGTGGCACCCATTGCTGGCGCCGCTGCCCCGTGTCCTCCCCCTCCCCGGTTGTATAATTACCTGTTGCTGGGGTCGGGTCAGCGCTGCTTCAGGCCTCCGGTGTGCATTCCCTGTGTCGTTGCTATGCTTTGCATGGCGCGGCGCAATGACGAGAGACGTCACTCGTCATTGCGTCTCGCAACGCATAGCAATGATGCAGGGGACGCACACCGGAGGCCTGAAGCAGCACGGACCCGACCCCGGCAACAGGGTTATTATACTACTAGGGATGGGGGAGGCAACGGGGCAGCGGCGCCGGCAATGGGTGCCACTGCCCCTTATCCCCCCCTGGCTATCGGTGCCGTTGCCCCATTGCCGGCGCCGCTTCTCTCCCCCTGGCTATCGGCACTGGCAATGGGACAGCGGCACCGATAGCCAGGGGGAGAGAAGGGGAAGCGGCGCCGATAGCAGGGGGAGAGAAGCGGCGGTAGCAGGGCTCTAGACCCCAGAAAAGGCAGGGGGAGAGAAGCAGGCAGCGATGGCCTCTCTCCCCCTGCCTTTCCTGGGGGCTCTGTGGGGTGAGAAGCAGTGTATCGGGGTATACACATGCACACACACGCACCCTCATTTTATGAAGGATATTTGGGTAAAAAACTTTTTTTACCCAAATATCCTTGGTAAAATGGGGGTGCGTGTTATAGGCCGGTGCGTGGTACACCCCGATAAATACGGTAATTTTCCCTTATGCTGCTACCCTTTTATAATCCATAATTTTTGGGCCAGGTAGTGTAATAACTTGGCAACATGATAACAGTATGAGTGCATGGTTTCGGAAAATAGGTGCCGGAAAATAGGTGTAGAAGGACAAATGGATGAAAGGATGGCTGCATATGGCAACTTTACTGTTTGCTTTTTTTCAATGCAAAGGAGGAGCGTATAATTATTAAAAAGGGTATTTTTGGAGATGGACAGGCAGGCTGTAGGGGAGGAGGTAGGCCTGTATTTTGAACTTAAAAACTCAAATGGGTTTTTGGGTTCAAAATGTGTATTTTTCCCTTATGCTGCTATCCTTTTATAATCCATAATTTTGGGGCCAGGTTGTCCGATAACTTGGCAAAGTGAAAACAAAATGAGTGTATGATGGTTTGGGAACATAGGTGTAGAAGCACAAATCGATGAAAGGATAGCAGCATATGGCAACTTAACTGTTTGTTTGTTTTTCCAAAGCAAATGAAGAGTGCATAATTATTAAAAACAGGGTATTTTTGGAGATGGACAGGCAGGCTGATGGGGAGGAGGTAGGCCTGTATTTTGAACTTAAAAACTCAAATGGGTTTTTGGGTTCAAAATGTGTATTTTTCCCTTATGCTGCTATCCTTTTATAATCCATAATTTTGGGGCCAGGTTGTCCGATAACTTGGCAAAGTGAAAACAGTATGATTGTATGATGGTTACCCCTGCTATTGGCGCTGCTGTCCCTTCTCTCCCCCTGGCTATCAGAGACGCTGCCCCATTGCCGGCGCCGATAGCCAGGGGGAGAGAAACGACGCCGGCAATGGGGCAGCGGCGTCGACTGACAGGGGGAAAGAAGTGGCAGCGGCACCCATTGCCGGTGCCGCTGCCCCGTTGCCTCCACCATCCCCGGTTTTATAATTACCTGTTGCTGGGGTCGGGTCAGCACTGCTTCAGGCCTCCGGTGTGCATTCCCTGCGTCGTTGCTATGCTTTGCATGGCGCGGCGCAATGACGAGAGTAGTCACTCGTCATTGCGTCTCGCAACGCATAGCAATGATGCAGGGGACGCACACCGGAGGCCTGAAGCAGCGCGTTCCCGACCCCGGCAACAGATAATTATACAACTAGGGATGGGGTAGGCAACGGGGCAGCGGCGCCGGCAATGGGTGCCGCTGCCCCTTATCTCCTCCTGGCTATCGATGTCGCTGCCCCATTGCCGGCGCCGCTTCTCTCCCCCTGGCAATCGGTGCTGGCAATGGGACAGCAGCACCGATAGCCAGGGGGAGAGAAGGGGCAGCGGCGCCGATAGCAGGGGGAGAGAAGCGGCGGTAGCAGGGCCCTAGACCCCAGGAAAGGCAGGGGGAGAGAAGAAGGCAGCGACGGCCTCTCTTCCCCTGCCTTTCCTGGGGGCTCTGTGGGGTGAGAAGCAGTGTATCGGGGTATACACATGCACACACACGCATCCTCATTTTATGAAGGATATTTGGGTAAAAAAAATTTTTTACCCACATATCCTTTGTAAAATGAGGGTGCGTGTTATAGGCCGGTGCGTGGTACACCCCGATAAATACGGTAATTTTCCCTTATGCTGCTACCCTTTTATAATCCATAATTTTTGGGCCAGGTAGTCTAATAACTTGGCGACATGATAACAGTATGAGTGCATGGTTTTGGAAAATAGGTGCAGAAGGACAAATGGATGAAAGGATGGCTGCATATGGCAACTTTACTGTTTGCTATTTTTCAATGCAAAGGAGGAGCGTAAAATTATTAACCCCTTAAGGACGCAGGACGTAAATGTACGTCCTGGTGAGGTGGTACTTAACGCACCAGGACGTACATTTACGTCCTAAGCATAACCGCGGGCATCGGAGCGATGCCCGTGTCATGCGCGGCTGATCCCGGCTGCTGATCGCAGCCAGGGACCCGCCGGCAATGGCCGACGCCCGCGATCTCGCGGGCGTCCGCCATTAACCCCTCAGGTGCCGGGATCAATACAGATCCCGGCATCTGCGGCAGTTCGCGATTAAAATGAACGATCGGATCGCCCGCAGCGCTGCTGCGGGGATCCGATCATTCATAACGCCGCACGGAGGTCCCCTCACCTTCCTCCGTGCGGCTCCCGGCGTCTCCTGCTCTGGTCTGTGATCGAGCAGACCAGAGCAGGAGATGACCCATAATACTGATCTGTTCTATGTCCTATACATAGAACAGATCAGTATTAGCAATCATGGTATTGCTATGAATAGTCCCCTATGGGGACTATTCAAGTGTAAAAAAAAATGTAAAAAAATGTAAAAGTAAAAGTAAAAAAAAAGTGAAAAATCCCCTCCCCCAATAAAAAAGTAAAACGTCCGTTTTTTCCTATTTTACCCCCAAAAAGCGTAAAAAACATTTTTTATAGACATATTTGGTATCGCCGCGTGCGTAAATGTCCGAACTATTAAAATAAAATGTTAATGATCCCGTACGGTGAACGGCGTGAACGAAAAAAAATTAAAAAAGTCCAAAATTCCAACTTTTTTAATACATTTTATTAAAAAAAATATTATAAAAAATTTATTAAAAGTTTTTTATATGCAAATGTGGTATCAAAAAAAAGTACAGATCATGGCGCAAAAAATGAGCCCCCAT
The DNA here is from genome assembly GCF_029499605.1 of Hyla sarda. Classification (NCBI taxonomy): domain Eukaryota; kingdom Metazoa; phylum Chordata; class Amphibia; order Anura; family Hylidae; genus Hyla; species Hyla sarda. The sequence continues at coordinate 81,428,631 of NC_079199.1, read as the reverse complement.
ACCGCCGCTTATACGGAAAAATAAAAAAGTTATAGGTCATCAAAATAAAGGGATTATAAACGTACTAATTTGGTTAAAAAGTTTGTGATTTTTTTTAAGCGCAACAATAATATGAAAGTATATAATAATGGGTTTCATTTTAATCGTATTGACCCTCAGAATAAAGAACACACGTCATTTTTACCATAAATTGTACGGCGTGAAAACGAAACCTTCCAAAATTAGCAAAATTGCGTTTTTCGTTTTAATTTCCCCACAAAAATAGTGTTTTTTGGTTGCGCCATACATTTTATGATATAATGAGTGATGTCATTACAAAGGACTACTGGTCGCGCAAAAAACAAGCCCTCATACTAGTCTGTGGATGAAAATATAAAAGAGTTATGATTTTTAGAAGGCGAGGAGGAAAAAATGAAAACGTAAAAATTAAATTGTCTGAGTCCTTAAGGCCAAAATGGGCTGAGTCCTTAAGGGGTTAAAAAGGGTATATTTGGAGATGGACAGGCAGGCTGAAGGTGAGGACGTAGGCCTGTATTTTTAAATGTTTTTTGGGTTCAAAATGTGTATTTTTCCCTTATGCTGCTATCCTTTTAAAATCCATAATTTTGGGGCTAGGTACTCCGATAACTTGTTAAAGTGAGAACAGTATGAGTGTATGATGGTTTTGGAACATAGGTGTTGAAGCACAATTCGATGAAAGGATGGCCGCATATGGCAAGTGTACTGTTTGATTTTTTTCAATGCAATGGAGGAGCTTATAATTATTAAAAAGGGTATTTTTGGAGATGGACAGGCAGGCTGTAGGGGAGGAGGTAGGCCTGTATTTTGAACTTAAAAACTCAAATGGGTTTTTGGGTTCAAAATGTGTATTTTTCCCTCATGCTGCTATCCTTTTATAATCCATAATTTTAGGGCCAGGTTGTCCGATAACTTGGCAAAGTGAAAACAGTATGAGTGTATGATGGTTTGGGAACATAGGTGTAGAAGCACAAATCGATGAAAGGATAGCAGCATATGGCAACTTAACTATTTGCTTTTCCAAAGCAAATGAAGAGTGCATAATTATTAAAACAGGGTATTTTTGGAGATGGACAGGCAGGCTGATGGGGAGGAGGTAGGCCTGGATTTTGAACTTAAAAACTCAAATGGGTTTTTGGGTTCAAAATGTGTATTTTTTCCCTTATGCTGCTATCCTTTTATAATCCATAATTTTGGGGCCAGGTTGTCCGATAACTTGGCAAATTGAAAACAGTATGAGTGTATGATGGTTTGGGAGCATAGGTGTAGAAGCACAAATCGATGAAAGGATAGCAGCATATGGCAACTTAACTGTTTGTTTTCCAAAGCAAACGAAGAGTGTATAATTATTAAAAACTTTATTTTTGGAGATGGACAGGCAGGCTGTAGGGGAGGAGGTAGGCCTGTATTTTGAACTTAAAAACTCAAATGGGTTTTTGGGTTCAAAATGTGTATTTTTCACTAATGCTGCTATCCTTTTATAATCCATAATTTTTGGGCCAGGTAGTCTAATTACTTGGCGACATAATAACAGTATGAGTGCATGGTTTGGGAAAATAGATGCAGAAGGACAAATGGATGAAAGGATGGCCGCATCTGGCAACTTTATTGTTTGCTTTTTTTCAATGCAAAGGAGGAGCGTATAATTATTAAAAAGGGTATTTTTGGAGATGGACAGGCAGGCTGTAGGGGAGGAGGTAGGCCTGTATTTTGAACTTAAAAACTCAAATGGGTTTTTGGGTTCAAAATGTGTATTTTTCACTAATGCTGCTATCCTTTTATAATCCATAATTTTTGGGCCAGGTAGTCTAATTACTTGGCGACATAATAACAGTATGAGTGCATGGTTTGGGAAAATAGATGCAGAAGGACAAATGGATGAAAGGATGGCCGCATCTGGCAACTTTATTGTTTGCTTTTTTTCAATGCAAAGGAGGAGCGTATAATTATTAAAAAGGGTATTTTTGGAGATGGACAGGCAGGCTGTAGGGGAGGAGGTAGGCCTGTATTTTGAACTTAAAAACTCAAATGGGTTTTTGGGTTCAAAATGTATATTTTTCCCTTATGCTGCTATCCTTTTATAATCCATAATTTTTGGGCCAGGTAGTCTAATTACTTGGCGACATAATAACAGTATGAGTGCATGGTTTGGGAAAATAGATGCAGAAGGACAAATGGATGAAAGGATGGCCGCATCTGGCAACTTTACTGTTTGCTTTTTTTCAATGCAAAGGAGGAGCGTATAATTATTAAAAAGGGTATTTTTGGAGATGGACAGGCAGGCTGTAGGGGTGGAGGTAGGCCTGTATTTTGAACTTAAAAACTCAAATGGGTTTTTGGGTTCAAAATGTGTATTTTTCCCTTATGCTGCTATCCTTTTATAATCCATAATTTTGGGGCCAGGTTGTCCGATAACTTGGCAAAGTGAAAACAGTATGAGTGTATGATGGTTTGGGAACATAGGTGTAGAAGCACAAATCGATGAAAGGATAGCAGCATATGGCAACTTAACTATTTGCTTTTCCAAAGCAAATGAAGAGTGCATAATTATTAAAACAGGGTATTTTTGGAGATGGACAGGCAGGCTGATGGGGAGGAGGTAGGCCTGGATTTTGAACTTAAAAACTCAAATGGGTTTTTGGGTTCAAAATGTGTATTTTTTCCCTTATGCTGCTATCCTTTTATAATCCATAAATTTGGGGCCAGGTTGTCCGATAACTTAGCAAAGTGAAAACAGTATCAGTGTTTGATGGTTACCCCTGCTATCGGCGCTGCTGCCCCTTCTCTCCCCCTGGCTATCAGTGCCGCTGCCCCATTGCCGGCGCCGATAGCCAGGGGTAGAGAAACGGCGCCGGCAATGGGGCAGCGTCGTCGACAGACAGGGGGAAAGAAGAAGCAGCGGCACCCATTGCTGGCGCCGCTGCCCCGTGTCCCCCCACCAGAGGCCTGAAGCAGCACGGACCTGACCCCGGCAACAGGGTAATTATACAACTAGGGATGGGGGAGGCAACGGGGCAGCGGCACCGGCAATGGGTACCGCTGCCCCTTATCCCCCCCTGGCTATCGGTGCCGTTGCCCCATTGCCGGCGCCGCTTCTCTCCCCCTGTATTTTGAACTTAAAAACTCAAATGGATTTTTGGCTTCAAAATGTGTATTTTTCACTAATGCTGCTATCCTTTTATAATCCATAATTTTTGGGCCAGGTAGTCTAATTACTTGGCGACATAATAACAGTATGAGTGCATGGTTTGGGAAAATAGATGCAGAAGGACAAATGGATGAAAGGATGGCCGCATCTGGCAACTTTACTGTTTGCTTTTTTTCAATGCAAAGGAGGAGCGTATAATTATTAAAAAGGGTATTTTTGGAGATGGACAGGCAGGCTGTAGGGGAGGAGGTAGGCCTGTATTTTGAACTTAAAAACTCAAATGGGTTTTTGGGTTCAAAATGTGTATTTTTCCCTTATGCTGCTATCCTTTTATAATCCATAATTTTTGGGCCAGGTAGTCTAATTACTTGGCGACATAATAACAGTATGAGTGCATGGTTTGGGAAAATAGATGCAGAAGGACAAATGGATGAAAGGATGGCCGCATCTGGCAACTTTATTGTTTGCTTTTTTTCAATGCAAAGGAGGAGCGTATAATTATTAAAAAGGGTATTTTTGGAGATGGACAGGCAGGCTGTAGGGGAGGAGGTAGGCCTGTATTTTGAACTTAAAAACTCAAATGGGTTTTTGGGTTCAAAATGTGTATTTTTAACTAATGCTGCTATCCTTTTATAATCCATCATTTTTGGGCCAGGTAGTCTAATTACTTGGCGACATAATAACAGTATGAGTGCATGGTTTGGGAAAATAGATGCAGAAGAACAAATGGATGAAAGGATGCCCGCATTTGGCAACTTTACTGTTTGCTTTTTTTCAATCCAAAGGAGGAGTGTATAATTATTAAAAAGGGTATTTTTGGAGATGGACAGGCAGGCTGTAGGGGAGGAGGTAGGCCTGTATTTTGAACTTAAAAACTCAAATGGGTTTTTGGGTTCAAAATGTGTATTTTTCCCTTATGCTGCTATCCTTTAATAATCCATAATTTTTGGGCCAGTGAGTCTAATTACTTGGCGACATAATAACAGTATGAGTGCATGGTTTGGGAAAAATAGATGCAGAAGGACAAATGGATGAAAGGATGGCCGCATCTGGCAACTTTACTGTTTGCTTTTTTTCAATGCAAAGGAGGAGCGAATAATTATTAAAAAGGGTATTTTTGGAGATGGACAGGCAGGCTGTAGGGGAGGAGGTAGGCCTGTATTTTGAACTTAAAAACTCAAATGGGTTTTTGGCTTCAAAATGTGTATTTTTCACTAATGCTGCTATCCTTTTATAATCCATAATTTTTGGGCCAGGTAGTCTAATTACTTGGCGACATAATAACAGTATGAGCGCATGGTTTGGGAAAATAGATGCAGAAGGACAAATGGATGAAAGGATGGCCGCATCTGGCAACTTTACTGTTTGCTTTTTTTCAATGCAAAGGAGGAGCGTATAATTATTAAAAAGGGTATTTTTGGAGATGGACAGGCAGGCTGTAGGGGAGGAGGTAGGCCTGTATTTTGAACTTAAAAACTCAAATGGGTTTTTGGGTTCAAAATGTGTATTTTTCCCTTATGCTGCTATCCTTTTATAATCCATAATTTTGGGGCCAGGTTGTTCGATAACTTGGCAAAGTGAAAACAGTATGAGTGTATGATAGTTTGGGAACATAGGTGTAGAAGCACAAATCGATGAAAGGATAGCAGCATATGGCAACTTAACTGTTTTCCAAAGCAAACGAAGAGTGTATAATTATTAAAAACTTTATTTTTGGAGATGGACAGGCAGGCTGTAGGGGAGGAGGTAGGCCTGTATTTTGAACTTAAAAACTCAAATGGGTTTTTGGCTTCAAAATGTTTATTTTTCACTAATGCTGCTATCCTTTTATAATCCATAATTTTTGGGCCAGGTAGTCTAATTACTTGGCGACATAATAACAGTATGAGCGCATGGTTTGGGAAAATAGATGCAGAAGGACAAATGGATGAAAGGATGGCCGCATCTGGCAACTTTACTGTTTGCTTTTTTTCAATGCAAAGGAGGAGCGTATAATTATTAAAAAGGGTATTTTTGGAGATGGACAGGCAGGCTGTAGGGGAGGAGGTAGGCCTGTATTTTGAACTTAAAAACTCAAATGGGTTTTTGGGTTCAAAATGTGTATTTTTCACTAATGCTGCTATCCTTTTATAATCCATAATTTTTGGGCCAGGTAGTCTAATTACTTGGCGACATAATAACAGTATGAGTGCATGGTTTGGGAAAATAGATGCAGAAGGACAAATGGATGAAAGGATGGCCGCATCTGGCAACTTTATTGTTTGCTTTTTTTCAATGCAAAGGAGGAGCGTATAATTATTAAAAAGGGTATTTTTGGAGATGGACAGGCAGGCTGTAGGGGAGGAGGTAGGCCTGTATTTTGAACTTAAAAACTCAAATGGGTTTTTGGGATCAAAATGTGTATTTTTCCCTTATGCTGCTATCCTTTTATAATCCATAATTTTTGGGCCAGGTAGTCTAATTACTTGGCGACATAATAACAGTATGAGTGCATGGTTTGGGAAAATAGATGCAGAAGGACAAATGGATGAAAGGATGGCCGCATCTGGCAACTTTACTGTTTGCTTTTTTTCAATGCAAAGGAGGAGCGTATAATTATTAAAAAGGGTATTTTTGGAGATGGACAGGCAGGCTGTAGGGGTGGAGGTAGGCCTGTATTTTGAACTTAAAAACTCAAATGGGTTTTTGGGTTCAAAATGTGTATTTTTCCCTTATGCTGCTATCCTTTTATAATCCATAATTTTGGGGCCAGGTTGTCCGATAACTTGGCAAAGTGAAAACAGTATGAGTGTATGATGGTTTGGGAACATAGGTGTAGAAGCACAAATCGATGAAAGGATAGCAGCATATGGCAACTTAACTATTTGCTTTTCCAAAGCAAATGAAGAGTGCATAATTATTAAAACAGGGTATTTTTGGAGATGGACAGGCAGGCTGATGGGGAGGAGGTAGGCCTGGATTTTGAACTTAAAAACTCAAATGGGTTTTTGGGTTCAAAATGTGTATTTTTCCCTTATGCTGCTATCCTTTTATAATCCATAATTTTGGGGCCAGGTTGTCCGATAACTTGGCAAAGTGAAAACAGTATGAGTGTATGATGGTTTGGGAACATAGGTGTAGAAGCACAAATCGATGAAAGGATAGCAGCATATGGCAACTTAACTGTTTGTTTTCCAAAGCAAACGAAGAGTGTATAATTATTAAAAACTTTATTTTTGGAGATGGACAGGCAGGCTGTAGGGGAGGAGGTAGGCCTGTATTTTGAACTTAAAAACTCAAATGGGTTTTTGGCTTCAAAATGTGTATTTTTCACTAATGCTGCTATCCTTTTATAATCCATAATTTTTGGGCCAGGTAGTCTAATTACTTGGCGACATAATAACAGTATGAGTGCATGGTTTGGGAAAATAGATGCAGAAGGACAAATGGATGAAAGGATGGCCGCATCTGGCAACTTTACTGTTTGCTTTTTTTCAATCTAAAGGAGGAGCGTATAATTATTAAAAAGGGTATTTTTGGAGATGGACAGGCAGGCTGTAGGGGAGGAGGTAGGCCTGTATTTTGAACTTAAAAACTCAAATGGGTTTTTGGGTTCAAAATGTGTATTTTTCACTAATGCTGCTATCCTTTTATAATCCATAATTTTTGGGCCAGGTAGTCTAATTACTTGGCGACATAATAACAGTATGAGTGCATGGTTTGGGAAAATAGATGCAGAAGGACAAATGGATGAAAGGATGGCCGCATCTGGCAACTTTATTGTTTGCTTTTTTTCAATGCAAAGGAGGAGCGTATAATTATTAAAAAGGGTATTTTTGGAGATGGACAGGCAGGCTGTAGGGGAGGAGGTAGGCCTGTATTTTGAACTTAAAAACTCAAATGGGTTTTTGGGTTCAAAATGTGTATTTTTAACTAATGCTGCTATCCTTTTATAATCCATAATTTTTGGGCCAGGTAGTCTAATTACTTGGCGACATAATAACAGTATGAGTGCATGGTTTGGGAAAATAGATGCAGAAGGACAAATGGATGAAAGGATGCCCGCATTTGGCAACTTTACTGTTTGCTTTTTTTCAATCCAAAGGAGGAGTGTATAATTATTAAAAATGGTATTTTTGGAGATGGACAGGCAGGCTGTAGGGGAGGAGGTAGGCCTGTATTTTGAACTTAAAAACTCAAATGGGTTTTTGGGTTCAAAATGTGTATTTTTCCCTTATGCTGCTATCCTTTAATAATCCATAATTTTTGGGCCAGTGAGTCTAATTACTTGGCGACATAATAACAGTATGAGTGCATGGTTTGGGAAAAATAGATGCAGAAGGACAAATGGATGAAAGGATGGCCGCATCTGGCAACTTTACTGTTTGCTTTTTTTCAATGCAAAGGAGGAGCGTATAATTATTAAAAAGGGTATTTTTGGAGATGGACAGGCAGGCTGTAGGGGAGGAGGTAGGCCTGTATTTTGAACTTAAAAACTCAAATGGGTTTTTGGGTTCAAAATGTGTATTTTTCACTAATGCTGCTATTCTTTTATAATCCATAATTTTTGGGCCAGGTAGTCTAATTACTTGGCGACATAATAACAGTATGAGTGCATGGTTTGGGAAAATAGATGCAGAAGGACAAATGGATGAAAGGATTGCCGCATCTGGCAACTTTATTGTTTGCTTTTTTTCAATGCAAAGGAGGAGCGTATAATTATTAAAAAGGATATTTTTGGAGATGGACAGGCAGGCTGTAGGGGTGGAGGTAGGCCTGTATTTTGAACTTAAAAACTCAAATGGGTTTTTGGGTTCAAAATGTGTATTTTTCCCTTATGCTGCTATCCTTTTATAATCCATAATTTTGGGGCCAGGTTGTCCGATAACTTGGCAAAGTGAAAACAGTATGAGTGTATGATGGTTTGGGAACATAGGTGTAGAAGCACAAATCGATGAAAGGATAGCAGCATATGGCAACTTAACTATTTGCTTTTCCAAAGCAAATGAAGAGTGCATAATTATTAAAACAGGGTATTTTTGGAGATGGACAGGCAGGCTGATGGGGAGGAGGTAGGCCTGGATTTTGAACTTAAAAACTCAAATGGGTTTTTGGGTTCAAAATGTGTATTTTTTCCCTTATGCTGCTATCCTTTTATAATCCATAATTTTGGGGCCAGGTTGTCCGATAACTTAGCAAAGTGAAAACAGTATCAGTGTTTGATGGTTACCCCTGCTATCGGCGCTGCTGCCCCTTCTCTCCCCCTGGCTATCAGTGCCGCTGCCCCATTGCCGGCGCCGATAGCCAGGGGTAGAGAAACGGCGCCGGCAATGGGGCAGCGTCGTCGACAGACAGGGGGAAAGAAGAGGCAGCGGCACCCATTGCTGGCGCCGCTGCCCCGTGTCCTCCCACCAGAGGCCTGAAGCAGCACGGACCTGACCCCGGCAACAGGGTAATTATACAACTAGGGATGGGGGAGGCAACGGGGCAGCGGCACCGGCAATGGGTGCCGCTGCCCCTTATCCCCCCCTGGCTATCGGTGCCGTTGCCCCATTGCCGGCGCCGCTTCTCTCCCCCTGTATTTTGAACTTAAAAACTCAAATGGATTTTTGGCTTCAAAATGTGTATTTTTCACTAATGCTGCTATCCTTTTATAATCCATAATTTTTGGGCCAGGTAGTCTAATTACTTGGCGACATAATAACAGTATAAGTGCATGGTTTGGGAAAATAGATGCAGAAGGACAAATGGATGAAAGGATGGCCGCATCTGGCAACTTTACTGTTTGCTTTTTTTCAATGCAAAGGAGGAGCGTATAATTATTAAAAAGGGTATTTTTGGAGATGGACAGGCAGGCTGTAGGGGAGGAGGTAGGCCTGTATTTTGAACTTAAAAACTCAAATGGGTTTTTGGGTTCAAAATGTGCATTTTTCCCTTATGCTGCTATCCTTTTATAATCCATAATTTTGGGGCCAGGTTGTTCGATAACTTGGCAAAGTGAAAACAGTATGAGTGTATGATGGTTTGGGAACATAGGTGTAGAAGCACAAATCGATAAAAGGATAGCAGCATATGGCAACTTAACTGTTTGTTTTCCAAAGCAAACAAAGAGTGTATAATTATTAAAAACTATATTTTTGGAGATGGACAGGCAGGCTGTAGGGGAGGAGGTAGGCCTGTATTTTGAACTTAAAAACTCAAATGGGTTTTTGGCTTCAAAATGTGTATTTTTCACTAATGCTGCTATCCTTTTATAATCCATAATTTTTGGGCCAGGTAGTCTAATTACTTGGCGACATAATAACAGTATGAGTGCATGGTTTGGGAAAATAGATGCAGAAGGACAAATGGATGAAAGGATGGCCGCATCTGGCAACTTTACTGTTTGCTTTTTTTCAATGCAAAGGAGGAGCGTATAATTATTAAAAAGGGTATTTTTGGAGATGGACAGGCAGGCTGTAGGGGAGGAGGTAGGCCTGTATTTTGAACTTAAAAACTCAAATGGGTTTTTGGGTTCAAAATGTGTATTTTTCCCTTATGCTGCTATCCTTTTATAATCCATAATTTTGGGGCCAGGTAGTCTAATTACTTGGCGACATAATAACAGTATGAGTGCATGGTTTGGGAAAATAGATGCAGAAGGACAAATGGATGAAAGGATGGCCGCATCTGGCAACTTTACTGTTTGCTTTTTTTCAATGCAAAGGAGGAGCGTATAATTATTAAAAAGGGTATTTTTGGAGATGGACAGGCAGGCTGTAGGGGAGGAGGTAGGCCTGTATTTTGAACTTAAAAACTCAAATGGGTTTTTGGGTTCAAAATGTGTATTTTTCCCTTATGCTGCTATCCTTTTATAATCCATAATTTTTGGGCCAGGTAGTCTAATTACTTGGCGACATAATAACAGTATGAGTGCATGGTTTGGGAAAATAGATGCAGAAGGACAAATGGATGAAAGGATGGCCGCATCTGGCAACTTTATTGTTTGCTTTTTTTCAATGCAAAGGAGGAGCGTATAATTATTAAAAAGGGTATTTTTGGAGATGGACAGGCAGGCTGTAGGGGAGGAGGTAGGCCTGTATTTTGAACTTAAAAACTCAAATGGGTTTTTGGGTTCAAAATGTGTATTTTTAACTAATGCTGCTATCCTTTTATAATCCATCATTTTTGGGCCAGGTAGTCTAATTACTTGGCGACATAATAACAGTATGAGTGCATGGTTTGGGAAAATAGATGCAGAAGAACAAATGGATGAAAGGATGCCCGCATTTGGCAACTTTACTGTTTGCTTTTTTTCAATCCAAAGGAGGAGTGTATAATTATTAAAAAGGGTATTTTTGGAGATGGACAGGCAGGCTGTAGGGGAGGAGGTAGGCCTGTATTTTGAACTTAAAAACTCAAATGGGTTTTTGGGTTCAAAATGTGTATTTTTCCCTTATGCTGCTATCCTTTAATAATCCATAATTTTTGGGCCAGTGAGTCTAATTACTTGGCGACATAATAACAGTATGAGTGCATGGTTTGGGAAAAATAGATGCAGAAGGACAAATGGATGAAAGGATGGCCGCATCTGGCAACTTTACTGTTTGCTTTTTTTCAATGCAAAGGAGGAGCGAATAATTATTAAAAAGGGTATTTTTGGAGATGGACAGGCAGGCTGTAGGGGAGGAGGTAGGCCTGTATTTTGAACTTAAAAACTCAAATGGGTTTTTGGCTTCAAAATGTGTATTTTTCACTAATGCTGCTATCCTTTTATAATCCATAATTTTTGGGCCAGGTAGTCTAATTACTTGGCGACATAATAACAGTATGAGCGCATGGTTTGGGAAAATAGATGCAGAAGGACAAATGGATGAAAGGATGGCCGCATCTGGCAACTTTACTGTTTGCTTTTTTTCAATGCAAAGGAGGAGCGTATAATTATTAAAAAGGGTATTTTTGGAGATGGACAGGCAGGCTGTAGGGGAGGAGGTAGGCCTGTATTTTGAACTTAAAAACTCAAATGGGTTTTTGGGTTCAAAATGTGTATTTTTCCCTTATGCTGCTATCCTTTTATAATCCATAATTTTGGGGCCAGGTTGTTCGATAACTTGGCAAAGTGAAAACAGTATGAGTGTATGATAGTTTGGGAACATAGGTGTAGAAGCACAAATCGATGAAAGGATAGCAGCATATGGCAACTTAACTGTTTTCCAAAGCAAACGAAGAGTGTATAATTATTAAAAACTTTATTTTTGGAGATGGACAGGCAGGCTGTAGGGGAGGAGGTAGGCCTGTATTTTGAACTTAAAAACTCAAATGGGTTTTTGGCTTCAAAATGTGTATTTTTCACTAATGCTGCTATCCTTTTATAATCCATAATTTTTGGGCCAGGTAGTCTAATTACTTGGCGACATAATAACAGTATGAGCGCATGGTTTGGGAAAATAGATGCAGAAGGACAAATGGATGAAAGGATGGCCGCATCTGGCAACTTTACTGTTTGCTTTTTTTCAATGCAAAGGAGGAGCGTATAATTATTAAAAAGGGTATTTTTGGAGATGGACAGGCAGGCTGTAGGGGAGGAGGTAGGCCTGTATTTTGAACTTAAAAACTCAAATGGGTTTTTGGGTTCAAAATGTGTATTTTTCACTAATGCTGCTATCCTTTTATAATCCATAATTTTTGGGCCAGGTAGTCTAATTACTTGGCGACATAATAACAGTATGAGTGCATGGTTTGGGAAAATAGATGCAGAAGGACAAATGGATGAAAGGATGGCCGCATCTGGCAACTTTATTGTTTGCTTTTTTTCAATGCAAAGGAGGAGCGTATAATTATTAAAAAGGGTATTTTTGGAGATGGACAGGCAGGCTGTAGGGGAGGAGGTAGGCCTGTATTTTGAACTTAAAAACTCAAATGGGTTTTTGGGATCAAAATGTGTATTTTTCCCTTATGCTGCTATCCTTTTATAATCCATAATTTTTGGGCCAGGTAGTCTAATTACTTGGCGACATAATAACAGTATGAGTGCATGGTTTGGGAAAATAGATGCAGAAGGACAAATGGATGAAAGGATGGCCGCATCTGGCAACTTTACTGTTTGCTTTTTTTCAATGCAAAGGAGGAGCGTATAATTATTAAAAAGGGTATTTTTGGAGATGGACAGGCAGGCTGTAGGGGTGGAGGTAGGCCTGTATTTTGAACTTAAAAACTCAAATGGGTTTTTGGGTTCAAAATGTGTATTTTTCCCTTATGCTGCTATCCTTTTATAATCCATAATTTTGGGGCCAGGTTGTCCGATAACTTGGCAAAGTGAAAACAGTATGAGTGTATGATGGTTTGGGAACATAGGTGTAGAAGCACAAATCGATGAAAGGATAGCAGCATATGGCAACTTAACTGTTTGTTTTCCAAAGCAAACGAAGAGTGTATAATTATTAAAAACTTTATTTTTGGAGATGGACAGGCAGGCTGTAGGGGAGGAGGTAGGCCTGTATTTTGAACTTAAAAACTCAAATGGGTTTTTGGCTTCAAAATGTGTATTTTTCACTAATGCTGCTATCCTTTTATAATCCATAATTTTTGGGCCAGGTAGTCTAATTACTTGGCGACATAATAACAGTATGAGTGCATGGTTTGGGAAAATAGATGCAGAAGGACAAATGGATGAAAGGATGGCCGCATCTGGCAACTTTATTGTTTGCTTTTTTTCAATGCAAAGGAGGAGCGTATAATTATTAAAAAGGGTATTTTTGGAGATGGACAGGCAGGCTGTAGGGGAGGAGGTAGGCCTGTATTTTGAACTTAAAAACTCAAATGGGTTTTTGGGTTCAAATTTGTATTTTTAACTAATGCTGCTATCCTTTTATAATCCATAATTTTTGGGCCAGGTAGTCTAATTACTTGGCGACATAATAACAGTATGAGTGCATGGTTTGGGAAAATAGATGCAGAAGGACAAATGGATGAAAGGATGCCCGCATTTGGCAACTTTACTGTTTGCTTTTTTTCAATCCAAAGGAGGAGTGTATAATTATTAAAAATGGTATTTTTGGAGATGGACAGGCAGGCTGTAGGGGAGGAGGTAGGCCTGTATTTTGAACTTAAAAACTCAAATGGGTTTTTGGGTTCAAAATGTGTATTTTTCCCTTATGCTGCTATCCTTTAATAATCCATAATTTTTGGGCCAGTGAGTCTAATTACTTGGCGACATAATAACAGTATGAGTGCATGGTTTGGGAAAAATAGATGCAGAAGGACAAATGGATGAAAGGATGGCCGCATCTGGCAACTTTACTGTTTGCTTTTTTTCAATGCAAAGGAGGAGCGTATAATTATTAAAAAGGGTATTTTTGGAGATGGACAGGCAGGCTGTAGGGGAGGAGGTAGGCCTGTATTTTGAACTTAAAAACTCAAATGGGTTTTTGGGTTCAAAATGTGTATTTTTCACTAATGCTGCTATTCTTTTATAATCCATAATTTTTGGGCCAGGTAGTCTAATTACTTGGCGACATAATAACAGTATGAGTGCATGGTTTGGGAAAATAGATGCAGAAGGACAAATGGATGAAAGGATTGCCGCATCTGGCAACTTTATTGTTTGCTTTTTTTCAATGCAAAGGAGGAGCGTATAATTATTAAAAAGGATATTTTTGGAGATGGACAGGCAGGCTGTAGGGGTGGAGGTAGGCCTGTATTTTGAACTTAAAAACTCAAATGGGTTTTTGGGTTCAAAATGTGTATTTTTCCCTTATGCTGCTATCCTTTTATAATCCATAATTTTGGGGCCAGGTTGTCCGATAACTTGGCAAAGTGAAAACAGTATGAGTGTATGATGGTTTGGGAACATAGGTGTAGAAGCACAAATCGATGAAAGGATAGCAGCATATGGCAACTTAACTATTTGCTTTTCCAAAGCAAATGAAGAGTGCATAATTATTAAAACAGGGTATTTTTGGAGATGGACAGGCAGGCTGATGGGGAGGAGGTAGGCCTGGATTTTGAACTTAAAAACTCAAATGGGTTTTTGGGTTCAAAATGTGTATTTTTTCCCTTATGCTGCTATCCTTTTATAATCCATAATTTTGGGGCCAGGTTGTCCGATAACTTAGCAAAGTGAAAACAGTATCAGTGTTTGATGGTTACCCCTGCTATCGGCGCTGCTGCCCCTTCTCTCCCCCTGGCTATCAGTGCCGCTGCCCCATTGCCGGCGCCGATAGCCAGGGGTAGAGAAACGGCGCCGGCAATGGGGCAGCGTCGTCGACAGACAGGGGGAAAGAAGAGGCAGCGGCACCCATTGCTGGCGCCGCTGCCCCGTGTCCTCCCACCAGAGGCCTGAAGCAGCACGGACCTGACCCCGGCAACAGGGTAATTATACAACTAGGGATGGGGGAGGCAACGGGGCAGCGGCACCGGCAATGGGTGCCGCTGCCCCTTATCCCCCCCTGGCTATCGGTGCCGTTGCCCCATTGCCGGCGCCGCTTCTCTCCCCCTGTATTTTGAACTTAAAAACTCAAATGGATTTTTGGCTTCAAAATGTGTATTTTTCACTAATGCTGCTATCCTTTTATAATCCATAATTTTTGGGCCAGGTAGTCTAATTACTTGGCGACATAATAACAGTATGAGTGCATGGTTTGGGAAAATAGATGCAGAAGGACAAATGGATGAAAGGATGGCCGCATCTGGCAACTTTACTGTTTGCTTTTTTTCAATGCAAAGGAAGAGCGTATAATTATTAAAAAGGGTATTTTTGGAGATGGACAGGCAGGCTGTAGGGGAGGAGGTAGGCCTGTATTTTGAACTTAAAAACTCAAATGGGTTTTTGGGTTCAAAATGTGCATTTTTCCCTTATGCTGCTATCCTTTTATAATCCATAATTTTGGGGCCAGGTTGTTCGATAACTTGGCAAAGTGAAAACAGTATGAGTGTATGATGGTTTGGGAACATAGGTGTAGAAGCACAAATCGATAAAAGGATAGCAGCATATGGCAACTTAACTGTTTGTTTTCCAAAGCAAACAAAGAGTGTATAATTATTAAAAACTGTATTTTTGGAGATGGACAGGCAGGCTGTAGGGGAGGAGGTAGGCCTGTATTTTGAACTTAAAAACTCAAATGGGTTTTTGGCTTCAAAATGTGTATTTTTCACTAATGCTGCTATCCTTTTATAATCCATAATTTTTGGGCCAGGTAGTCTAATTACTTGGCGACATAATAACAGTATGAGTGCATGGTTTGGGAAAATAGATGCAGAAGGACAAATGGATGAAAGGATGGCCGCATCTGGCAACTTTACTGTTTGCTTTTTTTCAATGCAAAGGAGGAGCGTATAATTATTAAAAAGGGTATTTTTGGAGATGGACAGGCAGGCTGTAGGGGAGGAGGTAGGCCTGTATTTTGAACTTAAAAACTCAAATGGGTTTTTGGGTTCAAAATGTGTATTTTTCCCTTATGCTGCTATCCTTTTATAATCCATAATTTTGGGGCCAGGTAGTCTAATTACTTGGCGACATAATAACAGTATGAGTGCATGGTTTGGGAAAATAGATGCAGAAGGACAAATGGATGAAAGAATGGCCGCATCTGGCAACTTTACTGTTTGCTTTTTTTCAATGCAAAGGAGGAGCGTATAATTATTAAAAAGGGTATTTTTGGAGATGGACAGGCAGGCTGTAGGGGAGGAGGTAGGCCTGTATTTTGAACTTAAAAACTCAAATGGGTTTTTGGGTTCAAAATGTGTATTTTTCCCTTATGCTGCTATCCTTTAATAATCCATAATTTTTGGGCCAGTGAGTCTAATTACTTGGCGACATAATAACAGTATGAGTGCATGGTTTGGGAAAAATAGATGCAGAAGGACAAATGGATGAAAGGATGGCCGCATCTGGCAACTTTACTGTTTGCTTTTTTTCAATGCAAAGGAGGAGCGTATAATTATTAAAAAGGGTATTTTTGGAGATGGACAGGCAGGCTGTAGGGGAGGAGGTAGGCCTGTATTTTGAACTTAAAAACTCAAATGGGTTTTTGGGTTCAAAATGTGTATTTTTCCCTTATGCTGCTATCCTTTTATAATCCATAATTTTGGGGCCAGGTTGTCCGATAACTTAGCAATGTGAAAACAGTATCAGTGTTTGATGGTTACCCCTGCTATCGGCGCTGCTGCCCCTTCTCTCCCCCTGGCTATCAGTGCCGCTGCCCCATTGCCGGCGCCGATAGCCAGGGGTAGAGAAACGGCGCCGGCAATGGGGCAGCGTCGTCGACAGACAGGGGGAAAGAAGAGGCAGCGGCACCCATTGCTGGCGCCGCTGCCCCGTGTCCTCCCACCAGAGGCCTGAAGCAGCACGGACCTGACCCCGGCAACAGGGTAATTATACAACTAGGGATGGGGGAGGCAACGGGGCAGCGGCACCGGCAATGGGTGCCGCTGCCCCTTATCCCCCCCTGGCTATCGGTGCCGTTGCCCCATTGCCGGCGCCGCTTCTCTCCCCCTGTATTTTGAACTTAAAAACTCAAATGGATTTTTGGCTTCAAAATGTGTATTTTTCACTAATGCTGCTATCCTTTTATAATCCATAATTTTTGGGCCAG
Organism: Hyla sarda; assembly: GCF_029499605.1. NCBI lineage: Eukaryota > Metazoa > Chordata > Amphibia > Anura > Hylidae > Hyla > Hyla sarda. Next base: position 81,411,915 of record NC_079199.1, on the reverse strand, counting down.
GTAGTCTAATTACTTGGCGACATAATAACAGTATGAGTGCATGGTTTGGGAAAATAGATGCAGAAGGACAAATGGATGTAAGGATGGCCGCATCTGGCAACTTTACTGTTTGCTTTTTTTCAATGCAAAGGAGGAGCGTATAATTATTAAAAAGGGTATTTTTGGAGATGGACAGGCAGGCTGTAGGGGAGGAGGTAGGCCTGTATTTTGAACTTAAAAACTCAAATGGGTTTTTGGGTTCAAAATGTGCATTTTTCCCTTATGCTGCTATCCTTTTATAATCCATAATTTTGGGGCCAGGTTGTTCGATAACTTGGCAAAGTGAAAACAGTATGAGTGTATGATGGTTTGGGAACATAGGTGTAGAAGCACAAATCGATAAAAGGATAGCAGCATATGGCAACTTAACTGTTTGTTTTCCAAAGCAAACAAAGAGTGTATAATTATTAAAAACTGTATTTTTGGAGATGGACAGGCAGGCTGTAGGGGAGGAGGTAGGCCTGTATTTTGAACTTAAAAACTCAAATGGGTTTTTGGCTTCAAAATGTGTATTTTTCACTAATGCTGCTATCCTTTTATAATCCATAATTTTTGGGCCAGGTAGTCTAATTACTTGGCGACATAATAACAGTATGAGTGCATGGTTTGGAAAAATAGATGCAGAAGGACAAATGGATGAAAGGATGGCCGCATCTGGCAACTTTACTGTTTGCTTTTTTTCAATGCAAAGGAGGAGCGTATAATTATTAAAAAGGGTATTTTTGGAGATGGACAGGCAGGCTGTAGGGGAGGAGGTAGGCCTGTATTTTGAACTTAAAAACTCAAATGGGTTTTTGGGTTCAAAATGTGTATTTTTCCCTTATGCTGCTATCCTTTTATAATCCATAATTTTGGGGCCAGGTAGTCTATTTACTTGGCGACATAATAACAGTATGAGTGCATGGTTTGGGAAAATAGATGCAGAAGGACAAATGGATGAAAGAATGGCCGCATCTGGCAACTTTACTGTTTGCTTTTTTTCAATGCAAAGGAGGAGCGTATAATTATTAAAAAGGGTATTTTTGGAGATGGACAGGCAGGCTGTAGGGGAGGAGGTAGGCCTGTATTTTGAACTTAAAAACTCAAATGGGTTTTTGGGTTCAAAATGTGTATTTTTCCCTTATGCTGCTATCCTTTAATAATCCATAATTTTTGGGCCAGTGAGTCTAATTACTTGGCGACATAATAACAGTATGAGTGCATGGTTTGGGAAAAATAGATGCAGAAGGACAAATGGATGAAAGGATGGCCGCATCTGGCAACTTTACTGTTTGCTTTTTTTCAATGCAAAGGAGGAGCGTATAATTATTAAAAAGGGTATTTTTGGAGATGGACAGGCAGGCTGTAGGGGAGGAGGTAGGCCTGTATTTTGAACTTAAAAACTCAAATGGGTTTTTGGGTTCAAAATGTGTATTTTTCCCTTATGCTGCTATCCTTTTATAATCCATAATTTTGGGGCCAGGTTGTCCGATAACTCAGCAAAGTGAAAACAGTATGAGTGCCCCTTCTCTCCCCCTGGCTATCAGTGCCGCTGCCCCATTGCCGGCGCCGATAGCCAGGGGTAGAGAAACGGCGCCGGCAATGGGGCAGCGTCGTCGACAGACAGGGGCAAAGAAGAGGCAGCGGCACCCATTGCTGGCGCCGCTGCCCCGTGTCCCCCCACCGGAGGCCTGAAGCAGCACGGACCCGACCCCGGCAACAGGGTAATTATACAACTAGGGATAGGGAGGCAACGGGGCAGCGGCACCGGCAATGGGTGCCACTGCCCCTTATCCCCCCCTGGCTATCGGTGCCGTTGCCCCATTGCCGGCGCCTCTTCTCTCCCCCTGTATTTTGAACTTAAAAACTCAAATGGGTTTTTGGCTTCAAAATGTGTATTTTTCACTAATGCTGCTATCCTTTTATAATCCATAATTTTTGGGCCAGGTAGTCTAATTACTTGGCGACATAATAACGGTATGAGTGCACTGTTTGGGAAAATAGATGCAGAAGGACAAATGGATGAAAGGATGGCCGCATCTGGCAACTTTATTGTTTGCTTTTTTTTCAATGCAAAGGAGGAGCGTATAATTATTAAAAAGGGTATTTTTGGAGATGGACAGGCAGGCTGTAGGGGAGGAGGTAGGCCTGTATTTTGAACTTAAAAACTCAAATGGGTTTTTGGGTTCAAAATGTGTATTTTTCCCTTATGCTGCTATCCTTTTATAATCCATAATTTTTGGGCCAGGTAGTCTAATTACTTGGCGACATAATAACAGTATAAGTGCATGGTTTGGGAAAATAGATGCAGAAGGACAAATGGATGAAAGGATGGCCGCATCTGGCAACTTTATTGTTTGCTTTTTTTCAATGCAAAGGAGGAGCGTATAATTATTAAAAAGGGTATTTTTGGAGATGGACAGGCAGGCTGTAGGGGAGGAGGTAGGCCTGTATTTTGAACTTAAAAACTCAAATGGGTTTTTGGGTTCAAAATGTGTATTTTTCCCTTATGCTGCTATCCTTTTATAATCCATAATTTTTGGGCCAGGTAGTCTAATTACTTGGCGACATAATAACAGTATGAGTGCATGGTTTGGTAAAATAGATGCAGAAGGACAAATGGATGAAAGGATGGCCGCATCTGGCAACTTTATTGTTTGCTTTTTTTCAATGCAAAGGAGGAGCGTATAATTATTAAAAAGGGTATTTTTGGAGATGGACAGGCAGGCTGTAGGGGAGGAGGTAGGCCTGTATTTTGAACTTAAAAACTCAAATGGGTTTTTGGGTTCAAAATGTGTATTTTTCCCTTATGCTGCTATCCTTTTATAATCCATAATTTTTGGGCCAGGTAGTCTAATTACTTGGCGACATAATAACAGTATGAGTGCATGGTTTGGGAAAATAGATGCAGAAGGACAAATGGATGAAAGGATGGCCGCATCTGGCAACTTTACTGTTTGCTTTTTTTCAATGCAAAGGAGGAGCGTATAATTATTAAAAAGGGTATTTTTGGAGATGGACAGGCAGGCTGTAGGGGTGGAGGTAGGCCTGTATTTTGAACTTAAAAACTCAAATGGGTTTTTGGGTTCAAAATGTGTATTTTTCCCTTATGCTGCTATCCTTTTATAATCCATAATTTTGGGGCCAGGTTGTCCGATAACTTAGCAAAGTGAAAACAGTATGAGTGCCCCTTCTCTCCCCCTGGCTATCAGTGCCGCTGCCCCATTGACGGCGCCGATAGCCAGGGGTAGAGAAACGGCGCCGGCAATGGGGCAGCATCGTCGACAGACAGGGGGAAAGAAGAGGCAGCGGCACCCATTGCTGGCGCCGCTGCCCCGTGTCCCCCCACCGGAGGCCTGAAGCAGCACGAACCCGACCCCGGCAACAGGGTAATTATACAACTAGGGATGGGGGAGGCAACGGGGCAGCGGCACCGGCAATGGGTGCCGCTGCCCCTTATCCCCCCCTGGCTATCGGTGCCGTTGCCCCATTGCCGGCGCCTCTTCTCTCCCCCTGTATTTTGAACTTAAAAACTCAAATGGGTTTTTCGCTTCAAAATGTGTATTTTTCACTAATGCTGCTATCCTTTTATAATCCATAATTTTTGGGCCAGGTAGTCTAATTACTTGGCGACATAATAACGGTATGAGTGCATGGTTTGGGAAAATAGATGCAGAAGGACAAATGGATGAAAGGATGGCCACATCTGGCAACTTTATTGTTTGCTTTTTTTCAATGCAAAGGAGGAGCGTATAATTATTAAAAAGGGTATTTTTGGAGATGGACAGGCAGGCTGTAGGGGAGGAGGTAGGCCTGTATTTTGAACTTAAAAACTCAAATGGGTTTTTGGGTTCAAAATGTGTATTTTTCCCTTATGCTGCTATCCTTTTATAATCCATAATTTTGGGGCCAGGTAGTCTAATTACTTGGCGACATAATAACAGTATGAGTGCATGGTTTGGGAAAATAGATGCAGAAGGACAAATGGATGAAAGGATGCCCGCATCTGGCAACTTTACTGTTTGCTTTTTTTCAATGCAAAGGAGGAGCGTATAATTATTAAAAAGGGTATTTTTGGAGATGGACAGGCAGGCTGTAGGGGAGGAGGTAGGCCTGTATTTTGAACTTAAAAACTCAAATGGGTTTTTGGGTTCAAAATGTGTATTTTTCCCTTATGCTGCTATTCTTTAATAATCCATAATTTTTGGGCCAGTGAGTCTAATTACTTGGCGACATAATAACAGTATGAGTGCATGGTTTGGGAAAAATAGATGCAGAAGGACAAATGGATGAAAGGATGGCCGCATCTGGCAACTTTACTGTTTGCTTTTTTTCAATGCAAAGGAGGAGCGTATAATTATTAAAAAGGGTATTTTTGGAGATGGACAGGCAGGCTGTAGGGGAGGAGGTAGGCCTGTATTTTGAACTTAAAAACTCAAATGGGTTTTTTGGGTTCAAAATGTGTATTTTTCACTAATGCTGCTATCCTTTTATAATCCATAATTTTTGGGCCAGGTAGTCTAATTACTTGGCGACATAATAACAGTATGAGTGCATGGTTTGGGAAAATAGATGCAGAAGGACAAATGGATGAAAGGATGGCCGCATCTGGCAACTTTACTGTTTGCTTTTTTTCAATGCAAAGGAGGAGCGTATAATTATTAAAAAGGGTATTTTTGGAAATGGACAGGCAGGCTGTAGGGGAGGAGGTAGGCCTGTATTTTGAACTTAAAAACTCAAATGGGTTTTTGGGTTCAAAATGTGTATTTTTCACTAATGCTGCTATCCTTTTATAATCCATAATTTTTGGGCCAGGTAGTCTAATTACTTGGCGACATAATAACAGTATGAGTGCATGTTTTGGGAAAATAGATGCAGAAGGACAAATGGATGAAAGGATGGCCGCATCTGGCAACTTTACTGTTTGCTTTTTTTCAATGCAAAGGAGGAGCGTATAATTATTAAAAAGGGTATTTTTGGAAATGGACAGGCAGGCTGTAGGGGAGGAGGTAGGCCTGTATTTTGAACTTAAAAACTCAAATGGGTTTTTGGGTTCAAAATGTGTATTTTTCCCTTATGCTGCTATCCTTTTATAATCCATAATTTTGGGGCCAGGTAGTCTAATTACTTGGCGACATAATAACAGTATGAGTGCATGGTTTGGGAAAATAGATGCAGAAGGACAAATGGATGAAAGGATGCCCGCATCTGGCAACTTTACTGTTTGCTTTTTTTCAATGCAAAGGAGGAGCGTATAATTATTAAAAAGGGTATTTTTGGAAATGGACAGGCAGGCTGTAGGGGAGGAGGTAGGCCTGTATTTTGAACTTAAAAACTCAAATGGGTTTTTGGGTTCAAAATGTGTATTTTTCACTAATGCTGCTATCCTTTTATAATCCATAATTTTTGGGCCAGGTAGTCTAATTACTTGGCGACATAATAACAGTATGAGTGCATGTTTTGGGAAAATAGATGCAGAAGGACAAATGGATGAAAGGATGGCCGCATCTGGCAACTTTACTGTTTGCTTTTTTTCAATGCAAAGGAAGAGCGTATAATTATTAAAAAGGGTATTTTTGGAAATGGACAGGCAGGCTGTAGGGGAGGAGGTAGGCCTGTATTTTGAACTTAAAAACTCAAATGGGTTTTTGGGTTCAAAATGTGTATTTTTCCCTTATGCTGCTATCCTTTTATAATCCATAATTTTGGGGCCAGGTAGTCTAATTACTTGGCGACATAATAACAGTATGAGTGCATGGTTTGGGAAAATAGATGCAGAAGGACAAATGGATGAAAGGATGCCCGCATCTGGCAACTTTACTGTTTGCTTTTTTTCAATGCAAAGGAGGAGCGTATAATTATTAAAAAGGGTATTTTTGGAGATGGACAGGCAGGCTGTAGGGGAGGAGGTAGGCCTGTATTTTGAACTTAAAAACTCAAATGGGTTTTTGGGTTCAAAATGTGTATTTTTCCCTTATGCTGCTATTCTTTAATAATCCATAATTTTTGGGCCAGTGAGTCTAATTACTTGGCGACATAATAACAGTATGAGTGCATGGTTTGGGAAAAATAGATGCAGAAGGACAAATGGATGAAAGGATGGCCGCATCTGGCAACTTTACTGTTTGCTTTTTTTCAATGCAAAGGAGGAGCGTATAATTATTAAAAAGGGTATTTTTGGAGATGGACAGGCAGGCTGTAGGGGAGGAGGTAGGCCTGTATTTTGAACTTAAAAACTCAAATGGGTTTTTTGGGTTCAAAATGTGTATTTTTCACTAATGCTGCTATCCTTTTATAATCCATAATTTTTGGGCCAGGTAGTCTAATTACTTGGCGACATCATAACAGTATGAGTGCATGGTTTGGGAAAATAGATGCAGAAGGACAAATGGATGAAAGGATGGCCGCATCTGGCAACTTTACTGTTTGCTTTTTTTCAATGCAAAGGAGGAGCGTATAATTATTAAAAAGGGTATTTTTGGAGATGGACAGGCAGGCTGTAGGGGAGGAGGTAGGCCTGTATTTTGAACTTAAAAACTCAAATGGGTTTTTGGGTTCAAAATGTGTATTTTTCACTAATGCTGCTATCCTTTTATAATCCATAATTTTTGGGCCAGGTAGTCTAATTACTTGGCGACATAATAACAGTATGAGTGCATGGTTTGGGAAAATAGATGCAGAAGGACAAATGGATGAAAGGATGGCCGCATCTGGCAACTTTATTGTTTGCTTTTTTTCAATGCAAAGGAGGAGCGTATAATTATTAAAAAGGGTATTTTTGGAGATGGACAGGCAGGCTGTAGGGGAGGAGGTAGGCCTGTATTTTGAACTTAAAAACTCAAATGGGTTTTTGGGTTCAAAATGTGTATTTTTCACTAATGCTGCTATCCTTTTATAATCCATAATTTTTGGGCCAGGTAGTCTAATTACTTGGCGACATAATAACAGTATGAGTGCATGGTTTCGGAAAATAGGTGCAGAAGGACAAATGGATGAAAGGATGGCTGCATATGGCAACTTTACTGTTTGCTTTTTTTCAATGCAAAGGAGGAGCGTAAAATTATTAAAAAGGGTATATTTGGAGATGGACAGGCAGGCTAAAGGTGAGGACGTAGGCCTGTATTTTGAATGGGTTTTTGGTTCAAAAAGTGTATTTTTCCCTTATGCTGCTATCCTTTTAAAATCCATAATTTTGGGGCTAGGTACTCCGATAACTTGTTAAGTGAGAACAGTATGAGTGTATGATGGTTTTGGAACATAGATGTTGAAGCACAATTCGATGAAAGGATGGCCGCATATGGCAACTTTACTGTTTGCTTTTTTTCAATGCAAAGGAGGAGCGTTTAATTATTAAAAAAAGGTATTTTTGGAGATGGACAGGCAGGCTGTAGGGGAGGAGGTAGGCCTGTATTTTAAACTTAAAAACTCAAATGAGTTTTTGGGTTCAAAATGTGTATTTTTCCCTTATGCTGCTATCCTTTTATAATCCATCATTTTGGGGCCAGGTAGTCTAATTACTTGGCGACATAATAACAGTATGAGTGCATGGTTTGGGAAAATAGATGCAGAAGGACAAATGGATGAAAGGATGGCCGCATCTGGCAACTTTACTGTTTGCTTTTTTTCAATGCAAAGGAGGAGCGTAAAATTATTAAAAAGGGTATATTTGGAGATGGACAGGCAGGCTAAAGGTGAGGACGTAGGCCTGTATTTTGAATGGGTTTTTGGTTCAAAAAGTGTATTTTTCCCTTATGCTGCTATCCTTTTAAAATCCATAATTTTGGGGCTAGGTACTCCGATAACTTGTTAAGTGAGAACAGTATGAGTGTATGATGGTTTTGGAACATAGGTGTTGAAGCACAATTCGATGAAAGGATGGCCGCATATGGCAACTTTACTGTTTGCTTTTTTTCAATGCAAAGGAGGAGCGTTTAATTATTAAAAAAGGTATTTTTGGAGATGGACAGGCAGGCTGTAGGGGAGGAGGTAGGCCTGTATTTTAAACTTAAAAACTCAAATGAGTTTTTGGGTTCAAAATGTGTATTTTTCCCTTATGCTGCTATCCTTTTATAATCCATCATTTTGGGGCCAGGTAGTCTAATTACTTGGCGACATAATAACAGTATGAGTGCATGGTTTGGGAAAATAGATGCAGAAGGACAAATGGATGAAAGGATGGCCGCATCTGGCAACTTTACTGTTTGCTTTTTTTCAATGCAAAGGAGGAGCGTATAATTATTAAAAAGGGTATTTTTGGAGATGGACAGGCAGGCTGTAGGGGAGGAGGTAGGCCTGTATTTTGAACTTAAAAACTCAAATGGGTTTTTGGGTTCAAAATGTGTATTTTTCACTAATGCTGCTATCCTTTTATAATCCATAATTTTGGGGCCAGGTTGTCCGATAACTTAGCAAAGTGAAAACAGTATGAGTGTATGATGGTTACCCCTGCTATCGGCGCTGCTGCCCCTTCTCTCCCCCTGGCTATCAGTGCCGCTGCCCCATTGCCGGCGCCGATAGCCAGAGGTAGAGAAACGGCGCCGGCAATGGGGCAGCGTCGTCGACAGACAGGGGGAAAGAAGAGGCAGTGGCACCCATTGCTGGCGCCGCTGCCCCGTGTCCTCCGCCTCCCCGGTTGTATAATTACCTGTTGCTGGGGTCGGGTCAGCGCTGCTTCAGGCCTCCGGTGTGCATTCCCTGTGTCGTTGCTATGCTTTGCATGGCGCGGCGCAATGACGAGAGACGTCACTCGTCATTGCGTCTCGCAACGCATAGCAATGATGCAGGGGACGCACACCGGAGGCCTGAAGCAGCACGGACCCGACCCCGGCAACAGGGTTATTATACTACTAGGGATGGGGGAGGCAACGGGGCAGCGGCGCCGGCAATGGGTGCCACTGCCCCTTATCCCCCCCTGGCTATCGGTGCCGTTGCCCCATTGCCGGCGCCGCTTCTCTCCCCCTGGCTATCGGCACTGGCAATGGGACAGCGGCACCGATAGCCAGGGGGAGAGAAGGGGAAGCGGCGCCGATAGCAGGGGGAGAGAAGCGGCGGTAGCAGGGCTCTAGACCCCAGAAAAGGCAGGGGGAGAGAAGCAGGCAGCGATGGCCTCTCTCCCCCTGCCTTTCCTGGGGGCTCTGTGGGGTGAGAAGCAGTGTATCGGGGTATACACATGCACACACACGCACCCTCATTTTATGAAGGATATTTGGGTAAAAAACTTTTTTTACCCAAATATCCTTGGTAAAATGGGGGTGCGTGTTATAGGCCGGTGCGTGGTACACCCCGATAAATACGGTAATTTTCCCTTATGCTGCTACCCTTTTATAATCCATAATTTTTGGGCCAGGTAGTGTAATAACTTGGCAACATGATAACAGTATGAGTGCATGGTTTCGGAAAATAGGTGCCGGAAAATAGGTGTAGAAGGACAAATGGATGAAAGGATGGCTGCATATGGCAACTTTACTGTTTGCTTTTTTTCAATGCAAAGGAGGAGCGTATAATTATTAAAAAGGGTATTTTTGGAGATGGACAGGCAGGCTGTAGGGGAGGAGGTAGGCCTGTATTTTGAACTTAAAAACTCAAATGGGTTTTTGGGTTCAAAATGTGTATTTTTCCCTTATGCTGCTATCCTTTTATAATCCATAATTTTGGGGCCAGGTTGTCCGATAACTTGGCAAAGTGAAAACAAAATGAGTGTATGATGGTTTGGGAACATAGGTGTAGAAGCACAAATCGATGAAAGGATAGCAGCATATGGCAACTTAACTGTTTGTTTGTTTTTCCAAAGCAAATGAAGAGTGCATAATTATTAAAAACAGGGTATTTTTGGAGATGGACAGGCAGGCTGATGGGGAGGAGGTAGGCCTGTATTTTGAACTTAAAAACTCAAATGGGTTTTTGGGTTCAAAATGTGTATTTTTCCCTTATGCTGCTATCCTTTTATAATCCATAATTTTGGGGCCAGGTTGTCCGATAACTTGGCAAAGTGAAAACAGTATGATTGTATGATGGTTACCCCTGCTATTGGCGCTGCTGTCCCTTCTCTCCCCCTGGCTATCAGAGACGCTGCCCCATTGCCGGCGCCGATAGCCAGGGGGAGAGAAACGACGCCGGCAATGGGGCAGCGGCGTCGACTGACAGGGGGAAAGAAGTGGCAGCGGCACCCATTGCCGGTGCCGCTGCCCCGTTGCCTCCACCATCCCCGGTTTTATAATTACCTGTTGCTGGGGTCGGGTCAGCACTGCTTCAGGCCTCCGGTGTGCATTCCCTGCGTCGTTGCTATGCTTTGCATGGCGCGGCGCAATGACGAGAGTAGTCACTCGTCATTGCGTCTCGCAACGCATAGCAATGATGCAGGGGACGCACACCGGAGGCCTGAAGCAGCGCGTTCCCGACCCCGGCAACAGATAATTATACAACTAGGGATGGGGTAGGCAACGGGGCAGCGGCGCCGGCAATGGGTGCCGCTGCCCCTTATCTCCTCCTGGCTATCGATGTCGCTGCCCCATTGCCGGCGCCGCTTCTCTCCCCCTGGCAATCGGTGCTGGCAATGGGACAGCAGCACCGATAGCCAGGGGGAGAGAAGGGGCAGCGGCGCCGATAGCAGGGGGAGAGAAGCGGCGGTAGCAGGGCCCTAGACCCCAGGAAAGGCAGGGGGAGAGAAGAAGGCAGCGACGGCCTCTCTTCCCCTGCCTTTCCTGGGGGCTCTGTGGGGTGAGAAGCAGTGTATCGGGGTATACACATGCACACACACGCATCCTCATTTTATGAAGGATATTTGGGTAAAAAAAATTTTTTACCCACATATCCTTTGTAAAATGAGGGTGCGTGTTATAGGCCGGTGCGTGGTACACCCCGATAAATACGGTAATTTTCCCTTATGCTGCTACCCTTTTATAATCCATAATTTTTGGGCCAGGTAGTCTAATAACTTGGCGACATGATAACAGTATGAGTGCATGGTTTTGGAAAATAGGTGCAGAAGGACAAATGGATGAAAGGATGGCTGCATATGGCAACTTTACTGTTTGCTATTTTTCAATGCAAAGGAGGAGCGTAAAATTATTAACCCCTTAAGGACGCAGGACGTAAATGTACGTCCTGGTGAGGTGGTACTTAACGCACCAGGACGTACATTTACGTCCTAAGCATAACCGCGGGCATCGGAGCGATGCCCGTGTCATGCGCGGCTGATCCCGGCTGCTGATCGCAGCCAGGGACCCGCCGGCAATGGCCGACGCCCGCGATCTCGCGGGCGTCCGCCATTAACCCCTCAGGTGCCGGGATCAATACAGATCCCGGCATCTGCGGCAGTTCGCGATTAAAATGAACGATCGGATCGCCCGCAGCGCTGCTGCGGGGATCCGATCATTCATAACGCCGCACGGAGGTCCCCTCACCTTCCTCCGTGCGGCTCCCGGCGTCTCCTGCTCTGGTCTGTGATCGAGCAGACCAGAGCAGGAGATGACCCATAATACTGATCTGTTCTATGTCCTATACATAGAACAGATCAGTATTAGCAATCATGGTATTGCTATGAATAGTCCCCTATGGGGACTATTCAAGTGTAAAAAAAAATGTAAAAAAATGTAAAAGTAAAAGTAAAAAAAAAGTGAAAAATCCCCTCCCCCAATAAAAAAGTAAAACGTCCGTTTTTTCCTATTTTACCCCCAAAAAGCGTAAAAAACATTTTTTATAGACATATTTGGTATCGCCGCGTGCGTAAATGTCCGAACTATTAAAATAAAATGTTAATGATCCCGTACGGTGAACGGCGTGAACGAAAAAAAATTAAAAAAGTCCAAAATTCCAACTTTTTTAATACATTTTATTAAAAAAAAAATTATAAAAAATTTATTAAAAGTTTTTTATATGCAAATGTGGTATCAAAAAAAAGTACAGATCATGGCGCAAAAAATGAGCCCCCATACCGCCGCTTATACGGAAAAATAAAAAAGTTATAGGTCATCAAAATAAAGGGATTATAAACGTACTAATTTGGTTAAAAAGTTTGTGATTTTTTTTAAGCGCAACAATAATATGAAAGTATATAATAATGGGTATCATTTTAATCGTATTGACCCTCAGAATAAAGAACACACGTCATTTTTACCATAAATTGTACGGCGTGAAAACGAAACCTTCCAAAATTAGCAAAATTGCGTTTTTCGTTTTAATTTCCCCACAAAAATAGTGTTTTTTGGTTGCGCCATACATTTTATGATATAATGAGTGATGTCATTACAAAGGACTACTGGTCGCGCAAAAAACAAGCCCTCATACTAGTCTGTGGATGAAAATATAAAAGAGTTATGATTTTTAGAAGGCGAGGAGGAAAAAATGAAAACGTAAAAATTAAATTGTCTGAGTCCTTAAGGCCAAAATGGGCTGAGTCCTTAAGGGGTTAAAAAGGGTATATTTGGAGATGGACAGGCAGGCTGAAGGTGAGGACGTAGGCCTGTATTTTTAAATGTTTTTTGGGTTCAAAATGTGTATTTTTCCCTTATGCTGCTATCCTTTTAAAATCCATAATTTTGGGGCTAGGTACTCCGATAACTTGTTAAAGTGAGAACAGTATGAGTGTATGATGGTTTTGGAACATAGGTGTTGAAGCACAATTCGATGAAAGGATGGCCGCATATGGCAAGTGTACTGTTTGATTTTTTTCAATGCAATGGAGGAGCTTATAATTATTAAAAAGGGTATTTTTGGAGATGGACAGGCAGGCTGTAGGGGAGGAGGTAGGCCTGTATTTTGAACTTAAAAACTCAAATGGGTTTTTGGGTTCAAAATGTGTATTTTTCCCTCATGCTGCTATCCTTTTATAATCCATAATTTTAGGGCCAGGTTGTCCGATAACTTGGCAAAGTGAAAACAGTATGAGTGTATGATGGTTTGGGAACATAGGTGTAGAAGCACAAATCGATGAAAGGATAGCAGCATATGGCAACTTAACTATTTGCTTTTCCAAAGCAAATGAAGAGTGCATAATTATTAAAACAGGGTATTTTTGGAGATGGACAGGCAGGCTGATGGGGAGGAGGTAGGCCTGGATTTTGAACTTAAAAACTCAAATGGGTTTTTGGGTTCAAAATGTGTATTTTTTCCCTTATGCTGCTATCCTTTTATAATCCATAATTTTGGGGCCAGGTTGTCCGATAACTTGGCAAATTGAAAACAGTATGAGTGTATGATGGTTTGGGAGCATAGGTGTAGAAGCACAAATCGATGAAAGGATAGCAGCATATGGCAACTTAACTGTTTGTTTTCCAAAGCAAACGAAGAGTGTATAATTATTAAAAACTTTATTTTTGGAGATGGACAGGCAGGCTGTAGGGGAGGAGGTAGGCCTGTATTTTGAACTTAAAAACTCAAATGGGTTTTTGGGTTCAAAATGTGTATTTTTCACTAATGCTGCTATCCTTTTATAATCCATAATTTTTGGGCCAGGTAGTCTAATTACTTGGCGACATAATAACAGTATGAGTGCATGGTTTGGGAAAATAGATGCAGAAGGACAAATGGATGAAAGGATGGCCGCATCTGGCAACTTTATTGTTTGCTTTTTTTCAATGCAAAGGAGGAGCGTATAATTATTAAAAAGGGTATTTTTGGAGATGGACAGGCAGGCTGTAGGGGAGGAGGTAGGCCTGTATTTTGAACTTAAAAACTCAAATGGGTTTTTGGGTTCAAAATGTGTATTTTTCACTAATGCTGCTATCCTTTTATAATCCATAATTTTTGGGCCAGGTAGTCTAATTACTTGGCGACATAATAACAGTATGAGTGCATGGTTTGGGAAAATAGATGCAGAAGGACAAATGGATGAAAGGATGGCCGCATCTGGCAACTTTATTGTTTGCTTTTTTTCAATGCAAAGGAGGAGCGTATAATTATTAAAAAGGGTATTTTTGGAGATGGACAGGCAGGCTGTAGGGGAGGAGGTAGGCCTGTATTTTGAACTTAAAAACTCAAATGGGTTTTTGGGTTCAAAATGTATATTTTTCCCTTATGCTGCTATCCTTTTATAATCCATAATTTTTGGGCCAGGTAGTCTAATTACTTGGCGACATAATAACAGTATGAGTGCATGGTTTGGGAAAATAGATGCAGAAGGACAAATGGATGAAAGGATGGCCGCATCTGGCAACTTTACTGTTTGCTTTTTTTCAATGCAAAGGAGGAGCGTATAATTATTAAAAAGGGTATTTTTGGAGATGGACAGGCAGGCTGTAGGGGTGGAGGTAGGCCTGTATTTTGAACTTAAAAACTCAAATGGGTTTTTGGGTTCAAAATGTGTATTTTTCCCTTATGCTGCTATCCTTTTATAATCCATAATTTTGGGGCCAGGTTGTCCGATAACTTGGCAAAGTGAAAACAGTATGAGTGTATGATGGTTTGGGAACATAGGTGTAGAAGCACAAATCGATGAAAGGATAGCAGCATATGGCAACTTAACTATTTGCTTTTCCAAAGCAAATGAAGAGTGCATAATTATTAAAACAGGGTATTTTTGGAGATGGACAGGCAGGCTGATGGGGAGGAGGTAGGCCTGGATTTTGAACTTAAAAACTCAAATGGGTTTTTGGGTTCAAAATGTGTATTTTTTCCCTTATGCTGCTATCCTTTTATAATCCATAAATTTGGGGCCAGGTTGTCCGATAACTTAGCAAAGTGAAAACAGTATCAGTGTTTGATGGTTACCCCTGCTATCGGCGCTGCTGCCCCTTCTCTCCCCCTGGCTATCAGTGCCGCTGCCCCATTGCCGGCGCCGATAGCCAGGGGTAGAGAAACGGCGCCGGCAATGGGGCAGCGTCGTCGACAGACAGGGGGAAAGAAGAAGCAGCGGCACCCATTGCTGGCGCCGCTGCCCCGTGTCCCCCCACCAGAGGCCTGAAGCAGCACGGACCTGACCCCGGCAACAGGGTAATTATACAACTAGGGATGGGGGAGGCAACGGGGCAGCGGCACCGGCAATGGGTGCCGCTGCCCCTTATCCCCCCCTGGCTATCGGTGCCGTTGCCCCATTGCCGGCGCCGCTTCTCTCCCCCTGTATTTTGAACTTAAAAACTCAAATGGATTTTTGGCTTCAAAATGTGTATTTTTCACTAATGCTGCTATCCTTTTATAATCCATAATTTTTGGGCCAGGTAGTCTAATTACTTGGCGACATAATAACAGTATGAGTGCATGGTTTGGGAAAATAGATGCAGAAGGACAAATGGATGAAAGGATGGCCGCATCTGGCAACTTTACTGTTTGCTTTTTTTCAATGCAAAGGAGGAGCGTATAATTATTAAAAAGGGTATTTTTGGAGATGGACAGGCAGGCTGTAGGGGAGGAGGTAGGCCTGTATTTTGAACTTAAAAACTCAAATGGGTTTTTGGGTTCAAAATGTGCATTTTTCCCTTATGCTGCTATCCTTTTATAATCCATAATTTTGGGGCCAGGTTGTTCGATAACTTGGCAAAGTGAAAACAGTATGAGTGTATGATGGTTTGGGAACATAGGTGTAGAAGCACAAATCGATGAAAGGATAGCAGCATATGGCAACTTAACTGTTTGTTTTCCAAAGCAAACGAAGAGTGTATAATTATTAAAAACTGTATTTTTGGAGATGGACAGGCAGGCTGTAGGGGAGGAGGTAGGCCTGTATTTTGAACTTAAAAACTCAAATGGGTTTTTGGCTTCAAAATGTGTATTTTTCACTAATGCTGCTATCCTTTTATAATCCATAATTTTTGGGCCAGGTAGTCTAATTACTTGGCGACATAATAACAGTATGAGTGCATGGTTTGGGAAAATAGATGCAGAAGGACAAATGGATGAAAGGATGGCCGCATCTGGCAACTTTACTGTTTGCTTTTTTTCAATGCAAAGGAGGAGCGTATAATTATTAAAAAGGGTATTTTTGGAGATGGACAGGCAGGCTGTAGGGGAGGAGGTAGGCCTGTATTTTGAACTTAAAAACTCAAATGGGTTTTTGGGTTCAAAATGTGTATTTTTCCCTTATGCTGCTATCCTTTTATAATCCATAATTTTGGGGCCAGGTAGTCTAATTACTTGGCGACATAATAACAGTATGAGTGCATGGTTTGGGAAAATAGATGCAGAAGGACAAATGGATGAAAGAATGGCCGCATCTGGCAACTTTACTGTTTGCTTTTTTTCAATGCAAAGGAGGAGCGTATAATTATTAAAAAGGGTATTTTTGGAGATGGACAGGCAGGCTGTAGGGGTGGAGGTAGGCCTGTATTTTGAACTTAAAAACTCAAATGGGTTTTTGGGTTCAAAATGTGTATTTTTCCCTTATGCTGCTATCCTTTTATAATCCATAATTTTGGGGCCAGGTTGTCCGATAACTCAGCAAAGTGAAAACAGTATGAGTGCCCCTTCTCTCCCCCTGGCTATCAGTGCCGCTGCCCCATTGCCGGCGCCGATAGCCAGGGGTAGAGAAACGGCGCCGGCAATGGGGCAGCGTCGTCGACAGACAGGGGGAAAGAAGAGGCAGCGGCACCCATTGCTGGCGCCGCTGCCCCGTGTCCCCCCACCGGAGGCCTGAAGCAGCACGGACCCGACCCCGGCAACAGGGTAATTATACAACTAGGGATGGGGGAGGCAACGGGGCAGCGGCACCGGCAATGGGTGCCGCTGCCCCTTATCCCCCCTGGCTATCGGTGCCGTTGCCCCATTGCCGGCGCCTCTTCTCTCCCCCTGTATTTTGAACTTAAAAACTCAAATGGGTTTTTGGCTTCAAAATGTGTATTTTTCACTAATGCTGCTATCCTTTTATAATCCATAATTTTTGGGCCAGGTAGTCTAATTACTTGGCGACATAATAACGGTATGAGTGCATGGTTTGGGAAAATAGATGCAGAAGGACAAATGGATGAAAGGATGGCCGCATCTGGCAACTTTATTGTTTGCTTTTTTTCAATGCAAAGGAGGAGCGTATAATTATTAAAAAGGGTATTTTTGGAGATGGACAGGCAGGCTGTAGGGGAGGAGGTAGGCCTGTATTTTGAACTTAAAAACTCAAATGGGTTTTTGGGTTCAAAATGTGTATTTTTCCCTTATGCTGCTATCCTTTTATAATCCATAATTTTTGGGCCAGGTAGTCTAATTACTTGGCGACATAATAACAGTATGAGTGCATGGTTTGGGAAAATAGATGCAGAAGGACAAATGGATGAAAGGATGGCCGCATCTGGCAACTTTATTGTTTGCTTTTTTTCAATGCAAAGGAGGAGCGTATAATTATTAAAAAGGGTATTTTTGGAGATGGACAGGCAGGCTGTAGGGGAGGAGGTAGGCCTGTATTTTGAACTTAAAAACTCAAATGGGTTTTTGGGTTCAAAATGTGTATTTTTCCCTTATGCTGCTATCCTTTTATAATCCATAATTTTTGGGCCAGGTAGTCTAATTACTTGGCGACATAATATCAGTATGAGTGCATGGTTTGGGAAAATAGATGCAGAAGGACAAATGGATGAAAGGATGGCCGCATCTGGCAACTTTACTGTTTGCTTTTTTTCAATGCAAAGGAGGAGCGTATAATTATTAAAAAGGGTATTTTTGGAGATGGACAGGCAGGCTGTAGGGGTGGAGGTAGGCCTGTATTTTGAACTTAAAAACTCAAATGGGTTTTTGGGTTCAAAATGTGTATTTTTCCCTTATGCTGCTATCCTTTTATAATCCATAATTTTGGGGCCAGGTTGTTCGATAACTTGGCAAAGTGAAAACAGTATGAGTGTATGATGGTTTGGGAACATAGGTGTAGAAGCACAAATCGATGAAAGGATAGCAGCATATGGCAACTTAACTGTTTGTTTTCCAAAGCAAACGAAGAGTGTATAATTATTAAAAACTGTATTTTTGGAGATGGACAGGCAGGCTGTAGGGGAGGAGGTAGGCCTGTATTTTGAACTTAAAAACTCAAATGGGTTTTTGGCTTCAAAATGTGTATTTTTCACTAATGCTGCTATCCTTTTATAATCCATAATTTTTGGGCCAGGTAGTCTAATTACTTGGCGACATAATAACAGTATGAGTGCATGGTTTGGGAAAATAGATGCAGAAGGACAAATGGATGAAAGGATGGCCGCATCTGGCAACTTTACTGTTTGCTTTTTTTCAATGCAAAGGAGGAGCGTATAATTATTAAAAAGGGTATTTTTGGAGATGGACAGGCAGGCTGTAGGGGAGGAGGTAGGCCTGTATTTTGAACTTAAAAACTCAAATGGGTTTTTGGGTTCAAAATGTGTATTTTTCCCTTATGCTGCTATCCTTTTATAATCCATAATTTTGGGGCCAGGTAGTCTAATTACTTGGCGACATAATAACAGTATGAGTGCATGGTTTGGGAAAATAGATGCAGAAGGACAAATGGATGAAAGAATGGCCGCATCTGGCAACTTTACTGTTTGCTTTTTTTCAATGCAAAGGAGGAGCGTATAATTATTAAAAAGGGTATTTTTGGAGATGGACAGGCAGGCTGTAGGGGTGGAGGTAGGCCTGTATTTTGAACTTAAAAACTCAAATGGGTTTTTGGGTTCAAAATGTGTATTTTTCCCTTATGCTGCTATCCTTTTATAATCCATAATTTTGGGGCCAGGTTGTCCGATAACTCAGCAAAGTGAAAACAGTATGAGTGCCCCTTCTCTCCCCCTGGCTATCAGTGCCGCTGCCCCATTGCCGGCGCCGATAGCCAGGGGTAGAGAAACGGCGCCGGCAATGGGGCAGCGTCGTCGACAGACAGGGGGAAAGAAGAGGCAGCGGCACCCATTGCTGGCGCCGCTGCCCCGTGTCCCCCCACCGGAGGCCTGAAGCAGCACGGACCCGACCCCGGCAACAGGGTAATTATACAACTAGGGATGGGGGAGGCAACGGGGCAGCGGCACCGGCAATGGGTGCCGCTGCCCCTTATCCCCCCTGGCTATCGGTGCCGTTGCCCCATTGCCGGCGCCTCTTCTCTCCCCCTGTATTTTGAACTTAAAAACTCAAATGGGTTTTTGGCTTCAAAATGTGTATTTTTCACTAATGCTGCTATCCTTTTATAATCCATAATTTTTGGGCCAGGTAGTCTAATTACTTGGCGACATAATAACGGTATGAGTGCATGGTTTGGGAAAATAGATGCAGAAGGACAAATGGATGAAAGGATGGCCGCATCTGGCAACTTTATTGTTTGCTTTTTTTCAATGCAAAGGAGGAGCGTATAATTATTAAAAAGGGTATTTTTGGAGATGGACAGGCAGGCTGTAGGGGAGGAGGTAGGCCTGTATTTTGAACTTAAAAACTCAAATGGGTTTTTGGGTTCAAAATGTGTATTTTTCCCTTATGCTGCTATCCTTTTATAATCCATAATTTTTGGGCCAGGTAGTCTAATTACTTGGCGACATAATAACAGTATGAGTGCATGGTTTGGGAAAATAGATGCAGAAGGACAAATGGATGAAAGGATGGCCGCATCTGGCAACTTTATTGTTTGCTTTTTTTCAATGCAAAGGAGGAGCGTATAATTATTAAAAAGGGTATTTTTGGAGATGGACAGGCAGGCTGTAGGGGAGGAGGTAGGCCTGTATTTTGAACTTAAAAACTCAAATGGGTTTTTGGGTTCAAAATGTGTATTTTTCCCTTATGCTGCTATCCTTTTATAATCCATAATTTTTGGGCCAGGTAGTCTAATTACTTGGCGACATAATATCAGTATGAGTGCATGGTTTGGGAAAATAGATGCAGAAGGACAAATGGATGAAAGGATGGCCGCATCTGGCAACTTTACTGTTTGCTTTTTTTCAATGCAAAGGAGGAGCGTATAATTATTAAAAAGGGTATTTTTGGAGATGGACAGGCAGGCTGTAGGGGTGGAGGTAGGCCTGTATTTTGAACTTAAAAACTCAAATGGGTTTTTGGGTTCAAAATGTGTATTTTTCCCTTATGCTGCTATCCTTTTATAATCCATAATTTTGGGGCCAGGTTGTCCGATAACTTAGCAAAGTGAAAACAGTATGAGTGCCCCTTCTCTCCCCCTGGCTATCAGTGCCGCTGCCCCATTGCCGGCGCCGATAGCCAGGGGTAGAGAAACGGCGCCGGCAATGGGGCAGCGTCGTCGACAGACAGGGGGAAAGAAGAGGCAGCGGCACCCATTGCTGGCGCCGCTGCCCCGTGTCCCCCCACCGGAGGCCTGAAGCAGCACGGACCCGACCCCGGCAACAGGGTAATTATACAACTAGGGATGGGGAGGCAACGGGGCAGCGGCACCGGCAATGGGTGCCGCTGCCCCTTATCCCCCCCTGGCTATCGGTGCCGTTGCCCCATTGCCGGCGCCTCTTCTCTCCCCCTGTATTTTGAACTTAAAAATTCAAATGGGATTTTGGCTTCAAAATGTGTATTTTTCACTAATGCTGCTATCCTTTTATAATCCATAATTTTTGGGCCAGGTAGTCTAATTACTTGGCGACATAATAACGGTATGAGTGCATGGTTTGGGAAAATAGATGCAGAAGGACAAATGGATGAAAGGATGGCCGCATCTGGCAACTTTATTGCTTGCTTTTTTTCAATGCAAAGGAGGAGCGTATAATTATTAAAAAGGGTATTTTTGGAGATGGACAGGCAGGCTGTAGGGGAGGAGGTAGGCCTGTATTTTGAACTTAAAAACTCAAATGGGTTTTTGGGTTCAAAATGTGTATTTTTCCCTTATGCTGCTATCCTTTTATAATCCATAATTTTTGGGCCAGGTAGTCTAATTACTTGGCGACATAATAACAGTATAAGTGCATGGTTTGGGAAAATAGATGCAGAAGGACAAATGGATGAAAGGATGGCCGCATCTGGCAACTTTACTGTTTGCTTTTTTTCAATGCAAAGGAGGAGCGTATAATTATTAAAAAATGTATTTTTGGAGATGGACAGGCAGGCTGTAGGGGAGGAGGTAGGCCTGTATTTTGAACTTAAAAACTCAAATGGGTTTTTGGGTTCAAAATGTGTATTTTTCCCTTATGCTGCTATCCTTTTATAATCCATCATTTTTGGGCCAGGTAGTCTAATTACTTGGCGACATAATAACAGTATAAGTGAATGGTTTGGGAAAATAGATGCAGAAGGACAAATGGATGAAAGGATGGCCGCATCTGGCAACTTTACTGTTTGCTTTTTTTCAATGCAAAGGAGGAGCGTATAATTATTAAAAAATGTATTTTTGGAGATGGACAGGCAGGCTGTAGGGGAGGAGGTAGGCCTGTATTTTGAACTTAAAAACTCAAATGGGTTTTTGGGTTCAAAATGTGTATTTTTTCCCTTATGCTGCTATCCTTTTATAATCCATAATTTTGGGGCCAGGTTGTTCGATAACTTGGCAAAGTGAAAACAGTATGAGTGTATGTATGATGGTTTGGGAACATAGGTGTAGAAGCACAAATCGATGAAAGGATAGCAGCATATGGCAACTTAACTGTTTGTTTTCCAAAGCAAACGAAGAGTGTATAATTATTAAAAACTGTATTTTTGGAGATGGACAGGCAGGCTGTAGGGGAGGAGGTAGGCCTGTATTTTGAACTTAAAAACTCAAATGGGTTTTTGGGTTCAAAATGTGTATTTTTCCCTTATGCTGCTATCCTTTTATAATCCATAATTTTGGGGCCAGGTAGTCTAATTACTTGGCGACATAATAACAGTATAAGTGCATGGTTTGGGAAAATAGATGCAGAAGGACAAATGGATGAAAGGATGGCCGCATCTGGCAACTTTATTGTTTGCTTTTTTTCAATGCAAAGGAGGAGCGTATAATTATTAAAAAGGGTATTTTTGGAGATGGACAGGCAGGCTGTAGGGGAGGAGGTAGGCCTGTATTTTGAACTTAAAAACTCAAATGGGTTTTTGGGTTCAAAATGTGTATTTTTCACTAATGCTGCTATCCTTTTATAATCCATAATTTTTGGGCCAGGTAGTCTAATTACTTGGCGACATAATAACAGTATGAGTGCATGGTTTGGGAAAATAGATGCAGAAGGACAAATGGATGAAAGGATGGCCGCATCTGGCAACTTTATTGTTTGCTTTTTTTCAATGCAAAGGAGGAGCGTATAATTATTAAAAAGGGTATTTTTGGAGATGGACAGGCAGGCTGTAGGGGAGGAGGTAGGCCTGTATTTTGAACTTAAAAACTCAAATGGGTTTTTGGGTTCAAAATGTATATTTTTCCCTTATGCTGCTATCCTTTTATAATCCATAATTTTTGGGCCAGGTAGTCTAATTACTTGGCGACATAATAACAGTATGAGTGCATGGTTTGGGAAAATAGATGCAGAAGGACAAATGGATGAAAGGATGGCCGCATCTGGCAACTTTACTGTTTGCTTTTTTTCAATACAAAGGAGGAGCGTATAATTATTAAAAAGGGTATTTTTGGAGATGGACAGGCAGGCTGTAGGGGTGGAGGTAGGCCTGTATTTTGAACTTAAAAACTCAAATGGGTTTTTGGGTTCAAAATGTGTATTTTTCCCTTATGCTGCTATCCTTTTATAATCCATAATTTTGGGGCCAGGTTGTCCGATAACTTGGCAAAGTGAAAACAGTATGAGTGTATGATGGTTTGGGAACATAGGTGTAGAAGCACAAATCGATGAAAGGATAGCAGCATATGGCAACTTAACTATTTGCTTTTCCAAAGCAAATGAAGAGTGCATAATTATTAAAACAGGGTATTTTTGGAGATGGGCAGGCAGGCTGATGGGGAGGAGGTAGGCCTGGATTTTGAACTTAAAAACTCAAATGGGTTTTTGGGTTCAAAATGTGTATTTTTTCCCTTATGCTGCTATCCTTTTATAATCCATAAATTTGGGGCCAGGTTGTCCGATAACTTAGCAAAGTGAAAACAGTATCAGTGTTTGATGGTTACCCCTGCTATCGGCGCTGCTGCCCCTTCTCTCCCCCTGGCTATCAGTGCCGCTGCCCCATTGCCGGCGCCGATAGCCAGGGGTAGAGAAACGGCGCCGGCAATGGGGCAGCGTCGTCGACAGACAGGGGGAAAGAAGAAGCAGCGGCACCCATTGCTGGCGCCGCTGCCCCGTGTCCCCCCACCAGAGGCCTGAAGCAGCACGGACCTGACCCCGGCAACAGGGTAATTATACAACTAGGGATGGGGGAGGCAACGGGGCAGCGGCACCGGCAATGGGTGCCGCTGCCCCTTATCCCCCCCTGGCTATCGGTGCCGTTGCCCCATTGCCGGCGCCGCTTCTCTCCCCCTGTATTTTGAACTTAAAAACTCAAATGGATTTTTGGCTTCAAAATGTGTATTTTTCACTAATGCTGCTATCCTTTTATAATCCATAATTTTTGGGCCAGGTAGTCTAATTACTTGGCGACATAATAACAGTATGAGTGCATGGTTTGGGAAAATAGATGCAGAAGGACAAATGGATGAAAGGATGGCCGCATCTGGCAACTTTACTGTTTGCTTTTTTTCAATGCAAAGGAGGAGCGTATAATTATTAAAAAGGGTATTTTTGGAGATGGACAGGCAGGCTGTAGGGGAGGAGGTAGGCCTGTATTTTGAACTTAAAAACTCAAATGGGTTTTTGGGTTCAAAATGTGCATTTTTCCCTTATGCTGCTATCCTTTTATAATCCATAATTTTGGGGCCAGGTTGTTCGATAACTTGGCAAAGTGAAAACAGTATGAGTGTATGATGGTTTGGGAACATAGGTGTAGAAGCACAAATCGATGAAAGGATAGCAGCATATGGCAACTTAACTGTTTGTTTTCCAAAGCAAACAAAGAGTGTATAATTATTAAAAACTGTATTTTTGGAGATGGACAGGCAGGCTGTAGGGGAGGAGGTAGGCCTGTATTTTGAACTTAAAAACTCAAATGGGTTTTTGGCTTCAAAATGTGTATTTTTCACTAATGCTGCTATCCTTTTATAATCCATAATTTTTGGGCCAGGTAGTCTAATTACTTGGCGACATAATAACAGTATGAGTGCATGGTTTGGGAAAATAGATGCAGAAGGACAAATGGATGAAAGGATGGCCGCATCTGGCAACTTTACTGTTTGCTTTTTTTCAATGCAAAGGAGGAGCGTATAATTATTAAAAAGGGTATTTTTGGAGATGGACAGGCAGGCTGTAGGGGAGGAGGTAGGCCTGTATTTTGAACTTAAAAACTCAAATGGGTTTTTGGGTTCAAAATGTGTATTTTTCCCTTATGCTGCTATCCTTTTATAATCCATAATTTTGGGGCCAGGTAGTCTAATTACTTGGCGACATAATAACAGTATGAGTGCATGGTTTGGGAAAATAGATGCAGAAGGACAAATGGATGAAAGAATGGCCGCATCTGGCAACTTTACTGTTTGCTTTTTTTCAATGCAAAGGAGGAGCGTATAATTATTAAAAAGGGTATTTTTGGAGATGGACAGGCAGGCTGTAGGGGTGGAGGTAGGCCTGTATTTTGAACTTAAAAACTCAAATGGGTTTTTGGGTTCAAAATGTGTATTTTTCCCTTATGCTGCTATCCTTTTATAATCCATAATTTTGGGGCCAGGTTGTCCGATAACTCAGCAAAGTGAAAACAGTATGAGTGCCCCTTCTCTCCCCCTGGCTATCAGTGCCGCTGCCCCATTGCCGGCGCCGATAGCCAGGGGTAGAGAAACGGCGCCGGCAATGGGGCAGCGTCGTCGACAGACAGGGGGAAAGAAGAGGCAGCGGCACCCATTGCTGGCGCCGCTGCCCCGTGTCCCCCCACCGGAGGCCTGAAGCAGCACGGACCCGACCCCGGCAACAGGGTAATTATACAACTAGGGATGGGGGAGGCAACGGGGCAGCGGCACCGGCAATGGGTGCCGCTGCCCCTTATCCCCCCTGGCTATCGGTGCCGTTGCCCCATTGCCGGCGCCTCTTCTCTCCCCCTGTATTTTGAACTTAAAAACTCAAATGGGTTTTTGGCTTCAAAATGTGTATTTTTCACTAATGCTGCTATCCTTTTATAATCCATAATTTTTGGGCCAGGTAGTCTAATTACTTGGCGACATAATAACGGTATGAGTGCATGGTTTGGGAAAATAGATGCAGAAGGACAAATGGATGAAAGGATGGCCGCATCTGGCAACTTTATTGTTTGCTTTTTTTCAATGCAAAGGAGGAGCGTATAATTATTAAAAAGGGTATTTTTGGAGATGGACAGGCAGGCTGTAGGGGAGGAGGTAGGCCTGTATTTTGAACTTAAAAACTCAAATGGGTTTTTGGGTTCAAAATGTGTATTTTTCCCTTATGCTGCTATCCTTTTATAATCCATAATTTTTGGGCCAGGTAGTCTAATTACTTGGCGACATAATATCAGTATGAGTGCATGGTTTGGGAAAATAGATGCAGAAGGACAAATGGATGAAAGGATGGCCGCATCTGGCAACTTTACTGTTTGCTTTTTTTCAATGCAAAGGAGGAGCGTATAATTATTAAAAAGGGTATTTTTGGAGATGGACAGGCAGGCTGTAGGGGTGGAGGTAGGCCTGTATTTTGAACTTAAAAACTCAAATGGGTTTTTGGGTTCAAAATGTGTATTTTTCCCTTATGCTGCTATCCTTTTATAATCCATAATTTTGGGGCCAGGTTGTCCGATAACTTAGCAAAGTGAAAACAGTATGAGTGCCCCTTCTCTCCCCCTGGCTATCAGTGCCGCTGCCCCATTGCCGGCGCCGATAGCCAGGGGTAGAGAAACGGCGCCGGCAATGGGGCAGCGTCGTCGACAGACAGGGGGAAAGAAGAGGCAGCGGCACCCATTGCTGGCGCCGCTGCCCCGTGTCCCCCCACCGGAGGCCTGAAGCAGCACGGACCCGACCCCGGCAACAGGGTAATTATACAACTAGGGATGGGGAGGCAACGGGGCAGCGGCACCGGCAATGGGTGCCGCTGCCCCTTATCCCCCCCTGGCTATCGGTGCCGTTGCCCCATTGCCGGCGCCTCTTCTCTCCCCCTGTATTTTGAACTTAAAAATTCAAATGGGATTTTGGCTTCAAAATGTGTATTTTTCACTAATGCTGCTATCCTTTTATAATCCATAATTTTTGGGCCAGGTAGTCTAATTACTTGGCGACATAATAACGGTATGAGTGCATGGTTTGGGAAAATAGATACAGAAGGACAAATGGATGAAAGGATGGCCGCATCTGGCAACTTTATTGCTTGCTTTTTTTCAATGCAAAGGAGGAGCGTATAATTATTAAAAAGGGTATTTTTGGAGATGGACAGGCAGGCTGTAGGGGAGGAGGTAGGCCTGTATTTTGAACTTAAAAACTCAAATGGGTTTTTGGGTTCAAAATGTGTATTTTTCCCTTATGCTGCTATCCTTTTATAATCCATAATTTTTGGGCCAGGTAGTCTAATTACTTGGCGACATAATAACAGTATAAGTGCATGGTTTGGGAAAATAGATGCAGAAGGACAAATGGATGAAAGGATGGCCGCATCTGGCAACTTTACTGTTTGCTTTTTTTCAATGCAAAGGAGGAGCGTATAATTATTAAAAAATGTATTTTTGGAGATGGACAGGCAGGCTGTAGGGGAGGAGGTAGGCCTGTATTTTGAACTTAAAAACTCAAATGGGTTTTTGGGTTCAAAATGTGTATTTTTCCCTTATGCTGCTATCCTTTTATAATCCAAAATTTTTGGGCCAGGTAGTCTAATTACTTGGCGACATAATAACAGTATAAGTGAATGGTTTGGGAAAATAGATGCAGAAGGACAAATGGATGAAAGGATGGCCGCATCTGGCAACTTTACTGTTTGCTTTTTTTCAATGCAAAGGAGGAGCGTATAATTATTAAAAAATGTATTTTTGGAGATGGACAGGCAGGCTGTAGGGGAGGAGGTAGGCCTGTATTTTGAACTTAAAAACTCAAATGGGTTTTTGGGTTCAAAATGTGTATTTTTTCCCTTATGCTGCTATCCTTTTATAATCCATAATTTTGGGGCCAGGTTGTTCGATAACTTGGCAAAGTGAAAACAGTATGAGTGTATGTATGATGGTTTGGGAACATAGGTGTAGAAGCACAAATCGATGAAAGGATAGCAGCATATGGCAACTTAACTGTTTGTTTTCCAAAGCAAACGAAGAGTGTATAATTATTAAAAACTGTATTTTTGGAGATGGACAGGCAGGCTGTAGGGGAGGAGGTAGGCCTGTATTTTGAACTTAAAAACTCAAATGGGTTTTTGGGTTCAAAATGTGTATTTTTCCCTTATGCTGCTATCCTTTTATAATCCATAATTTTGGGGCCAGGTAGTCTAATTACTTGGCGACATAATAACAGTATGAGTGCATGGTTTGGGAAAATAGATGCAGAAGGACAAATGGATGAAAGGATGGCCGCATCTGGCAACTTTATTGTTTGCTTTTTTTCAATGCAAAGGAGGAGCGTATAATTAGTAAAAAGGGTATTTTTGGAGATGGACAGGCAGGCTGTAGGGGAGGAGGTAGGCCTGTATTTTGAACTTAAAAACTCAAATGGGTTTTTGGGTTCAAAATGTGTATTTTTCCCTTATGCTGCTATCCTTTTATAATCCATAATTTTTGGGCCAGGTAGTCTAATTACTTGGCGACATAATAACAGTATGAGTGCATGGTTTGGGAAAATAGATGCAGAAGGACAAATGGATGAAAGGATGGCCGCATCTCGCAACTTTACTGTTTGCTTTTTTTCAATGCAAAGGAGGAGCGTATAATTATTAGAAAGGGTATTTTTGGAGATGGACAGGCAGGCTGTAGGGGAGGAGGTAGGCCTGTATTTTGAACTTAAAAACTCAAATGGGTTTTTGGGTTCAAAATGTGTATTTTTCCCTTATGCTGCTATCCTTTTATAATCCATAATTTTGGGGCCAGGTTGTTCGATAACTTGGCAAAGTGAAAACAGTATGAGTGTATGATGGTTTGGGAACATAGGTGTAGAAGCACAAATCGATGAAAGGATAGCAGCATATGGCAACTTAACTATTTGCTTTTCCATAGCAAATGAAGAGTGCATAATTATTAAAACAGGGTATTTTTGGAGATGGACAGGCAGGCTGATGGGGAGGAGGTAGGCCTGGATTTTGAACTTAAAAACTCAAATGGGTTTTTGGGTTCAAAATGTGTATTTTTCCCTTATGCTGCTATCCTTTTATAATCCATAATTTTGGGGCCAGGTTGTCCGATAACTTAGCAAAGTGAAAACAGTATGAGTGTATGATGGTTACCCCTGCTATCGGTGCTGCTGCCCCTTCTCTCCCCCTGGCTATCAGTGCCGCTGCCCCATTGCCGGCGCCGATAGCCAGGGGTAGAGAAATGGCGCCGGCAATGGGGCAGCGTCGTCGACAGACAGGGGGAAAGAAGAGGCAGCGGCACCCATTGCTGGCGCCGCTGCCCCGTGTCCCCCCACGGGAGGCCTGAAGCAGCACGGACCCGACCCCGGCAACAGGGTAATTATACAACTAGGGATGGGGGAGGCAACGGGGCAGCGGCACCGGCAATGGGTGCCGCTGCCCCTTATCCCCCCCTGGCTATCGGTGCCGTTGCCCCATTGCCGGCGCCTCTTCTCTCCCCCTGTATTTTGAACTTAAAAACTCAAATGGGTTTTTGGCTTCAAAATGTGTATTTTTCACTAATGCTGCTATCCTTTTATAATCCATAATTTTTGGGCCAGGTAGTCTAATTACTTGGCGACATAATAACGGTATGAGTGCATGGTTTGGGAAAATAGATGCAGAAGGACAAATGGATGAAAGGATGGCCGCATCTGGCAACTTTACTGTTTGCTTTTTTTCAATGCAAAGGAGGAGCGTATAATTATTAAAAAGGGTATTTTTGGAGATGGACAGGCAGGCTGTAGGGGAGGAGGTAGGCCTGTATTTTGAACTTAAAAACTCAAATGAGTTTTTGGGTTCAAAATGTGTATTTTTCCCTTATGCTGCTATCCTTTTATAATCCATAATTTTTGGGCCAGGTAGTCTAATTACTTGGCGACATAATAACAGTATGAGTGCATGGTTTGGGAAAATAGATGCAGAAGGACAAATGGATGAAAGGAAGGTTGCATCTGGCAACTTTACTGTTTGCTTTTTTTCAATGCAAAGGAGGAGCGTATAATTATTAAAAAGGGTATTTTTGGAGATGGACAGGCAGGCTGTAGGGGAGGAGGTAGGCCTGTATTTTGAACTTAAAAACTCAAATGGGTTTTTGGGTTCAAAATGTGTATTTTTCCCTTATGCTGCTATCCTTTTATAATCCATAATTTTGGGGCCAGGTTGTTCGATAACTTGGCAAAGTGAAAACAGTATGAGTGTATGATGGTTAGGGAACATAGGTGTAGAAGCACAAATCGATGAAAGGATAGCAGCATATGGCAACTTAACTATTTGCTTTTCCAAAGCAAATGAAGAGTGCATAATTATTAAAACAGGGTATTTTTGGAGATGGACAGGCAGGCTGATGGGGAGGAGGTAGGCCTGGATTTTGAACTTAAAAACTCAAATGGGTTTTTGGGTTCAAAATGTGTATTTTTCCCTTATGCTGCTATCCTTTTATAATCCATATTTTTGGGTCAGGTTGTCCGATAACTTAGCAAAGTGAAAACAGTATGAGTGTATGATGGTTACCCCTGCTATCGGTGCTGCTGCCCCTTCTCTCCCCCTGGCTATCAGTGCCGCTGCCCCATTGCCGGCGCCGATAGCCAGGGGTAGAGAAACGGCGCCGGCAATGGGGCAGCGTCGTCGACAGACAGGGGGAAAGAAGAGGCAGCGGCACCCATTGCTGGCGCCGCTGCCCCGTGTCCCCCCACCGGAGGCCTGAAGCAGCACGGACCTGACCCCGGCAACAGGGTAATTATACAACTAGGGATGGATGAGGCAACGGGGCAGCGGCACCGGCAATGGGTGCCGCTGCCCCTTATCCCCCCCTGGCTATCGGTGCCGTTGCCCCATTGCCGGCGCTGCTTCTCTCCCCCTGTATTTTGAACTTAAAAACTCAAATGTATTTTTGGCTTCAAAATGTGTATTTTTCACTAATGCTGCTATCCTTTTATAATCCATAATTTTTGGGCCAGGTAGTCTAATTACTTGGCGACATAATAACAGTATGAGTGCATGGTTTGGGAAAATAGATGCAGAAGGACAAATGGATGAAAGGATGGCCGCATCTGGCAACTTTACTGTTTGCTTTTTTTCAATGCAAAGGAGGAGCGTATAATTATTAAAAAGGGTATTTTTGGAGATGGACAGGCAGGCTGTAGGGGAGGAGGTAGGCCTGTATTTTGAACTTAAAAACTCAAATGGGTTTTTGGGTTCAAAATGTGTATTTTTCCCTTATGCTGCTATCCTTTTATAATCCATAATTTTTGGGCCAGGTAGTCTAATTACTTGGCGACATAATAACAGTATGAGTGCATGGTTTGGGAAAATAGATGCAGAAGGACAAATGGATGAAAGAATGGCCGCATCTGGCAACTTTACTGTTTGCTTTTTTTCAATGCAAAGGAGGAGCGTATAATTATTAAAAAGGGTATTTTTGGAGATGGACAGGCAGGCTGATGGGGAGGAGGTAGGCCTGTATTTTGAACTTAAAAACTCAAATGGGTTTTTGGGTTCAAAATGTGTATTTTTCCCTTATGCTGCTATCCTTTTATAATCCCAAATTTTGGGGCCAGGTTGTCCGATAACTTGGCAAAGTGAAAACAGTATGAGTGTATGATGGTTTGGGACCATGGGTGTAGAAGCACAAATCGATGAAAGGATAGCAGTATATGGCAACTTAACTGTTTGTTTTTCCAAAGCAAACGAAGAGTGTA
The DNA here is from genome assembly GCF_029499605.1 of Hyla sarda. NCBI lineage: Eukaryota > Metazoa > Chordata > Amphibia > Anura > Hylidae > Hyla > Hyla sarda. The sequence continues at coordinate 81,381,077 of NC_079199.1, read as the reverse complement.
TAATTATTAAAAAAAGGTATTTTTGGAGATGGACAGGCAGGCTGAAGGGGAGGAGGTAGGCCTGTATTTTGAACTTAAAATCTCAAATGGGTTTTTGGGTTCAAAATGTGTATTTTTCCCTTATGCTGCTATCCTTTTATAATCCATAATTTTGGGGCCAGGTTGTCCGATAATTTGGCAAAGTGAAAACAGTATGAGTGTATGATGGTTACCCCTGCTATCGGCGCTGCTGCCCCTTCTCTCCCCCTGGCTATCAGAGCCGCTGCCCCATTGCCGGCGCCGATAGCCAGGGGGAGAGAAACGGCGACGGCAATGGGGCAGCGGCGTCGACAGACAGGGAGAAAGAAGGGGCAGCGGCACCCATTGCCGGTGCCGCTGCCCCGTTGCCTCCCCCATCCCCGGCTGTATAATTACCTGTTGCTGGGGTCGGGTCAGCGCTGCTTCAGGCCTCCGGTGTGCATTCCCTGCGTCGTTGCTATGCTTTGCATGGCGCGGCGCAATGACGAGAGACGTCACTCGTCATTGCGTCTCGCAATGCATAGCAATGATGCAGGGGACGCACACCGGAGGCCTGAAGCAGAACGGACCCGACCCCGGCAACACGTAATTATACAACTAGGGATGGGGGAGGCAACGGGGCAGCGGCGCCGGCAATGGGTGCCGCTGCCCCTTATCTCCCCCTGGCTATCGGTGCCGCTGCCCCATTGCCGGCACCACTTCTCTCCCCCTGGCTATCGGCGCTGGCAATGGGACAGCGGCACCGATAGCCAGGGGGAGAGAAGGGGCAGCGGCGCCGATAGCAGGGGGAGAGAAAGCAGGGCTCTAGACCACAGGAAAGGCAGGGGGAGAGAAACAGGCAGTGACGGCATCTCTCCCCCTGCCTTTCCTGGGGGCTCTGTGGGGTGAAACAAACCCCATCTTTATGTTATTAACTTACTACTTAGGTGACACACTGTAACAAACCTCCTCCTCATTTTTTTCTCCTAACTACTGCGGTGACACACTGTAACAAACCCCATCCTCATATTATTAACTTACTACTGGGTGACAAACTGTAAAAAAAAAAAAAAACATTGTCAAGTAATCACCTTACGACTGGGGTGAAACACTGTAACAAACCCCATTCTTATATTATTAACTTACTACTGGGGTGATACACTGTAACAAACCCCCTCGTCATGTAATCTCCTTACTACTGGAGTGACACACTGAAACAAACCTTCCCCTCATGTAATCTCCTTTCTACTGGGGTGACACACTCTAACAAACCTTCTCATCATGTAATCTTATTACTACTGGAGTGACACACTGTAACAAAACTTCACCTCATGTAATCTCGTTTCTACTGGGGTGACCCACTGTAACAAACCCCATCTTCATATTATTACCTTACTACTGGGGTGACACATAGTAACAAGCCTACTCCCCATGTAATCTCCTTACTACTTGGGTGACACACTGTAACAAACCTCCTCCTCCTTTTTTCTCCTATCTACTGGGGTGACACACTGTAACAAACCCCATCCTCATATTATTAACTTACTACTGGGTGACAAACTGTAAAAAAAAAAAACTCATCGTGTCATCTCCTTACGACTGGGGTGACACACTGTAACAAACCCCATTCTTATATTATTAACTTACTACTGGGGTGACACACTGTAACAAACCTACTGCCCAAGTAATCTTATTAGTAATAGGGTGACACACTGTAACAAACCTCCTCCACATGTAATCTTATTACTACTGAGGTGACACACTGTAACAAACCTCCACCACATGTTATTAACTTACTACTGGGGTGACACACTGTAACAAACCTTCTCCTTATGTAATCTCCTTTCTACTGTGGTGATACACTGTAACAAACCTCCTCCACATGTAATCTTATTACTACTGGGGTGACACACTGTAACAAACCTCCTACACATGTAATCTCCTTTCTACTGGGGTGACACACTGTAACAAAACTTCTCCTCATGTAATCTCCTTTCTACTGGGGTGACACACTGTAACAAACCTCATCATGTTATTAACTTATTACTGGGGTGACACACTGTAACAAAACTTCACCTCATGTAATCTCGTTTCTACTTGAGTGACCCACTGTAACAAACCCCATCTTCATATTATTAACTTACCAATGGGTTGACACACAGTAACAAGCCTACTCCCCATGTAATCTCCTAAATACTGGAGTGACACACTGTAACAAACCCCATCCTCATATTATTAACTTACTACTGGGTGACATACTGTAAAAAAAAAAAAACCTCCTCATGTCATCTCCTTACGACTGGGGTGACACACTGTAAAAAACCCCATTCTTATATTATTAACTTACTACTGGGGTGACACACTGTAACAAACCCCCTCCTCATGTAATCTCCTTACTACTGGGGTGACACACTGCAACAAACCTTCCCCTCATGTAATCTCCTTTCTACTGGGGTGACACACTGTAACAAACCTCCTCATGTTATTAACTTATCACTGGGGTGACACACTGTAACAAACCTTCTCATCATGTAATCTCCTTACTACTGGGGTGACACACTGTAACAAACCTTCTCATCATGTAATCTCCTTACTACTGGGATGACACACCATTACAAACCCCATCCTCATGTAATCTCTTTACTACTGGGATGACACATTGTAACAAACCTTCTCATCATATAATCTCCTTTCTACTGGGGTGACACATTGTAACAAACCTTCTCATGTTATTAACTTATTACTGGGGTGACACACTGTAACAAACCTCCTCATCATGTAATCTCCTTACAACTGGGGTGACACACTGTAACAAAACTCCTCATCATCATGTAATCTCCTTACAACTGGGGTGACACACTGTAACAAAACTTCTCCTCATCATGTAATCTCCTTTCTACTGGGGTGACACACTGTAACAAATCTCCTCATGTTATTAACTTATTACTGGGGTGACTCACAGTAACAAACCTTCTCATTATGTAATCACCTTACTACTGGGGTGACACACTGTAACAAACCCCCTACTCATATAATCTCCTTACTATTGGGGTGACACACTGTAACAAAACTTCTCATGTTATTAACTTATTACTGGGGTGACTCACTGTAACAAACCTTCTCATCATGTAATCAGCTTACTACTGGGGTAACACACTGTAACAAACCTCCTCCTCCTCATGTCAACTCCTACTACTGGGGTGACACACTGTAACAAACCTTCTCCCCGTGTAATCTCCTTACTACTAGGGTGACACACTGTAACAAACCTCCTCCTTATGTAATCTCCTTACTACTGGGTTGACACTCTGTAACAAATCTCCTCTTCATGATTTTTCTCCTAATTACTGGGGTGACACACACACTGTAACAAACCTCCTCCTCATGGATCTTCCTTACAACTGGGGTGACACAATGTAACAAATCTCATCATGTAATACCCGAAATAAAAAAATGTCAAATTCCTGGTTATAGGCCAGGGGGAGGTGTGGGTCCATGTGCCCAGGAAGGTCAACCTTACCTGGGCAAGTCCTCCTGAAGTGTCCCCTGACTGACTTCCATGCCTAACAATAATTGAAAAACTGAGAACCAGTATGAGATCGGATTTGAAAGCTGAATCCAGCTCACAGTTCCACGAGCTGGGCATGTCCGAGTGGTATGTCCGAGTGCGTTCATAAAACTGTATCGCAGCATCACGAGTTGGTACCTTTGAACGGCCACCTGCCTCAGAATAGCAGGAGAGCAAGCCGTCCGGCTGCTTTCTCAGGGTACGCCAGGGCCGAGCGCGGGCTCCCCTGGGGTCGAACCCCTGGTTTCTCCCTTGATATTTTCCAAGGGGATTGGGATGGTTAAGGTACCCGAACCGGGGCAGGGCTGTCCCCGGGTGAAACCTCTGGAAGGGTCCCCTGAAAGGCTTCCATGCCTGTTGACTTTTGACATGCAGAGAACCAGAGACGCTATAAGGGGTGGGAGGCACGGGTCCCTGTACACAGGCAGGGCGTGCCGTCCTTGGGCACAGGATTGGTGACGCGGACCCCCTGGCGACGGGGAGCAGAAGCGTCGGGCGGGTCGGCAAACATTGGTGGGCGGTCTACCAAGGCACCCCGGCCCTCCGGAGGCGAAATTAAAAATTCCAGGTTGTCGGCCAGGGGCAGATGCGAGTCCAAATGCACAGGAGGGTCAACAGAACACGGGCAAGGCCTCTGTAAGGGTCTTCCATGCCTGTAGACTTTTGAAACACAGAGAACCAGAGAAGGCTATAAGGGCGGGAGGCTCCGGTCCCTGTACCCAGGTAGGGCGCGCCGTCCTTGCGCACAGGATCGGTGACGCGGACCCCAGGGTTGCGGGGAACAGAAGCATCAGGCGAGTAAGAATACATAGGCGAGCGGTCCACCGAGGAGATTCATCCCCAGGGGAGCCCGTACTCAGCCGCTCTCTCAGGTTACGCCAGGGCCAATCGCGGGGTCCCCTGGGGACGAACCTTCAGGTTTTTCCCTTAGTATTTTACAGGGGGAAAGGGCTGGTTCATGTACCCCACCCAGGGCGTGGCGGTCCCCATGCGAAGCCTTTGAAACAGTCTCCTGACAGGCTTCCATGCCTGTAGACCTTTGACATGTAGAGAACCAGAAATGGCTATAAGGGCGGGAGGCGCAGGTCCCTGTACCCAGACAGGGCACGCCATCCTTGGGCACAGGATCGGTGATGCAGACCCCCCAGCGTCGGGGAGCAGAACCGTCAGGCGAGTCGGCAAACATCGGCGGGCGGTCCGCCGAGGAGGTTCATCCCCACGGGAGCCCGTACTCAGCCGTTCTCTCAGGGTATGCGAGGGCCGAGCGTGGGCTAACCTGGGGACGAACCTTCCGGTTTCTCCCTTGGTATTTTCCAGGGGGATTGGGCTGGTTCGACCCCGGGCGAAACCTCCGGAACGGTCCCCTGGCAGGCTTCCATGCCTGAAGACCTTTGACACGCAGAGAACCAGAGAGGCTATAAGGGAGGGAGGCGCGGGTCCCTGTACCCAGACAGGGCGTGCCGTCCATGGGCACAGGATCAGTGTCGCGGCCCTGGCGTAACCTGAGAGAGCGGCCGAGTACGGGCTCCGGTGGGGATGAACCTCCTCGGCGGACCGCCCGCCGATGTTTGCCGACTCGCCCTACGCTTCTGCTCCCTGACGCTGGGGGGTCAGCATCACTGATCCTGTGCCCATGGACGGCACTCCCTGTCTGGGTACAGGGACCCGCGCTTCCCTCCCTTATAGCCTCTCTGGTTCTCTGCGTGTCAACGGTCTTCAGGCATGGAAGCCTGTCAGGGGACCGTTCCGGAGGTTTCGCCCTGGGACCACCCAGGCCTGGGCTGGGTACATGAACCAGCCCAATCCACCTAGAAAATACCAAGGGAGAAACCGGAAGATTCGTCCCCAGGGGACCCCGCGCTCGGCCCTGGCGTAACCTGAGAGAGCGGCCGAGTACGGGCTCATCTGGGGATGAATTTCCTCGGCGGACCGTTCGGGAGCAGAATTGTCGGGCGAGTCGGCAAACATCGGCCGGCGGTCCGCCGAGGAGGTTCATCCCAACGGGTGCCTGTACTCAGCCGTTCTCTCAGGGTACGCAAGGCATGGAAGCCTGTCAGGGGACCGTTCCGGATTTTTCGCCTTGGGACCACCCAGCCCTGTACTCCCATACTCAGCCGTTCTCTCAGGGTATGCAAGGGCCTAGAGCGGGCTCCCCTGGGGACGATTCTTCAAGTTTCTCCCTTGGTATTTTACAGGGGGAATGGGCTGGTTCATGTACCCCACCCGAACTGGGCGGTCCCTGAGCAAAGCCTTTGTAACAGTCCTCTGACAAGCTTCCATGCCTGTAGACCTTTGACACGCAGGAAGGGTCCTCTGGAAGGGTCCCCTGAAAGGCTTCCATGCCTGTTGACTTTTGACATGCAGAGAACCATAGACGCTATAAGGGGCGGGAGGCACGGGTCCCTGTACACAGGCAGGGCGTGCCGTCCTTGGGCACAGGATCGGTGACGCGGATCCCCTGGTGACGGGGAGCAGAAGCGTTGAGTGAGTCGGTAAACATTGGCGGGCGGTCCACCAAGGCACCCCGGCCCTCCGGAGGCGAAATTAAAAATTCCAGGTTGTCGGCCAGGGGCAGATGCGAGTCCAAATTCACAGGAGGGTCAACAGAACACAGGCAAGGCCTCTGGAAGGGTCTTCCATGCCTGTAACTTTTGACACGCTGAGAACCAGAGAAGGCTATAAGGGCGGGAGGCGTGGGTCCCTGTACCCAGACAGTGTGTGCTGTATTTGGGCACAGGATCAGTGATGAAGACCCCCCAGCGTCGGGGAGCAGAAGCGGCGGGCGAGTCGGCAAACATCGGCGGGCGGTCCTCCGAGGAGGTTCATCCCCAGGGGAGCCCGTACTCAGCCGCTTTCTCAGGGTACGCCAGGACAGAGCGCGGGCTCCCCTGGGGACGAACCTTGAGGTTTCTCCCTTGGTATTTTACAGGGGGAAAGGGCTGGTTCATGTACCCGACCAGGGGCTGGGCGGTCCCCGGGTGAAGCCTCTGAAACAGTCCCCTGTAGACCTTTGACACGTAGAGAACCAGAGAGGCTATAAGGGTGGGAGGCACGGGTCCCTGTACGCAAGCAGGGCGTGCCATCCTTGGGCACAGGATCAGTGATGCGGACCCCTGGCGACGGGGAGAAGAAGCGTCGGGCGAGTTGGCAAACATTGGCGGGCGGTCCACCAAGGCACCCCGGCCCTCCGGAGGCGAAATTAAAAATTCCAGGTTGTCGGCCAGGGGCAGATGCGAGTCCAAATGCACAGGAGGGTCAACACAACACGGGCAAGGCCTCTTGAAGTTGTACACCCCGATAAATACGGTAATGTTCCCTTATGGTGCTAGCCTTTTATAATCCATAATTTTTGGGCCAGGTAGTCTAATTACTTGGCGACATAATAACAGTATGAGTGCATGGTTTGGGAAAATAGATGCAGAAGGACAAATGGATGAAAGGATGGCCGCATCTGGCAACTTTACTGTTTGCTTTTTTTCAATGCAAAGGAGGAGCGTATAATTATTAAAAAGGGTATTTTTGGAGATGGACAGGCAGGCTGTAGGGGAGGAGGTAGGCCTGTATTTTGAACTTAAAAACTCAAATGGGTTTTTGGGTTCAAAATGTGTATTTTTCCCTTATGCTGCTATCCTTTTATAATCCATAATTTTTGGGCCAGGTAGTCTAATTACTTGGCGACATAATAACAGTATGAGTGCATGGTTTGGGAAAATAGATGCAGAAGGACAAATGGATGAAAGGATGGCCGCATCTGGCAACTTTACTGTTTGCTTTTTTTCAATGCAAAGGAGGAGCGTATAATTATTAAAAAGGGTATTTTTGGAGATTGACAGGCAGGCTGTAAGGGAGGAGGTAGGCCTGTATTTTGAACTTAAAAACTCAAATGGGTTTTTGGGTTCAAAATGTGTATTTTTCCCTTATGCTGCTATCCTTTTATAATCCATAATTTTTGGGCCAGGTAGTCTAATTACTTGGCGACATAATAACAGTATGAGTGCATGGTTTGGGAAAATAGATGCAGAAGGACAAATGGATGAAAGGATGGCCGCATCTGGCAACTTTACTGTTTGCTTTTTTTCAATGCAAAGGGGGAGCGTATAATTATTAAAAAGGGTATTTTTGGAGAATGACAGGCAGGCTGTAGGGGAGGAGGTAGGCCTGTATTTTGAACTTAAAAACTCAAATGGGTTTTTGGGTTCAAAATGTGTATTTTTCACTAATGCTGCTATCCTTTTATAATCCATAATTTTTGGGCCAGGTAGTCTAATTACTTGGCGACATAATAACAGTATGAGTGCATGGTTTGGGAAAATAGATGCAGAAGGACAAATGGATGAAAGGATGGCCGCATCTGGCAACTTTACTGTTTGCTTTTTTTCAATGCAAAGGAGGAGCGTATAATTATTAAAAAGGGTATTTTTGGAGATGGACAGGCAGGCTGTAGGGGAGGAGGTAGGCCTGTATTTTGAACTTAAAAACTCAAACAGGTTTTTGGGTTCAAAATGTGTATTTTTCACTACTGCTGCTATCCTTTTATAATCCATAATTTTTGGGCCAGGTAGTCTAATTACTTGGCGACATAATAACAGTATGAGTGCATGGTTTGGGAAAATAGATGCAGAAGGACAAATGGATGAAAGGATGGCCGCATCTGGCAACTTTACTGTTTGCTTTTTTTCAATGCAAAGGAGGAGCGTATCATTAATAAAAAGGGTATTTTTGGAGATGGACAGGCAGGCTGTAGGGGAGGAGGTAGGCCTGTATTTTGAACTTAAAAACTCAAATGGGTTTTTGGGTTCAAAATGTGTATTTTTCACTAATGCTGCTATCCTTTTATAATCCATAATTTTTGGGCCAGGTAGTCTAATTACTTGGCGACATAATAACAGTGTGAGTGCATGGTTTGGGAAAATAGATGCAGAAGGACAAATGGATGAAAGGATGGCCGCATCTGGCAACTTTACTGTTTGCTTTTTTTCAATGCAAAGGAGGAGCGTATAATTATTAAAAAGGGTATTTTTGGAGATGGACAGGCAGGCTGTAGGGGAGGAGGTAGGCCTGTATTTTGAACTTAAAAACTCAAATGGGTTTTTGGGTTCAAAATGTGTATTTTTCCCTTATGCTGCTATCCTTTTATAATCCATCATTTTGGGGCCAGGTAGTCTAATTACTTGGCGACATAATAACAGTATGAGTGCATGGTTTGGGAAAATAAATGCAGAAGGACAAATGGATGAAAGGATGGCCGCATCTGGCAACTTTACTGTTTGCTTTTTTTCAATGCAAAGGAGGAGCGTATAATTATTAAAAAGGGTATTTTTGGAGATGGACAGGCAGGCTGTAGGGGAGGAGGTAGGCCTGTATTTTGAACTTAAAAACTCAAATGGGTTTTTGGGTTCAAACAGTGTATTTTTCCCTTATGCTGCTATCCTTTTATAATCCATAATTTTGGGGCCAGATTGTTCGATAACTTGGCAAAGTGAAAACAGTATGAGTGTATGATGGTTTGGGAACATAGGTGTAGAAGCACAAATCGATGAAAGGATAGCAACATATGGCAACTTAACTGTTTGTTTTCCAAAGCAAACGAAGAGTGTATAATTATTAAAAACTGTATTTTTGGAGATGGACAGGCAGGCTGTAGGGGAGGAGGTAGGCCTGTATTTTGAACTTAAAAACTCAAATGGGTTTTTGGGTTCAAAATGTGTATTTTTCACTAATGCTGCTATCCTTTTATAATCCATAATTTTTGGGCCAGGTAGTCTAATTACTTGGCGACATAATAACAGTATGAGTGCATGGTTTGGGAAAATAGATGCAGAAGGACAAATGGATGAAAGGATGGCCACATCTGGCAACTTTACTGTTTGCTTTTTTTCAATGCTGAGGAGGAGCTTATAATTATTAAAAAGGGTATTTTTGGAGATGGACAGGCAGGCTGTAGGGGAGGAGGTAGGCCTGTATTTTGAACTTAATAACTCAAATGGGTTTTTGGGTTCAAAATGTGTATTTTTCCCTTATGCTGCTATCCTTTTATAATCCATAATTTTGGGGCCAGGTTGTTCGATAACTTGGCAAAGTGAAAACAGTATGAGTGTATGATGGTTTGGGAACATAGGTGTAGAAGCACAAATCGATGAAAGGATAGCAGCATATGGCAACTTAACTGTTTGCTTTTCCAAAGCAAATGAAGAGTGCATAATTATTAAAACAGGGTATTTTTGGAGATGGACAGGCAGGCTGATGGGGAGGAGGTAGGCCTGGATTTTGAACTTAAAAACTCAAATGGGTTTTTGGGTTCAAAATGTGTATTTTTCCCTTATGCTGCTATCCTTTTATAATCCATAATTTTGGGGCCAGGTTGTCCGATAACTTAGCAAAGTGAAAACAGTATGAGTGTATGATGGTTACCCCTGCTATCGGCGCTGCTGCCCCTTCTCTCCCCCTGGCTATCAGTGCCGCTGCCCCATTGCCGGCGCCGATAGCCAGGGGTAGAGAAACGGCGCCGGCAATGGGGCAGCGTCGTCGACAGACAGGGGGAAAGAAGAGGCAGCGACACCCATTGCTGGCGCCGCTGCCCCGTGTCCCCCCACCGGAGGCCTGAAGCAGCACGGACCCGACCCCGGCAACATTGTAATTATACAACTAGGGATGGGGGAGGCAACGGGGCAGCGGCATCGGCAATGGGTGCCCCTGCCCCTTATCCCCCCCTGGCTATCGGTGCCGTTGCCCCATTGCCGGCGCCGCTTCTCTCCCCCTGGCTATCGGCACTGGCAATGGGACAGCGGCACCGATAGCCAGGGGGAGAGAAGGGGCAGCGGCGCCGATAGCAGGGGGAGAGAAGCGGCGGTAGCAGGGCTCTAGACCCCAGAAAAGGCAGGGGGAGAGAAGCAGGCAGCGATAGCCTCTCTCCCCTGCCTTTCCTGGGGGCTCTGTGGGGTGAGAAGCAGTGTATCGGGGTATACACATGCACACACACGCACCCTCATTTTATGAAGGATATTTGGGTAAAAAACTTTTTTTAACTAAATATCATTGGTAAAATGAGGGTGCGTGTTATAGGCCAGTGCGTGGTACACCCCGATAAATACAGTAATTTTCCCTTATGCTGCTACCCTTTTATAATCCATAATTTTTGGGCCAGGTAGTCTAATAACTTGGCGACATGATAACAGTATGAGTGCATGGTTTCGGAAAATAGGTGCAGAAGGACAAATGGATGAAAGGATGGCTGCATATGGCAACTTTACTGTTTGCTTTTTTTCAATGCAAAGGAGGAGCGTAAAATTATTAAAAAGGGTATATTTGGAGATGGACAGGCAGGCTAAAGGTGAGGACGTAGGCCTGTATTTTGAATGGGTTTTTGGTTCAAAATGTGTATTTTTCCCTTATGCTGCTATCCTTTTAAAATCCATAATTTTGGGGCTAGGTACTCCGATAACTTGTTAAAGTGAGAACAGTATGAGTGTATGATGGTTTTGGAACATAGGTGTTGAAGCACAATTCGATGAAAGGATGGCCGCATATGGCAACTTTACTGTTTGCTTTTTTTCAATGCAAAGGAGGAGCGTTTAATTATTAAAAAGGGTATTTTTGGAGATGGACAGGCAGGCTGTAGGGGAGGAGGTAGGCCTGTATTTTAAACTTAAAAACTCAAATGAGTTTTTGGGTTCAAAATGTGTATTTTTCCCTTATGCTGCTATCCTTTTATAATCCATCATTTTGGGGCCAGGTAGTCTAATTACTTGGCGACATAATAACAGTATGAGTGCATGGTTTGGGAAAATAGATGCAGAAGGACAAATGGATGAAAGGATGGCCGCATCTGGCAACTTTACTGTTTGCTTTTTTTCAATGCAAAGGAGGAGCGTATAATTATTAAAAAGGGTATTTTTGGAGATGGACAGGCAGGCTGTAGGGGAGGAGGTAGGCCTGTATTTTGAACTTAAAAACTCAAATGGGTTTTTGGGTTCAAAATGTGTATTTTTCCCTTATGCTGCTATCCTTTTATAATCCATAATTTTGGGGCCAGATTGTTCGATAACTTGGCAAAGTGAAAACAGTATGAGTGTATGATGGTTTGGGAACATAGGTGTAGAAGCACAAATCGATGAAAGGATAGCAGCATATGGCAACTTAACTGTTTGTTTTCCAAAGCAAACGAAGAGTGTATAATTATTAAAAACTGTATTTTTGGAGATGGACAGGCAGGCTGTAGGGGAGGAGGTAGGCCTGTATTTTGAACTTAAAAACTCAAATGGGTTTTTGGGTTCAAAATGTGTATTTTTCACTAATGCTGCTATCCTTTTATAATCCATAATTTTGGGGCCAGGTTGTCCGATAACTTAGCAAAGTGAAAACAGTATGAGTGTATGATGGTTACCCCTGCTATCGGCGCTGCTGCCCCTTCTCTCCCCCTGGCTATCAGTGCCGCTGCCCCATTGCCGGCGCCGATAGCCAGAGGTAGAGAAACGGCGCCGGCAATGGGGCAGCGTCGTCGACAGACAGGGGGAAAGAAGAGGCAGTGGCACCCATTGCTGGCGCCGCTGCCCCGTGTCCTCCCCCTCCCCGGTTGTATAATTACCTGTTGCTGGGGTCGGGTCAGCGCTGCTTCAGGCCTCCGGTGTGCATTCCCTGTGTCGTTACTATGCTTTGCATGGCGCGGCGCAATGACGAGAGACGTCACTCGTCATTGCGTCTCGCAACGCATAGCAATGATGCAGGGGACGCACACCGGAGGCCTGAAGCAGCACGGACCCGACCCCGGCAACAGGGTTATTATACAACTAGGGATGGGGGAGGCAACGGGGCAGCGGCGCCGGCAATGGGTGCTGCTGCCCCTTATCCCCCCCTGGCTATCGGTGCCGTTGCCCCATTGCCGGCGCCGCTTCTCTCCCCCTGGCTATCGGCACTGGCAATGGGACAGCGGCACCGATAGCCTGGGGGAGAGAAGGGGAAGCGGCGCCGATAGCAGGGGGAGAGAAGCGGCGGTAGCAGGGCTCTAGACCCCAGAAAAGGCAGGGGGAGAGAAGCAGGCAGCGATGGCCTCTCTCCCCCTGCCTTTCCTGGGGGCTCTGTGGGGTGAGAAGCAGTGTATCGGGGTATACACATGCACACACACGCACCCTCATTTTATGAAGGATATTTGGGTAAAAAACTTTTTTTACCCAAATATCCTTGGTAAAATGAGGGTGCGTGTTATAGGCCGGTGCGTGGTACACCCCGATAAATACGGTAATTTTCCCTTATGCTGCTACCCTTTTATAATCCATAATTTTTGGGCCAGGTAGTCTAATAACTTGGCAACATGATAACAGTATGAGTGCATGGTTTCGGAAAATAGGTGCCGGAAAATAGGTGTAGAAGGACAAATGGATGAAAGGTTGGCTGCATATGGCAATTTTACTGTTTGCTTTTTTTCAATGCAAAGGAGGAGCGTATAATTATTAAAAAGGGTATTTTTGGAGATGGACAGGCAGGCTGTAGGGGAGGAGGTAGGCCTGTATTTTGAACTTAAAAACTCAAATGGGTTTTTGGGTTCAAAATGTGTCTTTTTCCCTTATGCTGCTATCCTTTTATAATCCATAATTTTGGGGCCAGGTTGTCCGATAACTTGGCAAAGTGAAAACAGTATGATTGTATGATGGTTACCCCTGCTATTGGCGCTGCTGTCCCTTCTCTCCCCCTGGCTATCAGAGACGCTGCCCCATTGCCGGCGCCGATAGCCAGGGGGAGAGAAACGGCGCCGGCAATGGGGCAGCGGCGTCGACTGACAGGGGGAAAGAAGTGGCAGCGGCACCCATTGCCGGCGCCGCTGCCCCGTTGCCTACCCCATCCCTAGTTGTATAATTACCTGTTGCTAGGGTCGGGTCAGCACTGCTTCAGGCCTCCGGTGTGCATTCCCTGCGTCGTTGCTATGCTTTGCATGGCGCGGCGCAATGACGAGAGTAGTCACTCGTCATTGCGTCTCGCAACGCATAGCAATGATGCAGGGGACGCACACCGGAGGCCTGAAGCAGCGCGTACCCGACCCCGGCAACAGGTAATTATACAACTAGGGATGGGGTAGGCAACGGGGCAGCGGCGCCGGCAATGGGTGCCGCTGCCCCTTATCTCCTCCTGGCTATCGATGCCGCTGCCCCATTGCCGGCGCCGCTTCTCTCCCCCTGGCAATCGGTGCTGGCAATGGGACAGCAGCACCGATAGCCAGGGGGAGAGAAGGGGCAGCGGCGCCGATAGCAGGGGGAGAGAAGCGGCGGTAGCAGGGCCCTAGACCCCAGGAAAGGCAGGGGAGAGAAGAAGGCAGCGACGGCCTCTCTTCCCCTGCCTTTCCTGGGGGCTCTGTGGGGTGAGAAGCAGTGTATCGGGGTATACACATGCACACACACGCATCCTCATTTTATGAAGGATATTTAAGTAAAAAAAAATTTTTACCCACATATCCTTTGTAAAATGAGGGTGCGTGTTATAGGCCGGTGCGTGGTACACCCCGATAAATACGGTAATTTTCCTTTATGCTGCTACCCTTTTATAATCCATAATTTTTGGGCCAGGTAGTCTAATAACTTGGCGACATGATAACAGTATGAGTGCATGGTTTTGGAAAATAGGTGCAGAAGGACAAATGGATGAAAGGATGGCTGCATATGGCAACTTTACTGTTTGCAATTTTTTGATGCAAAGGAGGAGCGTAAAATTATTAAAAAGGGTATATTTGGAGATGGAGAGGCAGGCTGAAGGTGAGGACGTAGGCCTGTATTTTGAAATGTTTTTTGGGTTCAAAATGTGTATTTTTCCCTTATGCTGCTATCCTTTTAAAATCCATAATTTTGGGGCTAGGTACTCCGATAACTTGTTAAAGTGAGAACAGTATGAGTGTATGATGGTTTTGGAACATAGGTGTTGAAGCACAATTCGATGAAAGGATGGCCGCATATGGCAAGTTTACTGTTTGATTTTTTTCAATGCAGTGGAGGAGCTTATAATTATTAAAAAGGGTATTTTTGGAGATGGACAGGCAGGCTGTAGGGGAGGAGGTAGGCCTGTATTTTGAACTTAAAAACTCAAATGGGTTTTTGGGTTCAAAATGTGTATTTTTCCCTCATGCTGCTATACTTTTATAATCCATAATTTTAGGGCCAGGTTGTCCGATAACTTGGCAAAGTGAAAACAGTATGAGTGTATGATGGTTTGGGACCATGGGTGTAGAAGCACAAATCGATGAAAGGATAGCGGCATATGGTAACTTAACTGTTTGTTTTTCCAAAGCAAACAAAGAGTGTATAATTATTAAAAAAGGTATTTTTGGAGATGGACAGGCAGGCTGAAGGGGAGGAGGTAGGCCTGTATTTTGAACTTAAAAACTCAAATGGGTTTTTGGGTTCAAAATGTGTATTTTTCACTACTGCTGCTATCCTTTTATAATCCATAATTTTTGGGCCAGGTAGTCTAATTACTTGGCGACATAATAACAGTATGAGTGCATGGTTTGGGAAAATAGATGCAGAAGGACAAATGGATGAAAGGATGGCCGCATCTGGCATCTTTTTTTGCTTTTTTCAATGCAAAGGAGGAGCGTTTAATTATTAAAAAGGGTATTTTTGGAGATGGACAGGCAGGCTGATGGGGAGGAGGTAGGCCTGTATTTTGAACTTAAAAACTCAAATGGGTTTTTGGGTTCAAAATGTGTATTTTTCCCTTATGCTGCTATCCTTTTATAATCCATAATTTTGGGGCCAGGTAGTCCGATAACTTGGCAAAGTGAAAACAGTATGAGTGTATGATGGTTTGGGAACATAGGTGTAGAAGCACAAATCGATGAAAGGATAGCAGCATATGGCAACTTAACTGTTTGTTTTTCCAAAGCAAATAAAGAGTGCATAATTATTAAAACAGGGTATTTTTGGAGATGGACAGGCAGGCTGATGGGGAGGAGGTAGGCCTGTATTTTGAACTTAAAAACTCAAATGGGTTTTTGGGTTAAAAATGTGTATTTTTCACTAATGCTGCTATCCTTTTATAATCCATAATTTTTGGGCCAGGTAGTCTAATTACTTGGCGACATAATTACAGTATGAGTGCATGGTTTGGGAAAATAGATGCAGAAGGACAAATGGATGAAAGGATGGCCGCATCTGGCATCTTTTTTTGCTTTTTTCAATGCAAAGGAGGAGCGTTTAATTATTAAAAAGGGTATTTTTGGAGATGGACAGGCAGGCTGATGGGGAGGAGGTAGGCCTGTATTTTGAACTTAAAATCTCAAATGGGATTTTGGGTTCAAAATGTGTATTTTTCCCTTATGCTGCTATCCTTTTATAATCCATAATTTTGGGGCCAGGTTGTCCTATAACTTGGCAAAGTGAAAACAGTATGAGTTTTTGATGGTTACCCCTGCTATCGGCGCTGCTGCCCCTTCTCTCCCCCTGGCTATCAGAGCCGCTGCCCCATTGCCGGCGCCGATAGCCAGGGGGAGAGAAACGGTGACCGCAATGGATGCAGCGGCGTCGACAGACAGGGGGAAAGAAGGGGCAGCGGCACCCATTGCCGGTTCCGCTGCCCCGTTGCCTTTCCCATCCCCGGTTGTATAATTACCTGTTGCTGGGGTCGGGTCAGCGCTGCTTCAGGCCTCCGGTGTGCATTCCGTTGTTGCTATGCTTTGCATGGCGCGGCGCAATGACGAGAGACGTCACTCGTCATTGCGTCTCGCAACGCATAGCAATGATGCAGGGGACGCACACCGGAGGCCTGAAGCAGCACGGACCCGACCCGGCAACACGTAATTATACAACTAGGGATGGGGGAGGCAACGGGGCAGCGGCGCCGGTAATGGGTGCCGCTACCCCTTATCTCCCCCTGGCTATCGGTGCCGCTGCCCCATTGCCACCAATAGCCAGGGGGAGAGAAGGGGCAGCGGCGCCGATAGCAGTTGGAGAGAAAGCAGGGCTCTAGACCACAGGAAAGGCAGGGGGCGAGAAGCAGGCAGCGACGGCATCCCTCCCCTGCCTTTCCTGGGGGCTCTGTGGGGTGAAACAAACCCCATCTTTATGTTATTAACTTACTACTTGGGTGACACACTGTAACAAACCTCCTCCTCATTTTTTTCTCCTAACTACTGGGGTGAAACACTGTAACAAACCCCATCCTCATATTATTAACTTACTACTGGGTGACAAACTGTAAAAAAAAAAAAAACATTGTCAAGTAATCACCTTACGACTGAGGTGAAACACTGTAACAAACCCCATTCTTATATTATTAACTTACTACTGGGGTGATACACTGTAACAAGCCCCCTCCTCATGTAATCTCCTTACTACTGGAGTGACACACTGTAACAAACCTTCCCCTCATGTAATCTCCTTTCTACTGGGGTGACACACTGTAACAAACCTTCTCATCATGTTATCTAATTACTACTGGGGTGACACACTGTAACAAAACTTCACCTCATGTAATCTCGTTTCTACTGGGGTGACCCACTGTAACAAACCCCATCTTCATATTATTACCTTACTACTGGGGTGACACATAGTAACAAGCCTACTCACCATGTAATCTCCTTACTACTTGGGTGACACACTGTAACAAACCTCCTCCTCATTTTTTCTCCTATCTACTGGGGTGACACACTGTAACAAACCCCATCCTCATATTATTAACTTACTACTGGGTGACAAACTGTAAAAAAAAAAACTCATCATGTCATCTCCTTACGACTGGGGTGACACACTGTAACAAACCCCATTCTTATATTATTAACTTACTACTGGGGTGACACACTGTAACAAACCTACTGCCCATGTAATCTTATTAGTACTAGGGTGACACACTGTAACAAACCTCCTCGACATGTAATCTTATTACTACTGAGGTGACACACTGTAACAAACCTCCTCCACATGTTCTTAACTTACTACTGGGGTGACACACTGTAACAAACCTTCTCATGTAATCTCCTTTCTACTGGGGTGATACACTGTAAAAAACCTCCTCCACATGTAATCTTATTACTACTGGGGTGACACACTGTAACAAACCTTCTCCACATGTAATCTTATTACTTCTGGGGTGACACACTGTAACAAACCTCCTCCACATGTTATTAACTTACTACTGGGGTGACACACTGTAACAAACCTTCTCCTCATGTAATCTCCTTTCTACTGGGGTGATACATTGTAACAAACCTCCTCCACATGTAATCTTATTAATACTGGGGTGACACACTGTAACAAACCTCCTCCACATGTAATCTCCTTTCTACTGGGGTGACACACTGTAACAAAACTTCTCCTCATGTAATCTCCTTTCTACTGGGGTGACACACTGTAACAAACCTCATCATGTTATTAACTTATTACTGGGGTGACACACTGTAACAAACCTACTCCCCATGTAATCTCCTAAATACTGGAGTGACACACTGTAACAAACCCCATCCTCATATTATTAACTTACTACTGGGTGACATACTGTAAAAAAAAAAAAACTCCTCATGTCATCTCCTTACGACTGGGGTGACACACTGTAACAAACCCCATTCTTATATTATTAACTTACTACTGGGGTGACACACTGTAACAAACCCCCTCCTCATGTAATCTCCTTACTACTGTGGTGACACACTGCAACAAACTTTCCCCTCATGTAATCTCCTTTCTACTGGGGTGACACACTGTAAAAAACCTCCTCATGTTATTAACTTATCACTGGGGTGACACACTGTAACAAACCTTCTCATCATGTAATCTCCTTACTACTGGGGTGACACACTGTAACAAACCTTCTCATCATGTAATCTCCTTACTACTGGGATGACACACCATTACAAACCCCATCCTCATGTAATCTCCTTACTACTGGGATGACACATTGTAACAAACCTTCTCATCATATAATCTCCTTTCTACTGGGGTGACACATTGTAACAAACCTCCTCATGTTATTAACTTATTACTGGGGTGACACACTGTAACAAACCTCCTCATCATGTAATCTCCTTTCTACTGGGGTGACACACTGTAACAAATCTCCTCATGTTATTAACTTATTACTGGGGTGACTCACAGTAACAAACCTTCTCATTATGTAATCACCTTACTACTGGGGTGACACACTGTAACAAACCCCCTACTCATGTAATCTCCTTACTATTGGGGTGACACACTGTAACAAAACTTCTCATGTTATTAACTTATTACTGGGGTGACTCACTGTAACAAACCTTCTCATCATGTAATCAGCTTACTACTGGGGTAACACACTGTAACAAACCTCCTCCTCCTCATGTAAACTCCTACTACTGGGGTGACACACTGTAACAAACCTTCTCCCCGTGTAATCTCCTTACTACTAGGGTGACACACTGTAACAAACCTCCTCCTTATGTAATCTATTACTACTGGGTTGACACTCTGTAAAAAATCTCTTCATGATTTTTCTCCTAATTACTGGGGTGACACACACACTGTAACAAACCTCCTCCTCACGGATCTTCCTTACAACTGGGGTGACACAATGTAACAAATCTCATCATGTAATACCCGAAATAAAAAAATGTCAAATTCCTGGTTATAGGCCAGGGGGAGGTGTGGGTCCATGTGCCCAGGAAGGTCAACCTTACCTGGGCAAGTCCTCCTGAAGGGTCCCCTGACTGACTTCCATGCCTAACAATAATTGAAAAACTGAGAACCAGTATGAGATCGGATTTGAAAGCTGAATCCAGCTCACAGTTCCACGAGCTGGGCATGTCCGAGTGGTATGTCCGAGTGCGTTCATAAAACTGTATCGCAGCATCACGAGTTGGTACCTTTGAACGGCCACCTGCCTCAGAATAGCAGGAGAGCAAGCCGTCCGGCTGCTTTCTCAGGGTACGCCAGGGCCGAGCGCGGGCTCCCCTGGGGTCGAACCCCTGGTTTCTCCCTTGATATTTTCCAAGGGGATTGGGATGGTTCACGTACCCGAACCGGGGCAGGGCTGTCCCCGGGTGAAACCTCTGGAAGGGTCCCCTGAAAGGCTTCCATGCCTGTTGACTTTTGACATGCAGAGAACCAGAGACGCTATAAGGGGTGGGAGGCGCGGGTCCCTGTACACAGGCAGGGCGTGCCGTCCTTGGGCACAGGATCGGTGACGCGGACCCCCTGGCGACGGGGAGCAGAAGCGTCGGGCGAGTCGGCAAACATTGGTGGGCGGTCCACCAAGGCACCCCGGCCCTCCGGAGGCGAAATAAAAAATTCCAGGTTGTCGGCCAGGGGCAGATGCGAGTCCAAATACACAGGAGGGTCAACAGAACAAGGGCAAGGCCTCTGGAAGGGTTTTCCATGCCTGTAGATTTTTGACACACAGAGAACCAGAGAAGGTTATAAGGGGGGGTAGGCGCCGGTCCCTGTACCCAGGCAGGGCGCGCCGTCCTTGGGCACAGGATCGGTGACGCAGAAGCATCAGGCGAGTAAGAATACATAGGCGGGCGGTCCGCCAAGGAGGCTCGTCCCCAGGGGAGCCCGTACTCGGCCACTCTCTCAGGGTACGCCAGGGACAAGCGCGGGCTCCCCTGGGGACGAACCTTCCGGTTTCTCCCTTTGTATTTTCCAGGGGGATTGGGCTGGTTCATGTACCCAGCCCAGGGCTGGGTGGTCCCCGGGCGAAACCTCCGGAACGGTCCCCTGACAGGCTTCCATGCCTGAAGACCTTTGACACGCAGAGAACCAGAGAGGCTATGAGTGAGGGAGGCGCGGGTCCCTGTACCCAGACAGGGCGTGCCGTCCATGGGCACAGGATCAGTAATGCGGACCCCCCAGCGTCAGGGAGCAGAAGCGTCGGACGAGTCGGCAAACATCGGCGGGCGGTCTGCCGAGGAGGTTCATCCCCAGGGGAGCCCGTACTCAGACGCTCTCTCAGGTTACGCCACGGCCGAGCCCGGGTTCTCCTGGGGACGAACCTTCAGGTTTCTCCCTTGGTATTTTACAGGGGGATTGGGCTGGTTCATGTACCCCACCCAGGGCAGGGAGGTCCCCGAGCGAAGCCTTTGAAAAAGTCCCCTGACAGGCTTCCATGCCTGTAGACCTTTGACACGTAGAGAACCAGAAATGGCTATAAGGGCGGGAGGCGCAGGTCCCTGTACCCAGACAGGGCGCGCCATCCTTGGGCACAGGATCGGTGATGCAGACCCCCCAGCGTCGGGGAGCAGAACCGTCTGGCGAGTCGGCAAACATCGGCGGGCGGTCCGCCGAGGAGGTTCATCCCCACGGGAGCCCGTACTCAGCCGTTCTCTCAGGGTATGCAAGGGCCGAACGCGGGCTCCCCTGGGACGAACCTTCCGGTTTCTCCCTTGGTATTTTCCAGGGGGATTGGGCTGGTTCATGTACCCAGCCCAGGGCTGGGTGGTCCCCAGCGAAACCTCCGGAACAGTCCTCTGACAGGCTTCCATGCCTGAAGACCTTTGACACGCAGAGAACCAGAGAGGCTATAAGGGAGGGATGTGCGGGTCCCTGTACCCAAACAGGGCGTGCCGTCCATGGGCACAGGATCAGTGATGCGGACCCTCCAGCATCAGGGAGCAGAAGCGTCGGGCGAGTCGGCAAACATCGGTGGGCGGTCCGTCGAGGAGGTTCATCCTTAGGGGAGCCCGTACTCAGCCGCTCTCTCAGGTTACGCCAGGGCCGAGCGCGGGGTCCCCTGGGGACGAACCTTGGTATTTTATAGGGGGAAAGGGCTGGTTCATGTACCCCACCAA
The DNA here is from genome assembly GCF_029499605.1 of Hyla sarda. Classification (NCBI taxonomy): domain Eukaryota; kingdom Metazoa; phylum Chordata; class Amphibia; order Anura; family Hylidae; genus Hyla; species Hyla sarda. The sequence continues at coordinate 81,359,781 of NC_079199.1, read as the reverse complement.
GGGCAGGGCGGTCCCCGAGCGAAGCCTTTGAAACAGTCCCCTGACAGGCTTCCATGCCTGTAGACCTTTGACACGTAGAGAACCAGAAATGGCTATAAGGGCAGGAGGCGCAGGTCCCTGTACCCAGACAGGGCGCGCCATCCTTGGGCACAGGATCGGTGATACGGACCCCCCAGTGTCGGGAAGCAGAACCGTCGGGCGAGTCGGCAAACATCGGCGGGCGGTCCGCCGAGGAGGTTCATCCCCATGGGAGCCCGTACTCAGCCGTTCTCTCAGGGTACGCAAGGGCCGAGCGCGGGCTCCCCTGGGGAC